>NC_092126.1:80829491-81156741 GCF_043159975.1 Macaca nemestrina
TATAGATGGTCAAATACTTGTTTCCGAAAAGGGTGCAAAATTGATTCAGTTAAGGTAACACATTTTAAGTCTGTAATCTTGACATTCATTTGAGTTACCTTATCTGGCTCTGGAGCTGTTCTCTCAACCTCTTAGTCACCCATTCTTAGAAATTTCTTGGACTTATATACCTATTGCTGATTTCATCTATTGGGTGAGCTTTCTTAACCACTACCAGAAGTCATTAAGAAATATTTCACTACTTACCAAGAAGCTCTTAATACAAATGAATCCTCAATGTTATTAAATAAACACTTAGTTTAAAGTCCTCACTGGTATTATTAAATAAACATTTTAAGTTCATCACAAGAATAGTCTACAGCAATGGTTCCCAAACTGTAGCAAGCATCAAAGTCATTTAGATGACTTGTGAAACCCAGATTTCTGACCCCATTCCTTATCTTCTGGTTCAGTACATCTGAGTGGGAGTTGAGGGGGCATGAATTTGCATCTCTATCAAATTTCCAGGTGATATTGGTGCTGCTAGTCAGATGGAACACCTTTGAGAACCATGCTTTTCATGTATGCTGTCACTTCTCCTCCTCTAGTTCACTCTTCTGTTTAGCATAATCTATCTTGGAACTTAATTATCCACTGACTTTGCTTTGATCGGAATCACCAATCTTCTCCTAACAGACAACTCTAATGAACGCTTCTCATGTTCAGTAAATGCTTAGAAGGTTTCTAATGCATTTGATGTGATTAATTACTATTTCCATACTGCATTTTCTTTCAGTTCTACGTCTTAACAACTTTTGCATCTTCTGCTTCCCTGGATGCTATGCTTTCCTTGTTGCACTCTCCACTTGGAAGTCTTCTACTCATTCATCTTTCTAAACTGGTGCCCAGTATCACCTACTCAAAGACACAATGTCTTTTCTTGTCCTAGAAACATAAATGACCCTTTCTTTTTCTTTCTAATTTGACTCTATTTATGCTTATATCATTCCTTCTGTAACATCTGTAATGGGATATGTTTATCAGTCTCCTCCCTCAAGGAGAATCTTGACAAGTTTTTGTTTTGTTCTCCCAAATATTGATACACAGTAGATGTGAGGACCTCCTAGGTACCAGTGGCCACTCTCATTCTTTTGGGTGTAACAAAAGCATGTCCATGTGAGGTACATACAAAGGATGAAGCCAAGTCTGTGGGTCAGGACAGATGTCAACTTCTGTGTGGTCAATGATAAAATGCTGGCTACTAATAAAGGAAAACTCTCTGCAGATGCAATTGCCAGTAGGAGAAACTGTTTGCATTATCTTGGGAGCATGTAGTCTGAAGATGAAAATTCAGCTCCCATTCAGTTCCCAGATGCTTAAACAAGGTCATGGTTGCCCTTTCCTGAAAATATTTTTCATTTTGCCTGGCTTTAACAGGTTTGGCCCTCTCTTTTCTTTCTCACTAAACTCTCTGCTCTCATTCTTTCCCCTTTCATCTCTCCTCTCTGCTTCAGTAAAAGAGAATCTTTCAAGCAAATGTTTTATCCATTATAGAAGTTCAGTATGTCCTCAAGGCTTAAATCTTTGGAAGTGAAGTCAGAAAAAAGGCAGACTGTTTTTTTATTTCTTTGCTTTCACCCAATTACATTGCCCTCCTGGGTAATATACTCAGTGTGGAGCAGGTGCTTCTCTGTAGGGTGAAGTTGGGAAGTAGACTATGTGCAAAAGGAAAATATGTTGGTGAGTATGTAAAAACAGCCTAGGATTCAATCCACCATCCTGCTAAAGAACTTGACTATAACCACTCTGTGGCCAGGAATTCTGTGCTATTCATCTGCATAGCTACCTTGCCTGTCACCCATTGTTCCTACCATGTTTACTAAGAGATCAGGAGTTAACATCACTTTACAAAAAATAATAGCCTGTTGCTACCATCTTTAGGAGAATTTCAGAGAGTATACAGTTAATGCCTAACATTAATTTGCCCTTGGGGCTTTAATTCAGCAGGTATGAAAAGAGCCTCTTGAATAATCATTCCCTCCCTCCTCCAAAGGCCTATTTCTCCAAAAAATCCAGGGTCAGGAGCAGCAGCAGGAATGCCAGCAGCAGCCACATATGTGCGAGTCAAGCTTCTCTCCATCTGCTTCTTCCTTAGGGAAAATCTAATGCTAAAATGACTTTCTAAGGGGAGGAAGCACAGCTGCTGTCACCACCATCCTTGTAAAGTCTCAGAAAAAAAAAACACACACACACACACCCCCCAAAAACTCCTTCTCTTCCCCTAAGCTCTGGTTGGTTTTGGACAAATCTTGAATGACAGTGATGATTCACTTTGCCGCTGGGATGCCAGCTCCAACAGCACCTCCTTTGTGGCTCTGGCCCCCATCCCATTTGTCTTCTGGCCCTGGGAACCAGAGAGACAGGACTATTTCTATTTCAGGCATCTGTGTTTCTGATCAAGCTGGTGTTTTAGGCCAATTTAAGTGTGAGTAAGAAGTACTTCACATTTCTCTGAAGTCGTGCTATCACTTGGGCAATGGGCAGAGAAGCAGGTGCTGGTGCTGAAATGCTTGAATCAGAGGGCAGAGAATTCTGGAAGGGAATGCCATCCCTATCTTTGAAAGTCCTGGTGTAATTCAGGGATCTTAGGTGGAGGAAGACTTTAGACAATTTGGTAAATCTTCATATTTCTCACTCTAAAAATAAAATGATATCTAGATAAAATCACTTTTTATTTCTCTAGCCTTGAAAATATGATTATAGGTTATCTGAATAATCTGGTTTTTTTTCACTTTAGTTTACTCATCTATATTGAGGCCTTAATATTCCAGAGAAGCTCCAACTTTAAAATTTTTAATTTTATATCAATAACTATTTTCTTCTTCTGTTTCTTTCATGTAATTTTATTTCTCTCAAAAATTAATTATAGTTTACTTGGTTTTAAGGTAGAGCCTGGACACCTGTCATTATTTCAGTCCTGCCCAGGTGATTCTCTTGTACAGCCATGGCTGAGATCCACTGATTGTAAGTCCACCTCACCTGAACATATTATTCGATGAGTCTGAGATTTACTAACAACTTACAGATATAATCTGTTGATGGATATCTTGCTTCATATTGTAATAGTATACAGTTGGCATTTTTAATTTAACTTTATAATTTACTTCAGTACAAAGATACATTGAAATTGGAATATATGGCTAAATGGATTGTTTCCTTGTAACTGCATAACACTATGCTATCTTACATTTGTATGGTTCTTTACATCTTAGCAACAGCTTTTATGTAATTTCATTTGATTCCAAAACAATTTCACCTAGTCATTGTGCTGGTATTTGTAATGAACTAGGGTCACTATTTCTGGAATGTTTCATGAGGAATATTAATAATCAAGTGGCTTCTATCTCTGCACCCAGTCCACCCTATGGTCCCAGAAAAAGGTCAGAGTCAGGATTGTAAAATAGGAACGGAATCTGAAAAACATGAAGAAGTATAAATCCTGCCCATTCTACCCTCTGTGAGTGGGAGGAAGAAAGAGTTAAGACGTGAAGGGAGGTAATTGATCAGACAGGTGTGTGTGCTTTCCTTTCTCTGGGTTGAAAACCCAGGAGGGCATCTGGTAGAGTGGTAGTCATTGAGGGGAAATCTGAAAACAGAGCTTCACACTGGCATCCAGTTGGAATGTAGGGATAGAGTAAACATGGGAGCAGGACATGTACAGAAGGATGCAGATGTTCTCTAGGCTCCTACAAAGAAAGCAGAAGTTAGCTCAGCTGAGAGCCATTAGGATTGCTCTGAGGCTACAGGGTGGAGAATGTGGGCAACACTCGGAGGGCTCTGCAAGTCAGCAAGAGCCAAAGAAGGGCAAGTCATCGGTGGAGGGCAACTCCAAGTCCGTTGTTGTTCTCCTTTAAACTCATGGAGACTATTCCAGACTCTTGGACTACCTAACTGCCTCCTCCTTATCAAATTTTACCAAATTTATGTCTTGTCTATCTGGTCACTGGTCTAGATTAAGTGACAGATGGAAGATTTGATATGGCTGATTTTAACTGAGAGGAGTGAAATAGAAAGGCCATGTCATCGGACAGGCCTAGTCTGGTTCCAACACTTTCTACTTTGGTCTCTTTAAACAAGTCACTTAATATCTCTCAGCTGAGAATTCTGTCAGCATTTGACACTTACATCTAGCTCTTACAGATGATGTGAAAATTAACCACATAACTCTGCTTGTCACTTTTGGTCTTTTGGGGTCATTGCAGCAGCTCCAATGCCTAAAGCAGGGTCTAGTTTATAGTAAGCACAAAATATGCAATTGTTGAATCAATCAAATGAATGTTTTAGCTAGAAAACTTTTAGTAACAAGTGGTAGAAATCCCAACTCAAATTTCCTTCAAAATGAAGAAATATGTTGGATAACAAAATTGAGAAAGTCTAAATGTTTGACAGTGGTCAGATATGGTTGAATTGGTGACTCTACTTCTTTGGGATTCTCTATATTTTGCCTTCCTTCCTGAGCTGACTTCTTCCTCATTCGAGTACTGACATGGCTACAAGAGCTTTAGGGCTTAAAATGCACAAAGAAAATTCAGAGGAAAAAAGGTCATTTGGGGTGGCCTTCTTTTTGAAATGAGAAAATGTCTTTCCCAGAACTCCCATGAAACCTATCTTCATGGGTCATTTGACCAAATTGTAACACATGCCCATTAGTGAGCCAAGTCTGAGACCTAAGTAATATCTTTCACTAGGTGGTCCATGGTTGGGCTCCCAAGCCAGTCACTTACAAGGACAATGGGATTACCCTTAGAACAGTCTCTGAAGCTAGCAGTGGGGGGCACTCTGCCTGAAGGCCATGTTTTACGTATGGGATGGGAGTGGTGGATACTTGAACCCAAATTAGGGTGCTTTTTGGAAGGAGAAAATGGATGCTGGGATGGAGCAGGATGCAATCAACCTCTGCTTACCACAATATGGAAGTACCAGTCACTATATTTGATATGTCATGGACTCTTAATTAATACTCCATTTCTCTTATAAACAGGACTTGTGTAAAGACTTAAAGAAAGTGATCGAGTTTTTAAGTGGTGGACAGTAAACAGTTTAGTGGGATTGGGGAAGAATGGAGAGTTTATCAGTCAGTGTCCCTACAGCAAATATATAGCGTATTCAAATGAGGGAACTGGAAAGAATTTTAATAAAGGACTCTTTACAAAAAAAAGGGAACCAATCAGGAACAGAGAAGCACTGCCATGGTAGCAATGAGAGGCATGTTACTAACCCTGTCTAAGGTGCCAAGGGGGGCACTTAGTAGTAAACCTGGAACCTGGAAGGAGTTGCTGTCAGTTGTTTTCAATGGTGGGGTGGCAGGTAGGAGGAGATTGTACTCCTTGGTATTGTAAGGTATTGTAAGGGGGCATGAAATGGCTTTTAACTAAATAGTTTGGGAAATGCTGCATTAAATAACATGAAAAAGAAATAGTCAGAGAATTTGATTTGTCTGGAAACATTTTGGATTGCCCTGACTGAGTGGATCTTATTGGTACCTGGTGTGGAGAGGCCAGGAATGCTGCTAAACAGATGCATACAATGAACAGCTATCCGGCTCAAGATGTCAATAGTGTGAAGGCCTAGAAACCTTGTACCAGAGAAAGTATCGTGAAAACAGAGGGCTACTGAGAGTGTGGACTTTTTATATAACCCTAGGCAACCTGAGGCAAAGAGAAAGTTGTGGCATGAGATATTGGACCTCCCTCCCTCCTGCCTGCCCATATCCCAGTGGGCCTCACTGGGCAACCCCAACCTAACCCCAACCAACCTAACTGTCTAACCCCACTGGGAAGCTAGACAGCAAGGAATTCCACTGATACAGACTATGAATCTCAACCTCGTAGATCCAGAGTAGGGTAGATAAGAGTAGTGGACCTGGAGGGGCAAATGAAAAACATCCAGAGCAGGGGATGAGTTGGGATGTGGATCAAAGCCATCAAATATGGATAACTTTATATGGTCCAAGCTTCTACTGGAATTGGAAGGTGAGCAGGTAAGATAGAGGTCCAATAAAAGGGAAAGTTTAAGTGCTTGATTCTGAGCTCTGTTTATATTTATAATTTTTTTGAAGAGTTTTGAGACCATCAGCTAAATGAGTATTTCCCAAAGTAGGTTCTGTGGAATGCTACTCTCTCATGTATTTATAAGTATTGTAAGGGGGCATGAAATGGCTTTTATCTACATAGTTTGGGAAATGCTGCATTAAATAACATGAAAAAGAAATAGAGAATTTGATATCTTCATATTCATGTAAATTTCCTGGAGAGGGATAGATTTTAAACTTGTTCTCCCAGACCTGTGGACTCAGTGACAAAACTGTACATCAGTTTTCTCATAAACTAGTGCTCTAAGTGGTAGGCATTGGGAAATTCAGGCATATATCTTGCTGAAAAAATGTATTTTGCTCAATTGCATCTGAGAAAGGAACAGAGAAAGGCATCAGGATAAAGACATGAAGTAGCATACAAATATTTATTTCAATAACCACATGGGATGTCAAAGATACTCGATGAATCGTAAGCTCTTTTCTTTAGCTCAGCAATTGTTTAACTGATCTTGGCGGCCTTTGAAAATCTAACAGATTAGCCCAGCCACTAGATAAACTCTGAGGAGCTTTCTAGTTCTGATATGTGATGAACTATCCTATGGAGGGGTACCTATTCAAGTAGACCTCTGCTCTATTTGCCTCCAGATTTTCATTATTGTGACACTGTGGGTTTTTTCTTCCCTCCTTCTACTATGTGTTTTGGATGGAGCTGTCTCTACCTCTGGTTCCAGAGTGGGACAGGCTTATGCCTGTAACCCCAGTTCTTTGGGAAGTTGAAGTGGGAGGATTGCTTGAAGCAAGGAATTCCAGACCAGCCTGGGCAGCAAAGCAAGACTTCATCTCTGAAAATAAATAAATAAATAAATAAATAAATAAATAAATAAATAAATAAATAAAATAAAAAATAAAAATAAATAAAAAAAATTAGCTGGGCATGGTGACACACATCTGTAGTCCTAATTACTTGAGAAGCTGAGGCAGGAGGATTCCTTGAGTCCAGGAGTTTGAGGCTGCAGCGAGCTATAATTGTGCCTCTGCACTCCAAGCTGAGCGACAGAGTAAGACCCTGTCTAAAAAAATATCTATCAGATCAGGTTGGAGAACTAGCCTACTATGGAGGTGCATTATTTGACTTTTCTCTTCTTTAGTTTTGGATAAGGATTGATAATTTACATTCATTGAATTAATAAAACACAAATTCAATCCTAACTTTTCTTCCATTTTTATAGAGGCCTTGTTTTTGTAGTACCAGGTGCATGCGTCAGGTGATCCATTAGATCTGTCCTATATCACAGCCAAATTTTTTGGATAACAAAAGGGTTTGAAACACAATGCAGGACATTTGCAGGAATTAACAGTTAGTACTTTTTTCATTGCCACTGACCAGAAATTTACCTAAATTGACATAAACCTCAAAAGAACTCATTGGTTCATACAATGGAAAGGTTTACAGATTGTATTGCCCCTGGGTGAGTTTGATTCACGGGATCAAATAATGTCAATACTTGATTTTTCTCTTTCTCTTTGCTCAGCCTTCTGCTTACTGGCTTGCTGAGTTAGTCTCGGCATGTCCCATCTCATAGCATCCTTAGGACTGATTCTCCCAGCAATCCAAGCTATCACTGTATTTTATTTGCTTCAACTGGATCATATGACTATGGCTTGCTTCCATGTGACTGTGGCCAGACCAAGTCAATGCTCTGATGGGCCAGCATTGACCACAGGCCCCACTCTAGAACCAGGGTTGGAGACAACTCCATCCAAAGCACATAGTAGAAGGAGTGAAGAAAAAACCCACAGTGTTACAATAATGAAAGCTCAGAGGCAAATAGAGCAGAGGTCTACTTGAACAGGTACCTCTCCGTTGGATGGTTCACCTCATGTTAGAACTAGAAAGGTACTCAGAGTTCATCTAGTCCAACATATATAGAGAACAAAAACTAAGGGGAAGAGAAATTAAATATTTTTCTAGGCTTACACAGCTATAGGCAAAAGGTAGATTAGGAACCAAAGACTCATAATTTTTAGTTTGGACTTTATTATATTTGACATATTCAAGCAAACAAAGGCACATGCCCTCTCTGTGTAAGGCACCCCGGACAAGATGAGGAACAGTAAAAAAGTATGTCAAACAAAGGACTTGCTACTAGTCAGAAATCTCACAAGATGCTGGCAATAAGCCAGATCTAGACACCTTAATTCTTTATTCTGAATTTACAGTGGCCCTATTTTCGCATCCTTATATAGTTGGCAATATCTTTCTTCATGCTAATAAATGCCTGAGACCCATATCAGGCAGCCCAGTTAGCATAAGGATATTTATGCCATTAAAATTGGGCCTTATATTATTAATCAATTAGTGTGCATGTCTGTGTAAACTATTTAATTATAACAGTCAGGTCACATAGATACACTATCCACTTTATGGAGCATGATCAGTGTTAATTTTTACCCTCAGAATAATTTTATTGGTTTTGGTCACCATGGAGTGCTGATGCTAGTATTAGCTTCCTTTAAAATATTTCACAGTTAAAGCTTAATAGGCATCTTTGGTTCATGTCCTGAGGAGAAAACTTTCCTGTTCTGATCTCCAGTAAGCCTAATGCTAAGTTTCCAGGTAAAAACAATGAGGAATGGAAACAGGCCCTACCCTTGGAAGAACTGTGATGAGAAAAATAATTTTACACTTGGTTCTTTTTCATTTCACCTGCCTACTGCATTTCTTTATTTACCTTTGGGTGCTGGTGCCCAATGCAGGGCTATCCTATAAAACTGAAAGTGAACTGTGTTGAAAATCAAGTAAAGCTTCTACAATAGGGAAAGCCTATTTCTAATTGTGACAAAACTTACAACTCAATTCTATTAGTTGAATATTAGGTACTCTGCAGAGACTCTGGTATACTAAATACAATACTGATACCTGTTTGATGCATTTTTTAATGTTCTGAGGCCAAAGTAGAGATCTCTCCTCTTTTCCTCTTTTTTTAAAGCTAAATAGTATTCTATTGTGTATGTTTCACCTTTTCTTCATTCATTCATTTGTCGGTGGACACTTAGATTGATTCTGTGTCTTGGCTATTGTGAAAAATGCTGCAATGAATATGAGAGTATAGATATCTCTTTGACATACTAATTTTATATCCTTTGGATATATACCCAGTAGTGGAATTGCTAAATCATACAGTAGTTTTAATTGTAATTTTTTGAGGGTCTTCTCTTTCCAGATTTTATTGTCATCAAAAACTTAGGTCCCTTATAATAATATCAACAATTTTTAAAAGGTGAAAGCCTCAAAATAATCTTAAATGAGAGAAGTAGACAACTATCCAAGGCATGCCACATGAAGTACTTGTGATTGCAAGCATATTTCTTGCAGACAAAGGTGATAAATACGGGTGAGTAGAACTGGATCATAAATGTCAACAAATCTCTTCAAACCTGTGAAATTAATAAGAACAAATTATGTCACAGTCACCTCTTCCAATACATATGTATTATCTTTACAATCTTAGATGAACAAAATGGCTTTCCAAGGTCCTAGTGCATAGCCTCTCTATTTCCATTTCACATCTAGGCTTATGTACTTCTCCCTACCCTATACAAAAAAAAAAAAAAAAAAAAAAAAAAAAAAAAAAGACAAAAACAAAAAAACAATAAAAAAAGCAAAAACACTTTCCCTACACAAATTTTTTGCTACTCTTGACTTCTAACCAGTGTTTGAGAAAATTAGATAATAATGATCTGAGCTTGTTATTTAATAAAAATTAGTGAGAAAAGATTATAAGTGGAAAATATTTGCAATGTTCACTTTTTTAAAAAATTAACTTTTATTTTTGATACTGGGGGTACCTGGGCGAATTTTTTACATGAGAATATTTTGTGATGCTGAGGTTTTGAAAATGAATCTTGTCACCCCGGTGGTGAGCATAGTGCCCAATAGGTAGATTTTTAACCCAACCCTACTCTCTAGTAGTCCACATAGTCTGTTTTTCTCATATTTATATCCATGTGTGCTCAGTGCTTAGCTACCACTTATAAGTGAGAACATGTGGTATTTAGTTTTCTGTTCCTGCATTAATTTGCTTAGAATTATGGCCTCCAGCTCCAACCATATTGCTGCTTAGGACATGAATTCACTCTTTTTAATGACTATATAGTATTCTATGCTGTATATGTACCACATTTGCTCTATGCAGTATACTGCTGTTGGGCACCTGGGTTGATTCCATGCCTTTGCTATTGTGAATAGTGTGGTGGTGAACACACGAATGCATGTAATTTTTTGATGGAATTATTTATTTTCTTTTGAGTATATACCCATTAATGAGACTACTGGGTCAAATGGTAGCTCTTTTTGAAGTTATTTGAGAACTCTTCTATAGTGCCTTGACTAATTTAAATTCCCACCATTAGTATATGTGTTCCCTTTTCTTCACAGCCTGGCCAGCATCTATTGTTTTTTGACTTTTTAATAATAGCCATTCTGATTGGTGAGAGATGCTATTCCTTTTGTTTTGCATTTCTCTGACGATTAGTGATGCTGAGCATTTTTTCAAATGTTTGTTGGCCACTTTGTATGTCTTCTTTTGAGCAGTGTCTGTTCATGTTCCTTGCCCATGTTTTAAAGGGGTTATCTGTGTTTTGTTTGTTGATTTAAGTTCCCTATAGATTCTGGATAATAGCACTTTGTCAGACGCATAGTTTGCAAAAATCTTCTCCCATTCTGTAGGTTGTCTGTTTACTTTGTTGGTAGTTTCTTTTGCTGTGCAGAAGCTCTTTAGTTTATTAGGTCCTACTTGCAATTAACAGATACAATGCTATTCCTATCTGACTACCAGTGTCATTCTTCACAGAATCAGAAAAAAACTCTGCTAAAATTAATATGGAACCAAAAAGAAACCTTAATAGCCAAAGCATTCCTAAGCAAAAAGAACAAAGCCAGAGGTATCACAATACCTGACTTCAAACTATACTATAAAACCCCGGTGATAAAAACAGCTTGGTACTGGTACAAAAACAGACACGTAGACCAATGGACCAGAAGAGACAATTCAGAAATAAAGCCAAACACTCACAACCATCTGGTCTTTGATATGTCTGACAAAAATAAGCAATGGGGAAAGGAAAGCACTATCAATAAATGTGCTTGCATAATTGGCTAGCCATATGCAGAAGATTAAAGTTGAACCCCTATCTTTTACTATATACAAAAATTTACTCTATATGGATTAAAGATTTAAACGTAAGACTTCAAACTATAAAAGTTTTGGAGGACAACTTGGGAAATACTCTTCTCAACATTGGCCTTGGCAAGAAATTTTTGGCTACGTCTCCCAAAGCAATTGTACTCTTTTCTTATGCTACATGTTTTTTGAAAGTCTTCATCCTATTGCATAAGACAGTCCACTTCAGGATGCTTCAGTTGGAAGAAAACAAGAAAGAAAGTGCTCTAAAACTTAAGCAAGTTAAGGTAATTTAAGACCTTGTGACTCTTGGCTAAATAGTGAGTAGTAAATCAATGCTAGAATTGTCATTGGGACTGTGACCATGTTAAGACATTCAAGGCGCTTTTGAATGAAATTCAAGATCAAAGCAAACTTTGCGGTTGAAATGAGAAACCTAATTTCATACTTCTGATGTTTAGCTTCTTGTTTACATCTTTTGGAATGTTTATTCTTAGATTTAGTTATTTTACAGCTAAATGAACAAAGCCCTCTAACATCTTGTAAACAAATACTGACATATTAACATATTTGTCAAATTGTATTTGTGAAATGTCTCGAAGATTTGTAATTATTTTGTCTTAAAAATCAAACCAAAACAAATGCTTGGTTCATTCAACTCTAATAACCTGACGGCAGCAATGAACAGGAGGAGACATAACCCAGAGGAAATCCTAAGGACTCATTTAGGATGTCTCCCTGTATCTACAGAGTGATAAAATGACACATGCAGCTCTACAAAAGTAAAGATGCACTCACGAAAATATTTTGAACCTAGAAATACCTGTGCAGAAAAACAAATCTGGTACATTTATACCAAATTTTTGTGTTTCTCCACCTGAATTTCTGTATAAAACTGTAATTTTTTAAAGCAAAATGAATAACAAGTTATTGACTATAGACCATTAACACATCAAGGCAGTGTGCACAGGAGTTTATTTAGCCTGATCCTTATTCCTCATCTAAAAGCGCATGGTTTCTGTTTTGCTTTTGGTATTGCAATGAATGAAATTAAGATTTCTATATCAAAAAGAGGAAGTTAGAATTTCAGGAGATAAACAAGTAACCAAAGCAGCTAAAACCCTGAGAGATAAAAATATGTTCTTTTTAAATTTCATTAGTGTCCTTCTGCTTCCAACCTCCCTGCTGTCCAATGAAACAAAATTCTTCAGAAAGTTGCTACAAGTAAAAACCAAATATAATGAGGTGCATTTTTTTCCTAAAGAGAATATACTCAAAACGTTTTCAAAATACACTCTTTAAGAAGGAAGGCAGATTCTGACAGTCTCAATAACCTTACAGTGGGATGTGTTTAGTGGAGAGCTTTGCAGAGAATGCTCACACAAGCCACCTGGGAGGTTTGATATGACAACATTATATTGTGGACATAGATGTTAGTATTAAGCCTTTAGCCCTATTCTTCAACCAGTTTACAATGTGAACGTTCCTTTGAACAACTAGGAAATGAACTCAACTTTTGCTATGTGTTTTTTTAATTAGGTAGCCTATCACGTCTACCCCTACAAAGTTCCCAGCCCCCTGCAACCCCAGGCTAACACCTGATGTCACACTCCTTATTAAGTGTACTACAGTGACTTCTATACATGCCTCTGTATGTGCAAACCATCCATAATAGACACTTTGGGGGAAGGGGTGAAGACATTACCATGTGCTTCAAGTTGTCTAAGGCTATTCTATATGATGAATGTGCTGATAACTTTCTGCTATGATTCTTCTATTTGGTCAATCACCTCTCAGTTATCTGCCAGCTCCCACAGCACATACATAATCACAGCTTATTTCCTAATCAGACATTGTAGTGCAACACAGTTTTATCTCTAAAACTACATACTATAACAGATGTATCCTCCATTATGGATGCTTATTTTACTGGACTGGGAATCCTAAGAGTGGCTAACATGGAAAGCAAGGTAAACAATCACAGGTCTCATACAATGCAACTGTTTACCTTCCAGACAAAGAGCAGCTTGCTTACTGCTTCTAAAATGTGACAGATTCTCTAGCTCATGGAACTCCTGTGGTACATCCTACTCCATGCTTAGGGGCTTCCTGGCCCTCCATATATCCCTATTGAAGGACTTCAGGAACTTGTAGAACCAGCACAAATATGCTAGTACTCCTGCTTTTGTTTTGGTTGTCAGTAATATAGTTCCTTGTCTCTGACAAAGAGTCACCTCTCTTCTGTTAGCATCCATGGACCTATAGAAGCCTAATCCATTAACTTGTATAGTTATTTCTTCTACTTAGTCAAAGCTATTTAAATATGGCAAAATTTACACAGTTGTGAACTTTTACGTATGTCTAAATCTATTGTAAGCATCTTGTGGGCTGAGATCATGCCATGTAGTTTTTAATCCTCCCAGCACTTAGCATTGTTGTACACATAAGTATTTGATAAACATTTGATGGATTGTTGACATGTTGAAAACAATCTTACATATTTGGGCACATTTGAGGTAAGCAAGTGTTCATTCCTGTTGTGACAAATACCAATATCCCCCTAATTAATTTCTCATTTGGATACCAATATTTTTTCTCATTTCTTTTCTTCTTTCTTCCCCTCAATTTTTCCAAAATATTCACCTTCTTTTCTCCTTCCTTCCTTCCTTCCTTCCTTCCTTCCTTCCTTCCTTCCTTCCTTCCTTCCTTCCTTCTTTTCCTGTGCTATATCTTCTGTCTTCACACCTACCTGCTTGTCATCTACCATATTTTCGTTTATTCAACAAATATTTACCAAGATGCCTCGTATGTATCAGACATTATTCTAGGCTCTGCAAATACAGCAGCAAGCAAAATGAGTCAATATCTGTCACGTTTGTCTTATTACCTTCAACTTTATTTGAAAAAATATTAAAAACAGATCACAAGGAATATATATAAATAACACAATACACAGTAGAAATAGGTGAAGAAGAGATGATAAACAAGCAGGGAAGAGAAAAAGAAATAAAGCAGTGCTTAGGAATGAGACTAATACCATAAAGTTGAAACATATTTGTTTTTGCCACAAATTTGGTTCTATGGTTTAATTAGAAGATTCTAAGTTCTCCTAGGATAAGATAAGGTCTTAGAATACTCACATTTTTAAGAAGGCCTGATGCCCAGGGTCATAGTTGTTTTTTCTGTGCGATTCCTTCCTAGGCAAGTGTTTGACTATTCTGTGAGAACATCTAATTATGGGGATCACATGTAGAGGCCACAGAGGAGAGTCCATCTAAGCCATATCCATCTCCTGGGTCTAGGTTCCCCAATCATAAATTAGGTTATTGTAACTCTATAACTTGTGTCTCTTTACTGATGTGGTATTACTTGTATTATAATATATGAATGTGAAAGCATATGAAAGTGAAAAGTGATTGTTTCTAACCTGAGATATTTAAAAAATGGCACTTTGGATAGGCTCCTATGCATGGAGGAAATTCACATTCATTCCTTCACTTGTTTTTCATTGTACCCAAGCTCTAGCATTTCAGCTCCTTGAGATTCTAACTTGGTCTTTAAGACATCTCTCATATATTAAACAATTGCAATAAGGGTTGCTCAGCATGTTACTTGTTAATAAAGGACATCTGCATTTGTTTTAATGCTTATTTAAAAAGAAATTGGGATTTAGTGCTTGTCGGCGCTAATGGAATCAATGGTACTTTAATATGTGTTAATGGCACTTCAGCTCCCTTAGCAGCAGCAAACAGGTTATTAACCAAACACACTGTTGCTCCAAATGAAAAAGAAAGTATATAGATTCTAGAAAAGGCAAAGATGGCACATGATTTTGCTGGTTTGAGATCATTTAAACCTAAATGAAACATATATTTTTCTCCTTCACTATGTTTTTAATCCAAAGGGCAAATACAATTGTAACGGTGGGTGTTGGGTAAAGCCATCATGCAGCTTATCAAAGCAGAGGGCAAAAACACATGCTCAGTGCTCCTCCTTGTGAAATTTCAATGAGATGCTAACTGTGAGCTGCTAGCTTTAGGAAAGGATTTTCCTTCTTATTGATATATATATCTTCAAAGGATCAAGTGATTAAGAGGAAGGTAAGGGAAGAGGTGCTCTAAAAAGAACAGAGAAGGGCAATGCATTGGGTTAGGCATTAGCTCATCATATTAGATTCAACAAAACAGGAAGTCAAATTAATGGCTGAGGCCTTGACTTGTATAACTTGCTTTGGACCACTAAGCCTCTCTTTACTTTGCACTTGTATAGAGCTTTGATCTTATAGTGTTCATTTCTTCAGGCATTTATTACATCTGGTAGCAGATTTTGTAATTTAGGCATTGCATGTTGTTAAGTCAGAGACTAGAAATAACATAAGAAAGGAAGACATAATTAACTTCTAAAAAACCCCTATTCTTTCATTTGATATCTGCATCAAAATGTTTTTAAATATTTCCTAATATGGCTAATCCTTACATTTTTAAAAGACCAGTGAAAGCTTTCTGCAGTTAAAAGGTTAGTCAAGCATTCTCAATTAGTAAAGAGTGTGCTTAACTTTTGAAATATTTTGTACAGTTACTGAAAATATCTATTTTATTGATATTTTCTAACATTCATGTTATTTTTCTTTGGGATGGAAAAATAGAAACCTTAGCTGAAAAAGAAAGTCACTTATGTCTCATACAATTGATTTTTACACTTTTATTTAATGGTTTATAGACTTCAAAAGAACCTTCTCTGAAACATAACCTTTTTCAAATCTTGTATAGAATGGATAATTTCTGGCATTCTTGGAGACTGAAAGGACAACTAATGATTAAGTGTTTGAAATACTAGATTGAAAATGAGAAAACTTAATGTATTATCTCAGTTTAACACACCGTGGTCTCAGTCTCATCGTTGAGTTGTTATAAAACCCAGCAAGGCAATTTTAAGGAAGTGCTTTGTCCTTTTGGAAGAAAGGTTTCATATCAATGTACAGCATTAATATGAGTTGCTTGGAGGGCTATTGGCTGAAATCTGAGAGTCAATACAGTATTCTCAGTTGCTAGTGTCTAGTAACATAACACTCTAGGATTATACTGTCAATTTCATATCTATGCAGGGTTTTGTTAATACTCTATAAAAGGGGATGCTAAACAGTGAGATCAATGAACTATTCAAAGTCACTCTATATGTGGGGAACATTTCTTCCTGCTTCATCCCTCCTGGTTTACTAAAGGAACATTTTCCTGTCTTGAATTTTAACATAGTTATTTTGACATCACAGAGACAAACATATTGTTTAAATTTTCTCTCTTTTCAAGAACAGTGAAGGACAAAAATTGGTTGCCTTGAATGTTTCAAAAATGGGGACAATAATTCCATTGTGAATTTACACCAGATTGACTAACATGAGCTAAACAGCAATGAATTAACTCAAGAATGCTGCAGCTTAATCTAGAGAGAATGAACTGCTTAGAAGGTATGTTCTTAACACAATTTCTGCCACAAGGCTGTAGCTATTTTCAAATCTTTTAAAATGTATTTCAGGTAGCATTCTTAGCACTTTAATGCAGGGCCATTTTCTTCAATGTTCTCTTCAGGGTGAATAGCTATCATCCTACAAAATGAGAATTCAGGCCACATGTCAAACTTTCAAGGAGGCACACTGGGAAGTGATAATGCCTAAAAGATAAATTGGAAAGATACCATAGGTATTAGCTTGTGTAAATGCTGCTTTCAATTTGTGTAGCAGTCAATGTACCACTTTCAGAACAAGATAATGAATTAAATGTAATTCTTGGCTGTCCCCTGAAGTCCTAATAAGGACCCAATAGTTGGATTCAAACTGATTTGAAACCTATCCTGGAACCATTCCATAGATGCTTGCTTTCATTCTATAACTGGGCCAAGACAAGTTTTAATGTAGCTTAACTTCTACTCTCTTTAAAGCGCTGACAAGAGTGGCTCTTGAATTACAGCAAAACTTTATGCATTTCTTTGCTTATAAAGAACTCACCAAATGTCAAGACTTGTCCTTGGGTTTAATTTCTTAGATGGGATGGTGTTTATATTTTAACCAAAAGAGGTATTGTTATCTTACTTTTTTTTTCTGTTAATCAAGGTATTAATGGCAATATAAGTTAACTTTTTTGTTAGTTTTTAGTTGGCGTTTAGGATATTTGTTTTTTTGTTTGTTTGTTTGTTTTTTGACAGCTCTGTCGCCCAGGCTGGATTGCAGTGGCATGATCTCGGCTCCCTGCAAGCTCTGCCTCCTGGGTTCACGCCATTCTCCTGCCTCAACCTCCTGAGTAGCTGGGACTACATGTGTCCGCCACCATGCCCGGCTAATTTTTTGTATTTTTAGTAGAGATGGGGTTTTACCGTGTTAGCCAGGATGGTCTCGATCTCCTGACCTCGTGATGCGCCCGCCTCGGCCTCTCAAAGTGCTGGGATTACAGGTGTGAGCCACCACGCCTGGCCTAGGATATTTGGTTTTAATTAAAGTACTTCAATCATTCAACATGGCCTCACCAAACAGTGTCTGGGCTCCTGTGAAGATAAATGGTTAAGAGACATATTTTCCATCTCAAGGAGCTCAAAATAAATTTGGATGGGGGTAGTGGGCAGTAAAATTAAAACATTTGGATATGAATGTGAAATAAGTGACTCAAATTTTATCATGTGAATTTCATTGTTAGGTGGGCAGAAAATATTCGCTTTTTTTTTTTTTTTTTAACCTTCCCATGTTAGTTACTGCTGGGAGTGTGTTGGAAAATGGCTTGCCATGAGGAAAAATTGTGAGAGCAAGTTAAGAAGTGCTTACCATTTTTTTTGGAATATGTAAGCTGATATTTTCTAAATTCAATATATATTTTGAGTCATGCTTTGCAGGGCTTTTCCAAAACTGGTTCAACAACCAGTCAGTCAAAAAAGATTCATTAAAGTATTTCCCTTCAAGGCACTGTTTATAAATAATTAAGCAGATAGCATCATTTAGGTCTGAATGCTGTACAGAGATAGTGAGTCCATGGAATCCAGTTTTCCAGAGGAAGAAGCAGGATGCCCTAGAGCTTCCTCATCTAAGTGGTCAGGTACATTTCCTTTCCAAGAAGGTACGCAGGAGATTGCTTTATTTTTGCTTGAAGTTGTCACTGACCCTGAGGACCACAGACTCACACTCATTTGTATCTAATCCAGACTCCGCATCCTAGTAACTTTGGTTGTCTTGTCAATGTTTCCAGATTGTTCCAGTCAATGGCTCAGGCTCTTGGTGATTGTTGTAGTGTCTCATCTGTATGGAAAGTTCCCCTCACATATACTACAGTTTTGTTTGCCTTCAAATATTCAGGACGTCTCAAATACAAAATAGGCTTGAGACTTGACAATTTTAGACTCATGAGCATGATCTCTGATAGGTGAATCTTCCTTTTGACCGCTGACACTGACTGCGTGGCCCCAACAGGTTGTACCAAGCCACCACCAACCATAGCACAGAGGATCAGGGTCCCGTAACTGAAATTTTCAGAGTGGGAGGGAAACTGCAGCCAGCCTCATTTACCAGAGGCCCTGGCATGCTCTTTTTTTGTGTGGCTTCTGTGAAATTACAGAAAATCAGATAGCTTTCTTTCTAGTGAGGCATTTACAACCAAATGCTCATGGCAGTATAAACCCAGAGCTTTTCTGGACTTAAAGAAAAGGCGTAATCTTAAGAAGAAATAAAATTCTTGCCTCTGGAGAAACGAGGTTAAAAAAAGTGATGATATCTGAATAGCAGAAAATGTATTATTTTATTCAACAGGAGGGAAGATAAAACATTCTTATGTACCTAACAATTTTCCAAAAGTCTACCTTCATTTTTTTTTTCTTCTGTACTAAGTGCTGCTTGTGGTTTGGACATTGCTTTTTAAAACAATATTAAATAAAATGCCCCCTTAAAAGAAAATTAATGCCCTTGTACTAAGAAAAGATACAGGTTTTTGCATTCTATAGAAAGGAAGTTGGCAGGGCTAGAGTCCATTTAACAATAGCGGAGTTGGTAAGGAGAAGCTGGGGTCAAGCATCAGATTTTTCATAGAGTATTGAGATTGGGGCCATAGCAGGTAGTAAGCAGGAATTCACACATGGAAGAACCAAGAGTCTCAGAGGGAGATGCAGGATACTGAAATCAAGGAGCAGAGCTGAGTTAATAATCTGATGGGATTCTGCTATCATGAAAAAGAATAGGGCTGTCAGGCAAAGCAGCTCCTAAAGTTTTATGGAACAGACTTTTTAGTATTAACCAGCTTTCACTGATCCAATCTACTTTGTAAACAGATAAACCAGTGGTGTCTTCAGAGTAACTCAGGCTTCTGACGCATACACTGTGATAGAATTTCATTATATGAGGATATTAAAAGAAGCATGCCCATAAAAACTAGCCCAGGAAGTCTGCTTAACTAAAATACATTCTGTGGTTCTCAGAATCTATTTATCACATACATGATAAAGAATTCTTCCAAAAAAAGTTTTAAACTTGCTGTCTATCCGAAAGTATGAACATCCTATATCATTTATTCTTCTCTCCTAAATTACCTATCAAACAACAAATAAAGCCATGTGCAAAGGTTTTGGGAGAGTCCCAAGTGAGGGCTACTGTGAAGATAAATGGTTAATGTCTGCTCTCCCAGCTGCTCAGTTAATTACTATAATAGAAAACATCTTGAGGGAAAACACTGCATACAGTTATTAGCAATTAACCCACAACTCCAAAAAAAATCACAATTCTTACTAATAATAGAACATTGCCCAGCCAGCCTAATTATAATTTCTACACAAGAGCCTTGTGTTTTCAGAAAATGTGAAATATTATAAGTCACTACTATTTAAAATGCAAATAGGAAATCAGGAAGATGAAGATTATATTGAGAAATGCAAAATGGAGTAGAGCAGATAGAAATGGGAGGAGGCATGATTTATGTGGTAATGAACTAATTCCTTGACAAGCAGTAGATTCAAATATATTAACCAAATAACTTTTTGCTGAGTGTTTACTACAATACAGGACCTTGTGGTGTTAATGATTGGTGCTACAAAAATGGTAAAGAAGTTAAGACAGCGTAATGTGGAACAGGAGAAATCCATGATATGGATTTCAGATATGATACTGTTTTGTTTTTCTACGCATCATGGAATCTTCTTAGATATATCTCAATCTTGAAGCTCATTTTTTTTTCCTCCCATATAGTTATGTTTCTTTTATTGTTCCTGTTTGCTCATTGCTTACTGGTCTTCTTGTCCTCTCTGACACACACCAAATTTATTTCTGTTTCAAAATTTTAAAACACTTGTTATTACTGCTGCCTGGAATATTTACTCCCCAGATTTGGAATGACTATTTTCTTCCAAGATTTCATGCATCTGCTCAGAGAAAGCTTGATCACATTACAAAACAGTCTGCTTTTCTCTTCTTTTTCTGTCCTATAACTTTACTTTGTTTTTCCACACATACACCACTATCTGATAGAATATCCCATTCGCTACTTCATAACTTATCAACATTAACCTATATTCATTAACTTCCTCCCTGTTTTGGATCTGCTATATCCACGCTTCCTAAACCTTCTTCCTCTCCTTTGTGCTCTCAATTATGTCTGTATGAATATTTACATTATTTTATATGTGGAATATTGTTTATAGCTAAGCCAAATAATGTCTTAGAAGATTTATTTTCTCATATGAACTTCAATTTTTTTCTATAGTTAATAATTGTCTTGTGTTTTCTCATACATAAGTAGTTCATTTTCCCCTCAAATATTCCATGCACAGAAACAAATTCTGTAACTCCCAAACACACTAAATGACCTACCTCCTTTTATCATTTGGAGATATTTATCCTCTACTCCCTACTCATTCTCATTTAATAGGACACTTTTTAGTTCTGGCTCATAGCTTGAATTGTACAATTCCCTTTGCCAATTTCCTACAAATTCCCTTTGCCTATTTTCTGGTGTTCATATGTTCTTCTTTCTTAATTCACTTCTTCATTTTGCTGAGGCATTTCCTCCGGTAGCTTCTAGGAAAGGGTATGGTGGGGCTCAGTTTTTTTAGTTTTTATATGTCTGGAAAATGTTTTACTTTTACCCTTGATTGATAGTTCAGCTGAGTATGGAATAGTAGGTTAAAATTGTTTCCCTCTATATTTTGAAGTTATTGCTTCCCTATTTTATATCATTTTGATGTTTCTTTTCCAAAAGTCCAATGATATTCTGAATGATATCTTTTGTATGTGTGCTGTCTCTGCCCCTTTTAGGATTTTCTGGTTCAGTAGTATTGGACGGGCCTGAGAATTATTTCTGACAAGTCCTCAGGCAATGCTGATGCTGCTGGTTTGGGGACCACACTTTGACAAATTCCAGTTTATACAAATGGCCTTCTTGTTAAATTAACACTGGTCCATTCTTTAATGTTCAAACATGTGTGCCTTCGGAACTTCTATTCATTCTTTATGACTCACCTCATATACAGCTGGAGGAAGAATTTCTTGACATATAGAATGCCTATGCTTCCCCAAAGTAACGCCTCAGTTATCTGCATTTTATACCTACTTATCTCATGATACTAATCACATTGGACACATTGGACAAGTCACATGGCTGACTCATCTGAGATAGAGTAAACCCTTTGAGCATGCAGCGTCTGTCTTAGTATTTAGATATTTCTTCCTCCTCCTTCGCCTTTCCTTCTTCTCAACTTCCTAGTCTCCTCCTCTTTCTTCTGCTCCTCTTTCTTCTTTATTTCTGTTACCTAACTCTCTGCATGGCATACAGAGGCATGACGAGTGGAATTGAAGTTATGTTACTAAGTATAAGCGATAGATAAGATATACATTTGGAATGTTTTCCTTAAAAATTATGAATATCTTAATTTATTAATTTATTCAATAGTGTATCATGTAACCAATGGCAAGTGCACTCTCAAAGTGAGGCATTTAGATTATAGATGCTTTGCTTAAAATGGCTGGTTTTTAAACTCTTCATTACCTGGCCCACAGAGTGATAAGGAGCTTACCTCAGAATCAAAGTCAATGGACTGCATACTCCATTGAAAAAATCTTGTCATAAAAGAGTCTGCTAAACTAATGTGCTTAGTGCTTTCGTCTGCTTTCATTCTGGCATAAGCTTCTCATCTTGTTGAGGACCAGTATAAAACACTTTGCAGTTTGACACTGGTCTGCAGACTGTGCTTATTTTTTTTTTTTTTTAAAGAGAGATATAATTTACATACCACAAAATGTATCCTTTTAAAGTGCTTTTCAATATTTTCACGAAGTTGTGTGAAAATACTAATTGCAGATATCTAATTCCAGAATCATCACTACTATATAATTCCAGAACATATCATCACCCCCAAAAGAAACCTTATACATATTAACAGTCACTCCCCATTTCTTTCTGCCCCCAGCCCCTCAAAACCACTAATTTATTTTCTGTCTTTATGAATTTGTCTATTCTAGACCTTTTACATACATAGATTCATAAGTCAATATGTAGCCCATTTTGTCTGACCTCTTTCACTTAGCATAAGGTTTTCAAGGTTCACCCATGTTGTAGCATGTATCAGTACTTCATTCCTTTTTATTTATGGCTATGTAATATTCTACTGTACAGATGTACCACATTTTGTTTATGTTTATCTGTTCGTTAATTGATGAACATTGAAGTTATCTCCAATTTTTGGCTATTATAAATAATGCTGCTATGAACATTATTGTACAAGTCTTTGTGTGGACATGTTTTTGATTATCTTGGCCTAGCAGTGAGATTGTTGGGTCATATGGCAACTTTATGTCTGATGTTCGGAAGAACTACTAAGCTATTTTTCAAAGTGGCTGTATCACTACATTCTTACCAGCAATGTATGAAGATTCCAATTTTCCATATCATTGCCAACATTTGTTGTTGTACCTTTGATTGTATTACAGCATCACAGTAGGTGTGAAGTAGCATTTCATTATGATTTTGAATGGCATTTCCCTAATGATTAATGATGTTGAGCCTCTTTTCACGTGTTTATTGACTTTTTATATATCTTCTAAAAGAAATATCTATCTAAACCATTTTCCCATTTTTAAAAATTGTTGAGTTGTAAGCATTCTTTATATATGCTGAATACTAATCTTTTCTCAGATATATGACACAAATATTTTAAACCTTTCTATGAGTTGTCTTTTCACTTTCTTGAGAGTATGCTGCCTATACTTTGGATACTATGCTCCATAGTCGTATAGTAAGCTGAAGCTGCCTGTTTCATCTGCTGTACAAACACACAAACAAAACTAGAGAAAATACTCCAGGTGCAAATGTGCGCTATGTTTTTATGAAAGTATAAAATAATGAACTTTCAAGCACCATCATTTTGGGCTGGTGAGTTAGAGCCTAAGCCACAATTTGGGCTTACACCTTTTTATAATGGCAAAAATTCATTTTGTAAGATGATAGCTGCCAAATGTAGTGATTCTTCTGATGTATACAGGAAAAGAAAATGGAAAACCTTCTGGAAAGAATTCACCATTTTGTATGTAATTAAGAACATTCATGATGAGGAGGTCAAAATAACAGCATTAAAAGAAGTTTGGAAGAAGTTTATTCTAACTCTCCTGGATGACTTTGAGAGGTTCAGGATTTCAGTTGAGGAAGGAACTGCTGATGTAGTGGAAATAGCAAGTGAACTAGAATTCAAAGTGGAATCTGAAGATGTGATTGAAATACTGAAATCTCACGATCAAACATTAAAGAGTTGGCACTTATAGATGAGCAATGAAAGTGATTTTTTTCAGATGGAAACTACTCCTGATGAAGATACTTTGCACATTGTTCAAATGACAACAAAAGATTTAGATTATTACATAGCTTAGTTGATGAGGCAGCCACAGCATCTGCAAGAATTAACTCCACTTTGGAAAGAAGTTCTGCTGTGAGGAAATGCTGAAAATAGTATTGTATGCTACAGACAAATCTTTTGTGAAAGAGAGTCAATCAATGGGGCCAACTTTATTGTTGTCTTATTTTAAGAAATGTCCACAGCCATCCCAACCTATAGCAATTACTACTCTGATCAGTCAGCTGCCACTAACATTGAGGCAAGAGCCTCCACCAGCAAAGAGTATGACTTGTTGAAGGCTCAGTTAATTGTTAGCCTTTTTCTAGCAGTATTTTTAAAGTAAAGTGTGTACCTTTTTAAAAAATATAATGCTATTGCACACTTAATAGTCTACAGTATAGTGTAAATGTAATTTTTATATGTACTGAGAAACCAAAAAATTCATGTGATTCACTTTATTGGGTGGTCATATTCATATATATGAATATAATATTCATATTATTGTGGTGGTCTGGAGTTGAACTTGCAGTATCTCTAAAGTATGTCTATAAAAGAAACTCAAACAATTTAATAGGAAGAAAACAAATAACCCAATTTTTAAAAATGGGCAAAGGACCTGAATAGACATTTTCCCAAGAAGACATAAAAATGTCCAACAGGTGTATGAAAAGTGACTTAATATCACTAATCATCAGATAAATTCAAATTACAACCACAATGAGATATCACCTCATACCTGTTAGAATGACTATTATCAAAAAGGTAAAATATAACAAATATTGGAAAGGATATGGAGAAAAGAAAGCCTTTGCATGCTGTTGGTAAATTAGTATAACCATTATGGAAAAGTGTATGAAACTTCCTCAAAATGTTAAAAATAGAACTACTGTATGTTCCAGCAATCCCACTTTTGGGTATATAGCCAGAATAGTTAAAAGCAAGATCTCAAAGAGATATTTGAACATCCATGTTTATTGCAGCATTATTTACAATAGCCAAGAGGTGGAAACAACCCAAATGTTCATTGACAGATTAATGGATAAAGAAAATTTATATACATACAATGGAATATTATAAAGCCTTAAAAAGGAGGAAATCCTGTCATATGCCACAATATGGATGAACCTCAAGGATATTATGCTAAGCAAAATAAGCCAGTCATAAAGCAACAAATACTCTATGATTCTATTCATATGAAGTATCTAAAATAGTGAACATAGAAACAGAAAATAGAAAGGCGGTTGGTTGCCAAGGGCTGGGAGAAAGGGAGAGGGAGAATTACCATTTATGGATATGGATTCAGTTTGCAAGATAAAAAAGTTCTAGAGATCTGTTGCACAACAATATACTTAACAGTACAGAACTATACACTTAAAAATGGTTAAGATTATAAATTTAAAGTTACATATTTTTCACCCCATATGCCCCCAAAAAAGCATTATCTGTGCAAAGTACAGTTTCTAAAAAAATATGTATTTGGGCTAATCTTCCAATTCTGTTCTAATAAATACATATAATTCCAGATCTGATCATTCCATTTAACTCAAATATGATTGGGAAGTCTTTATGACCAATGAGGATTGGAGTGCTGAGAAATTATGTATAAATCACTAGCCATATATTTCATGGGTTTTATGAAGAATTTATTATTTTCCATAAAAAGAGAGAGAGAGAAAAACCATGGATTTGGAGGGGCAGAATTTAGTGGCAGATTAAGCCAAAGGGAGAATGATTATTCACATCTTGGTGTGACAATCTCAGTTGGTTCCCGGGTGAATTTCATTCTATTTTGCCTGACATCAAGATTTCAGTGTGCATGGCTCATTAGTGCTTGTAGGCATTTTTACAATGGCAATTTATTACACTTTCAGGTGACAGAAGCTGTCCTTTAAAGAATTGCTTTCTGACCTCCTCCTCTTTCAACCTACACCACCTGCTGAATGAAGTGGCCTGTACTCCTTTCCTGTCCCCATATAGACACTGGAAGTTTTTGTGTGCGGGAGAGCAGGACTGAAAAGCTTTGGCTGGAAGGTTTTTGTAGCAGCCTGCTTGTTGAATTGCCATGGATCAACAATTTCTCAATGAGAAGAAGATAGATGAGAAGATAAAGTATTTGGTAACTGTAAAGCTTCAAGCAGGAACTCAAGAAGATTTTTAGAACATCTGGTCGGAATTTATTTTTTTTAGGTAAGCATCCCCTTTTACAACCAGCATACATAAAGCATTAAATTGGCTTACCCCACCCCTTCCTAACAAGAGAGAAGCTGGTTAGATTTATTAATCCTTTGATACAGGTCTGGAGGGAGAGTGAAGTGGCATGTGGAATTCCCATGAAGGACTCCCTTAAAATCTTTAGGACTCCTTTTAGATAGAATGTTTGTCTTCAATTTCTAACTCATTTTTAAGAATCTGTCTAGATTGAGATTGTGAAAGATCATTAACAAAAATAAAAATATATAATGTTTCTTGATTTTTTCTGTAATATTTATGTCCAAAGAAGGGACATCATCAACACAAAACTTTTTATTCTCTTATTTTTAAAATTTGTTTTTGTGTAACTGGCTCATTCTCTTGCTTGGTTAAATTTAAAATTTATTTTCCTTTGACAATAAAGGCCGAGTTAATTGTTTTGTCTGTGTCTGCCTTCATTTTGTGTGTCCATAACAACCCCCAAACACCAAACTGCATTGTTCTTATAATATGGAAGATTATAACTAACAGGTTTCATAATACTTTGTTTTTTAAAAGATATAGCACACCCGACCAATCAAACCAAATAACCAGTTATTTCAAGATTGTATGAATATACTGCAGAAGGGGAGCTGATTTCAAATCAGTGTTTTCAAGTTCATGGCAAAATTTTAACACTTATGTTAGAAGAGTATATTTCATTTAATGATGTTGCTTACATGACATTGTGTTCATATTATTATCCATGCTAGAATAATTTGAAATAAATCTCAGTTTTTGAAATGTGCACTATTCATATTTATTCTGTAGCATCCTAAGTGCTTTAAATATTCATCTATAGTAAAAATGTGCTTTGAAACCAATGTATATAAAAGGAAAATTTTCTAATTTATGATTTTCAATGGGCTTAGTTACTTCCCACGTAACTGTCCTTTACTCAGCTGTCCTTTACTAAACAACTATGCAATCAGATGATTTACAAACATTCTTGCATTTCTATTATTCTTTAGCTTTTAAAATAGTTCTGAATATTAGCTGTGGCTTACATAAAACTTAGCCTTGTAATAAATGTGATCTATTATTTATGCAAGACTTTCAGTGATATTATGAAAGAGAATGTTTAGAAACTTTTTACATTCCAGGAGGGAATGAAATTGGTTGGAGATACATCCAAGCAGAGTTAAAACTAGTTCAGGAGCAAATAAAAGCTTAGCAAGTCAAAGGAAATTTTGGGGTACAATTAATTTTTACTGTCATCTCTAGGTATGCTATAAATTTGTATTAAAATAATTAAGATCAAACTGTAGGGAAACAATCTGGAGTCTTTACATTTCATTCAAAAGACAAACAAAAAATCGAATCAATGGAGAGGATTATTATTATTTTTTTACCTATAGCTATATCCAGATGGGGAGAAAAACAACCCCACCTTATATAGTTAGTACACTCAATTCAGAAACCACCATTTTTGTGTATTAGCCAGTTTCTTTTCTTTCCTTGTTCCCCCACAGTGCCCTGCCTGCCTTGGTCATTTCACTGTTCATTAGCATCTCACCAGAAGAGGGAAGAAAAAAAAGAGGAGGTGAAATTAAACAATCAACTTTGTTACTTGTTTAAAAAGGTGGCAAAGAGGTTGAGTAGAAGTTAGAAGAGTTAAAAATATATTTTTAAATTGTCAATGTGTTTTAGCAGCCTATGCTAGGCCTATTAATATTAGAACTAATTAGTTAGCCAAGTTACAATGCATCTCTACAGTAGATAATCAGCACTGTCACCAAGTCCACTGTCTCTGGGGTTACAGAAGGCCTGGCTGATGTATATCTGGCATTTAGAAAGAGAAGTCAGAATGAATCTTTTTTTTTTTTTTAAATGAAATAAGGGGGGTTAGGTAATGATTTCTATTGTGGAAAGAGCTAAAAAATTATGTTTGTTAAAGATATTTGTCAAAGGATAAAGATGTTTACTTATGTACTTGTACCTGTGGCTTTTTCAATTTACTAAATTAAACTTCAATTTTAAAAGAAGTAAAAGATAGATATGTCTCAGAGAAATAGAAGATACTGTAAGGTGGCCTGAATTCCATATTCTGAAACTCAAGGAGAGCAAAGTCACAGAATGCTGAAAAATTCAGGAGTAGTTTGGTTTTATCTCACCTCCATCTTTTTTTTCCTTTTCAGAGAAACGACAAAAGTTTGCTTCTCAATCCCTTCTGTAAAAGCCCAATTGGGCCGGGTTCGGTGGCTCACGCCTATAATCTCAGCACTTTGGGAGGCCGAGGCGGGCAGACAACGAGGTCAGGAGACCATCCTGGCCAACATGGTGAAACTCCATCTCTACTGAAAATACAAAAAATTAGCTGGGCGTGGTGGCGCGCGCCTGTTGTCCCAGCTACCCAGGAGACTGAAGCAGGAGAATCGCTGGAACCCAGGAGGCTGAGATTGCAGTGAGCCGAGATCTTGCCATTGCACTCCAGCCTGGGCGACAGAGCCAAAAAAAAAAAAAAAAAAAAGAAAGGAAGAAGAAAGAAAAGGGAACAAAGGCTCAAAACACTGAAACTAAGAGCCAGATGGTTATTTCAAATATGCAGGACAAGAGGGAGCCCACATAACCATTTGGGAAAGATCCTTTTAGGGCTCCCAGAACTGAGGAAATCAGGTGGTACCACTTTGAGTACAGTATTTGACATGAATGAGTCACTGGAGAGCCACTTTTGGTAAGTTTAGGAATCAAAGAAAAAAGTCGCTCCACTGCAGATTGATCCATTTTTTTTTTTCAGGGATAAACAGCAGATTATGGCTTCGGAGTCTGGGCTGTCCTTTATTGGAGGGCACGATGCACCATAGATTTTTATTTTCACGAAACAGACTCCAGAGGTTTGTGGCCTTCCAGACAGCAGCTGGCACCGGGCAGAGGCACAGACTACGGCCTGAGCTGCTGGCGACTGCCTCGCGCTTGGCCGTGCGTCCCTGGCTGCGCTGGCCAGCACCGCAGCCAGAGAGCTTCCCATTCCGGGCAGGAGGGGCTGTTCCTCCTTATATTTGGGGGAAAGGAGCTGGTTTGAAGGAAAGGAGGGATTAAGTTTGTAAAAGCGTTGGCTCCTCCTTATAACTCTGGTGCCTAATGGGGATGAGATGATTGCCACATAAAACGAAGAGAGATGACCCCGTTTTGAGTGAGGAGGATTTCTGGACGAGCCGGCGATTTGTCCTGCAACTGTCGATTTGGCAGATTTGACTCAATCAACTGCCAGTTGGTTCCCACTTCAAACACACCTCCCTCAGCCTACCGCTCTGACCAACTCTCCAGACTCGGGGTGGGGAGCGAGCAGAACAAGAGAATCAAAAGTCAGCCTTCTTTTGGTCTCTGCTCCTGCACAACTGGTTTGGTTCTGAGCAGGCTGATGTTTGAGAGGAAAAGCCAGGACTGCTTGGGCTCTTTAGCGGGATTTGAGTGTGTGTGCTGGGAGGGGGGAGGGTAGGAAGAGGTGGGAGCAGAGTTAGGCTGAGTACTGAGCGAAGCCCCTTATTTTGCGTCCCAGCTGCCCTTCCGGTCCCCAGCGCCCAGCCCCCGCCGCGGCTGGGAGAAGAGGAGGGGGCGAGGAGGGCGCAGGGCGTGGGGGACGCCCAGCAGCGCCTCGCGCCCGCGGTGGCGGAGGGGCTGTCTCTTTAAGCGCTCCGGAGGGGCTGGGGCGGGAGGGCGGCGAGCGCGTTTCCATGGCACCGGGGCTGCGGGGGCTGCGGGGCCGCTGGGCTCACTCGGTTTCAGTCGCTCCCGGCGGAGCAGGGGCATGCAGCTCAGCGGCCACCGAGCCTCTGGGGCTCGCCCGGCCGCTCCTCTCGCACTCCCAGCCGCCTCTGACGCCTGTCGGGGCCAAGCTACTGCCGTTCCCGCCGCAGAGAGACGCACCGCGCCAGCCTCGCGAGCCCTGCACCAACTTCTGCCCGACGAGCCCAACTTCTGCGCCGGGTTCGGACTTGCGGAGCCGGAACGGCGCGCCGCGCGCAGCCCGGGCGGCGGCCAGGGTGGATCAGCCTCGCCGAGATGTCCTCGCGACTGTGCTTCTGCGTCTGGGCGGTTGCCGGCTGGCCGCCAGGAAGCGCCCTACAGCTCCGGTTGGGCATGTAAGTGGCGCCGGCGTGCTCCGGAACGCTTGGAGAGAGCAGACAACAGTGTGCCCCGCCCCACCCCGGACCTGGCGCGGACACCGCGGGCCGAGCCCGGGAAGGGATGGGGGGCAGGAGGTGCGGGCAGACACCTGCGGGGGCTGCGGGCTGTCCGGGCGGAGCGAGGCGGAACGCAGTCCCCAACGCGTCCTTGGGGAGCGCCAGCCCGGGAGCGGAAACCGCGACCGGGGCCGGTGTCCACCCGGTACTTTCTCGGCTCCTGACAGATTTCCCCCCATCCCCCCCACCCCGAGGTTTGGGTGTGTGCATGTGTGAGCGCGTGGTATGTGTGTATTTTCTTTAATTTTCTGTTTGAAGAGTAATTGGCTAATGACTACCACTTTGTGAAAGGGTTGTGAATGAAATCCTGTCGAACAGTGAGTTTGACATTTTTTTTCTTTGTAGAGACCAATGACTTCGTGCACATGTTACCTTTCTTTCTTTTTTGAGAAGTATCGCCGAGTCGGACGGAGTGGTTTATTCCACAGGTTTGACGAGAGGCAAATCCCGGCTCATCTGCCGAAGTGAGGAGCGGGGGTGATGAGTATGTGAAGGATTGAGTGCTCGGCCACTTAGCTACTAGTCCCCTTATTAGAGAACTGAAGAGTTAGTAGGAAGGTGACTCAAACGCATCGTCTCAGGATGGGCATGGTTTCGTTCCGGATTAGAAATCATGAAAGCTAGGAGATAATTTTTGTCACCGTGTCAACCATAGCGAGGAGCTCATGGGAAGTCTAAGTCTTTACAAATTGCCTAGTCCTCTTGACTGGCTGAAGTTTCACCTGAGTTCTGTAGCATCAGCGGAATCATCATCGAACCGCCTGAGAGAGAAGCCAGATCTAATTCTGCTTTTCGATTTCTGCTCCTGAGCGGTTATGAATAGACACCAGAGTGTTTGAGCATTTAAACATTTTTGCCATTTTGCTCCTACTTTGCTTCACTTTTGCCTTTCTGAAATGTGAATACTTTATTATAGAAAAATGGCTTAGATAAGTACACAAAGCCATCCATAGATCTCTGGGGCTTTACTTTTTCCTGTAAGAAAAATTCGATTTTGGGGTTCAAATTACATATTTCATTTCTTTCATGTGAAATTCAATCTTGACACATGGCCAGGGTATCAGTGGCATCTCAGAATTTCTTTTCTACATAGTTTGTAAATATGTATTTGGCGAAAATGCCACGTTTCTGGGTATGTGATTTCTCTTGAATTGATGTGTCTTGTTTATTTTGAAGAGAAGGTTGATTTAGACTTTTCTTCAGTTTATCTCAGAAAACACATCCCACTTTGGATAGCTTGTGCATGTGTAAGCCTGCACTTCTTAGAAACTGTCTTTTAGAAAGCTTGCAGAGTAGCCATGCTCTTACCTTTATAAGTGCCTTTATTTAAGTGGATCCTACGTTGGCTAATTAGCAACAAAATCACCCATGCACCCTGAGACAAAACAGTCCCTTTGGAGAGAAACAGAAATAACAGAAATACCTACATCACTTTTGACACTGTTTGACTGTTTTACCTCAGGTTTCAATATTGACTCTTTTGTTGAAAACGCTGGAGGGATGACACTGCATTTTTTTTTTCTTTTAAGGATACTGCTACTGCAGCTCATTTATTTATCAAGTGAGATGAGATCAGATATTTAAAAATATATAAATTCTTAAGTGTTAGATGCTTTTTCCAGGATGTTACTGAGATCAGTCTGATGACTCTTAGTACTTTCTGAAATCTTGATGGGAAAAATCCAAATTTTGTAGTTCTCCTTGGTATTAGACATAATGGTGATTTCTTCAGCAGGAATCGTGTTGGGATTTAGTGCTAGGTTTCTTTAGATGCCTTTGCAATTGTAGGCATGTGAAATGTAGCCGCGTATAGATAGCACTTGGCTTCCGCATACTTGCCTATCTATTAAATTAAAGAGAATTCTTCCTGAGATTTGTATTGACCTTTGAGGTCCAAATCAGTGAGAGCAGGCTTCTAATGAGGTGAAGACCACTAATGAGAATGCATCATCTTACTGATTGGCACTTATAGGTCATTAACACAAGTAAAAGTTTGATGTAGCTAAACTTGTTCTTGAACACATTTTGGAGCTGGGGTGACAAGTGAAAATAGGAAACAATTGTGCAGCTAACCAACAGTCAGCCTAAATTTAATGCATTGTGTTTATGGTGCATTCCTCCAAAGGTAAGCTCATTTTCAAAGAAATTTTTTTTTTTAAAGCAAAAGGTGAATGACATATGAATATTCCAACTCTAATGATAAATGATCTGATGACCTTGTCTTATCACATTTAGGAAATCGTGAATAATTAATATTAGGCAGATTCATAGAATCTGTATTTCAGGAAGAGTGCCTAAGTATCTGTTACTTATGGAGGCATTAGAAATCACAGGTAATAATTATCCGTTTGAATTCTTACATGCCAGGCAAATTTCTAGCTACTTTACATGTATTATTTCATTTAATCCTGGAAATGCCCTATGAGGTAGGCACATTATCATACCATTTTATGACAAAGAAAGAGACACAGTAAGGTTAAGTTACCTTCCAAAAATTCAGAAGATCTGGGTCTAGGCAGTTAGATTCCAGAGCTGAAGTTCTTAACACGTGTAATCCATTTCAGAAGGCTCAGGCCCAACCTCTGTTTTTAAGAAGTTCCTTTTAATCACTTCAATGCGTTTTCAGTAGGAATAGGGCTGGTACATTCTACCTAGTGGTTGAGATACCTGTGCCGCCTTTTTTGATTGTTGCCATAGTTATAGGGTTATGTTGGCATTCTGTGGTGGGTATGGGGAGAGGTTGGCGTGCTAATTGTCCTGCTATGGGTAGGATAGCTCCTCACAAGGAAGATCTGATTTATATCCTCCTTATTGAGACTCTTCATAGGAAATTATACTCCTCTCTCATGGCTGTAAGTATTTGAGTATTAAAATGAGGGGGTAGGTTTAAGCTGGGTATTATAGAGTGAGAGAAGTTATCTGAGGCAAGTGCATTAAAAATTGGAGAGTTGCAACTGGTAATGGCATTTTGATAAAGGGATATTGAAGAGTTTACTTATGTTAATGGTACTCTGCAAATGTTTTCTAAAGGATTAAATAGGAGGAAATAAACTGTACTCTGGATCTTTGAGACATCAAAGGAAAATGATTAGCTGTAATGCATTCTATTAAAATTTATCCTTTGTAATGTACTCTTGTAAATACTTGCATAATAATTTTATGCATCCTAATGAAAAGTAGTAAACATGGGAGTGTTGCATATATCATAGCAAGCATGAATGAATAAAGGAAGATGAAGTAGCTTAAGCTCCTGGGACATGTAATACTTGGATTTCTCTGATATCTGGAGGGAATTTTTAAACAATATGGCCACTTTGTGACTCAGCAGTAGTCTAAACTGTGTAGGACATTTCACTCCCATCCCCTAAGATAGTACAGGCAGTTTTGACATACAGATCCCTAGTATGTCTAATATGAAACTGTCTACGCTTCTCCCATGACACGCATACATGGAACTATGTTTCACCGCTTAATTACAGGCTTAATTACAGGCTTCTGTAGTTAATATGGAAATTTAGGGTCAGAGAGAAAGTGACAGTGAGTTAGATTTTATGAAGAACCAATGGATTTGGAAATAGAGCCGGTCAATAATCTATGATAATAATTCGGAATACTGAAGGAGAGGTGACAGAGTTGTCTATTGTCCCCCCCACATGCTGGAATTTGTTTCTTTTTATTATTATTATTTAAACTTTTGATATTATACAGCCTGAAATTGAGCTGTCTTAGTTCATTCGGGCTGGTGTAACAAAATACCATAAACTGGGTGGGTTTTAAACAACAAACATTTATTTCTTATGGTTCTAGTGACTGAGAAATCTTGGATTTTGGTAGATCTGATGTAGAGCCTGTTTCCTGGTTCACAGATCTAGCTTTGTCCTCACGTGATACAAGGGGTAAAGGAGCTCCCTTGGGCATACATTAATTTCAGTTATGGGGGCTCTACCCTCATGATTTAATCACTTCTCAAAGGCCCCATTTCCTAATACCATCACATTGGGAGTTAGGGTTTCAGCACAGAAATTTTAGGAGGAAACAAACATTCAGACCATATCATGAGTGAACTAGAGATATCCGGGGCTAATAATAATCCCTTATTTATTTACTTACTTACTTAGTTGTTTTTGAAACAGAGTCTCACTCTGTCACCCAGGCTGGAGTGCAGTGGTGCGATCTGGGCTCACAACAACCTCTGTGTCCTGGGTTCAAGCGATTCTCATGCCTCGACCTCTTGAGTAGCTGAGACTACAGGCACATGCCAACCACATTCAGCTAATTTTTGTATTTTCAGTAGAGACAGGGTTTCCATGTTGGCCAGGCTGGTCTTAAATTCTTGACCTCAAGTGATCGCCCACCTCAGCTTCCCAAAGTGCTGGGATTACAGGCATGAGCCACCACACCAGGCCAATAATCCCCTTAAACTTACAAATAATTTAAGCATAGTCTGGGTTTACTCATTAATTTAAATTAATTGGAAAAGGGTTCTTTTTCTTTTGAGGCCAGGCACATTAAATGAGCAGAAAATGAATTTGAGAAGAGAAGGCCATGTGTATTCTCTATGGGTAAAACATTTTTTAAAGAAGTTTGTGTATTAATGTTTTCAATCCTAACAACAATCATATGAGGTAGATAACACCATCATCTTTTCAGATAAGGTCACTGAGGCATAGAGAGGTGTATTAGTCCATTTTCACACTACTATAGAGAACTACCTGAGACTGGGTAATGTATAAAGGAAAGAGATTTAATTGACTCAAAGTTCTGCATGTCTGGGGTGACCTCAGGAAACTTACAATCATGGCAGAAGGTGAAGGGAAAGAAAGGCATGTCTTACATGGTGTCAGGAGAGAGAGAGTGAGAACAAGGGGGCAACTGCCAAACACTTTTAAATTATCAGATCTCATGTTAACTCACTCACTATCATGAGAACAGCATGGAGGAAACTGCTCCCATGATCTAATCACATCCCACCAGGTCCATCCCTCGACACATGGGGATGTCAATTTGAGATGAGATTTGGGTGGGGACATAAAGCCAAACTGTATAATTCTGCCCCTATTCCCTCCCAAATCTGATGTCCTTCTTACATTTCAAAACATAATCTTGCTTTCCCAATAGTCTCACAAAATCTAAACTCACTTCAACATTAATTCGGAAGTCCAACTTTAAAGTTTCACCAGACACAAGGCAAGTTCCTTCCACATATGAGCCTGTAAAGTCAAAGGCAAGTTAGTTACTTCCAAGATACAGTGGGGGCACAGGCACTGGGAGAAATTGGCCAAAACAAAGGATTACAGGCCTCATGCATATCCAAAACCCAAAAAAGCAGTTGTTAAATTTTAAAGCTCCAAAATCATCTCCTTTAACTCCATATCTCATATCCAGAGCATGCTGACACAGGAGATGGGCTCCCAAGGCCTTGGGCAGCTCCACCCCTGTGGCTCTGCAGGGTACAGCCCCTGTGGCTGCTTTCATGAGCTGGTGTTGAGTGCCTGCAGTCTTTCTAGGTGCATGGTGCATGCTGTTGGTGATGCACCATTCTAGGGTCTGGAGGACAGTGGCCCTCTTCTCAAAGCTCCACTAGGCAGTGCCCTAGTAGGGACTCTGTGTGGGGGTGCCAACACCACATTTTCCCTCCTGACTCCCCTAATGGAGGTTCTCCATGAGGGCTGTGCCCCTGTAGCAGACTTCTGCCTGGACAATCAAGTGTTTCCATACATCCTCTGAAATCCAGGCAGAGATTCCCAAACCTCAGCTCTTCTGTGCACCCTCAGGCCCAACACCATGTGGAAGCTTCCAAGGCTTGGGGCTTGCATTCTCTAAACCCATGGCACAAGTTGTACCTTGGGCCTTTTACCCATGGCTGGAGCAGGAGTGGTTGGGACTCAGGGCTCTATGTCTCAAGGATGCACAGAGCACCAGGGCCCTGGTCCTGGCCCAGGAAACCATTCTTCCCTCCTTGGCCTCTGGGTCAGTGATAGGAGGGGCTGCCATAAAAATCTCTGAAATGCCCTGGAGACATTTTCTGCTTCACTTTACTTATGTAAATTTCTGCAGCCACAACTTGAATTTCTCCATAGAAAATGGGTTTCTCTGTTCTACTCGTGGTTAGTCTGCAAATTTTCCAAACTTTTATGCTGTGCTTCCCTTTTAAACGTAAGTTCTGATTTTAGATCATCTCTTTGTGAATGCATATGATTGTATGCTTTTAGAGAAAGCCAGGTTACATCTTGAACACTTTGCTGCTTAAAAATTTCTTCTGCCAGATACCCTAAATCATCTCTCTCAAGTTCAAAGTTCCACAGATACCTAGGGCAGGGCAAAATGCCCTAGAGATTTGAGCATTTTTACTAAAGCATAGCAAGCTAAAGCATAGCAAGAGTGACCTGTGCTCCAGTTCCCAATAAGTTCCTCGTCTCCATTTGAGTCCACCTCAGCCTGGACTTCATTGTCCATATCACTATCAGCATTTTGGATAAGACCATTCAACAAGTCTCTAGGAAGTTTCAAACTTTCCCAGATCTTCCTGTCTTCTTCTGAGCCCTCCAAACTATTCCAAGCTCTGCCTGTTACTCAGTTCCAAAGTTGCTTCCACATTTTCAGGCTATCTTTATAGCAATACCCCACTATCCTGGTACCAATTTTCTGTATTCATCTGTTTTCACATTGCTCTAAATGTGAGACTGGGTGATTTATAAAGGAAAGATGTTTAATTGACTCACAGTTCTGCATGACTGGGGAAGCCTCAGGAAACTTACAATCATGGCAGAAGGTGAAGTGGAACCAAGGCACATCTTACATGGTGGCAGGAGAGAGAGAGAGAGCAAGTAGAAAACTGTCAAACACTTCAAAACCATCACATGTCATGAGAACTCTCACTATCATGAGAACAGCATGGAGGAACAACCCTCATGATCCAATCACCTCCCACCAAGTCCCTCTCTCGACACATGTGGATTACAATTTGAGTTGAGATTTGGGTGGAGACACAGAGTCAAACCATATCAAGAGGTTAGGTAACTTTCATGAAGTTTCATAGCTGAGAAGTGGTAGAACAGGGTATGGACCCATCCTGTCTAGCTCCAGAGCTCTGTCTATAATCACCATACTCTGTGCTGTTCCCTTTACCTTTGACTTTTCCTTCATATGCTCTCAAACTGTGAGACTCTCTGATCTTGTTACTCAGTCTGGATCTGTTTACCTAAATTCAGCAGTAGCTGCTCTTGCTCCTGTTCTCCCCAAGTAGATTCAAACCTTTGCCCTTTACTGTTAGTAGTCAATTCCAGTTCATACTTTATTGATGATATTGACATTTTATTATATGGATTTTCTCAGTGTCCGTGTCCTCAGTTTTAATATTATTTATGTATGTTTACTTTTCTTCTTTCTTCTGTGTTTCACAGAAATACATTTACCACTCTTGTTTCAAGATAATCCCTCCCTATATGTTTCGATCCCATTTTAAAAATATTTTCTCTGTCATTTCTTTTTTTATCTTTCATTCCTATCTCTTTCCATTCTACTGTTTTTTCTCTTCTTCCAATCATATTCAGGTCTTCCATTCTACATCTGTCTCTACCTATGTCTGTAAGATGTGTTGTCTATATACAGGTCTGTGTTGACTTTGCTTCTTCTTTCCTTCACCTTCCATTGCTGAAAAACAGCTCATTAATGCTGCTTCCTTTGTTTTTTTTCTAATCATCAGTCATTTAACCCATTGCACTATGGCCTTCTCTGCTGAATGTCCTTTTCAGAGGCTACCCTCTTTTCAGAATTTGCCCAACCTTTATTTTTCCATAGCATATGACATTACTAATTCCTATTTTCTACTTTTTTTACATCTCATACTTTTCCTTTGTACATGTAGTATCATCTGTAGTTCTCCTCCATTGGTGCCTGCATTCTCCCCTTCTATCTTTATTTCTCTTTCCATTCTTTATACATTAACTGGTTTATCTCTTCCCACTGGCTTCCATCATATGTGCTATTTTTATGAGACCCAGATCTGTATATCCAGCTCCAGTCTCTTTGCAGCTATAGACTTGCATTTTCAACTATAGATTTATCATCTCCATGGATTTCAGACTCAAAGTGTTCTTAGATCATCTCTAGTCATTATTGTCTTCTTCTACATCTTCTTCTCAGGTACTTTGTCCACCTTCTTCTTTGTCTTATTTGAATTCATTTTTAATCTCTGTTACTTGTCTCCCAGTTTACACTGTAGTTTTATTATGAGCTTTAGGTAAGATGGTTGTGAAAAGGCTTTTGTATATGGCAATTCGATAAATATAAGTTAATATTTATATTCCTATCAGTTGCCAAATTCTGTCAACACCCACAATGAAATATCTCTTGAATTAGTTCCTATTCCTGATGCCAACACTTAAGCCTGTTATGCTATTTTTACTCCTAGCCTACTACAGTTATCTCTTTGTTGATCTTCTCTTTCATATCCTCTCAATCCTCTTTATTTTTATTATATATACTACTTAGTTTTTATCAAGATTGGTTTTTAAAGCAAAGATCTAGTGACATCATTTCCTTTCTTAAGAACTCTGATTATCCATGAAATAAGCTCAGGGATTCATAATATTGTTCTTAAATAGCACTTACTATGTGCCAGGAATAATTTAAGTGCTTTGCATATTTTAACTCATTTAATTCTTACAACCACTCTATCAGAAGGTAATATTTGTTTCAACATTTATGATGAAGAAATTGAAGTCCAGGGAAGTTAAGGTTTTCTGGAGAAACTACATATAACAGTTTGAAGCTCAGGGGAGAGGTCATATAGTTAATAAGTAATAAAGCTAGGGTATAAACCCAGGCTGTGTGACTCTAGAATCTGAGCACTTAATTATCACACTGTATTCAAGGCCTTAGCTTTTCAGTATTAATTAATTTTATAAACATTTATTGAGTACCTGGGTTATTTTTATTTATTTATTTATTTATTGCTTTTGTTTTTTAAATTTGCCTGTAGTTCCCTTCTGCTACTCAAGATCTGTGATGCGTCTAAGATTTTACTCTACCTTCAAGGTAATGAGTTAGTCTGCCACAGTTCATAGTTGCTGCTAGAAGACATGAGATTCCTGGGCAAAGACAAATGACTTTATTAGTTCCGTAGTCTATAGCAGGCAGCATGAGCTTCATGTTTGCATCAGTTTATCTTGCCCTCACCTCCTTACTAATTTCCATGAAGGCAATGAGGAGTGACCCCAATGGATACTGCGCATACCGTGAGTTTGTGTCACAGATGGGGAACCTGGAGCTTAGACAACCTTCAGTCTTCTAAGGGGACTGCTAGCAAACCTGCCAATCCTTGCCCTTAGAGGGAGAATGAACTTTATTATCTTGCTCAGGAATCAACTCTGCCCTCAGTTCTGGCAGAAGACACTCTTCCTCTTCCAAGATTGTTTTTTATATAAATATCCTCCCAGAAAAAAGCTGTCAAGTCTTTTTCACAAGCAGAAATGCAAGAGACCTTGAAGAATTGTCTCCCAACATCCCTAACATATTTCTTTCCCATTTTAGCAGCATAGGTTTTGCTATGGCTTAAATCTAGTATTTTTTCTCTTTTGTTGAATCTAGTACTTGATTTTTCCCATTCTTTTAAAATAGATAGGAACATGTTAAAACTAGATGAACACTGAGGTTTAATGAGCTTACTCAAGGGGCTGTGTTCAAATTCCAAGCCCCCGTCTTTTCTCCACTGATGCTGAAATCAAACTACTAACCCAGTTGCTGAATATGTAGTTGATTTCTTTTCTTTTTCTTTTCATTTAGCAAAGATTTATTCAGTGTCAAGTACTTTGCTAGGCATTGGGGATACAGAAGGAAGTAAGGTGATTCCTTTCTTTAAGCGACTCATAGACCAGGAGGGAGATCAGCATACAGACTGGAGCCTACCAATACAAAATTGGCAGAGATGGTACATGTAACCCAGCTATAAGAAGAAATAATACAGGACCTCAGGGTAGGTTTTCAAGAGTTAATTTTTATTGACTTTGAGTAGAGGTTAGATGAAAGGTAAAAGTGGTGATGTTGGTGGTCGTTTCCAGTTGGTGAAAAGGATATGTGCAAGAAGGCAGCAAGATCTCCCCATTAGGAAAACCATAAAACATGTTCTTAACAGTATGACTGGAGAGAAGAATCTATATGAGGCTACAGTAAAAGATAAGTTTAGGGCTGTTGAGTCCAGAGAGAAGTGGTGAGTCTAATAACCAAAAGAAATAGTGGTGGTGATAAAACAAGGGAAGAGATCTGAAAGATAAATAGCAATAGGAGTTGATGAATGCATGGAGGTAAAAGAGAAAGACAGACTTGATGGGGCCTCTGGATAATGGAGAATATCAGAAACACAAGAGAAAGGAACCTTAGGGGAGAAGATGATGAATTCAGCAGTGACTATGTGGGCATTTCTGTGTCTGTGGGATCTCAGTTGGAGACGTTCTAGAGAAATCCCCTAAAGGGGCCTGAGGCTCAGGAAAGTGGTCTGGGCTAGAGCTATATTTGGCTGTTGAAGTGGTAGGAAACAAATATATATAAAAAAGTGAGGGAAAAAGATTATTGAGGAAGGAAACCTGGATGTTTTAATATACGAACAGAAGACAGATGAAAAAGGTTCTAAGGAGGAGGTTAAGAAACTACCTGAGAGGAAGGAAAGAAAGAGTGTTATATGCTATGAAAGGCCTCAGGGAAATTAAATAAAGTAGAAACTTGTATAATTCAACGTGTCACTACTAAAAAAATGATTGACTTAGAGCTACATAAGTAGAACATCATTGGAAGGACATTCTAGTTGAGAACTTCACTGTCACAGCCATCGCTTTTGGTCATAATGACAAGAAATGGAAACTCCTATAGAGTGCTCTTATGTTGACAGGCTGTGTTTTTGCCTGGCTAAACATTTACTCTGTATCTGCCATCATTCTGAGCTCATTATTACCATGGCCAGAAATGACAGTAGAAAGAAATTCCTGCTACTCCAGCAGAATTAACTACAGATGGGGCACAATTCAGGATCAAATCACAATCATCAAGGCATTATTCTAGGTTCTTCTGTAGAGGTAAGATAGAGTCTCTACCCCCAGGGAGTTTATAAGCAAGTATTATGTACTTTAATTAAGAAAGGAGAAAATAAATTCCTGAGAGGAAATCATGGGAAGCTTTCTGGAAGTGGTGGCGTTTGTAGGCAAGGTAGGATTGGGGTCAGAAGTGCATTCATTATAGGAAGAGAGCAGAGCCTGCCAGGTGTTGGAGGCTGTTGGAACGGCAGTGTCTCCTGGGGCCGACATACACTGTGGCAACTTGTGTCACTGTCATTGACTCCATGCATTTGCAGGTCTGTCCTCTCCAGGATACCCTGTGGTCCCCAAATGCCCTCCACATTGTTCTGCCACGGTGCCTTTCCTCTCAGCAAACTCCCTGCCTTCTCGGTCTCTTCCAGGCCAATCTGTAAGGGTCAGAACAAAAGTTACCTATTTCACAAATACTTCCAGGTCCCTCAGATGGGATTAATTACATGTCTGTCTGTTTCAGCAATCTTAACTGATATTTTTGTTTGACATAGGTATTTGGAGATCTATAGTTTCTTTTAAAAAATCTATTTGTAATAATCACGTGATAACGGTGAGGACGTGTTTGGAATTAGCAAAGGCACTTCCAGCCGACTCTGTTAAATCAACTCCTTGTAGTATATAAATTATGTGGCTTGTCAACTGATGATCTGGAAAATGTTTTCTGTCATTCTTCAGTGGACAGTTTTCAGTGGTGTTTAATGTTCCTCCTCACTGATATGGTTAATTAAGAATTGACAGTAATTCTGAACTTTAGTGAGTTTTACTCTTGAGAGAAGAAGCAATCCCAGGAGACTTGAGGTTTTGTTTCTCTGAATTATTATGAATACTATTTTCATGAGTGAGTGTAGTGGATGCCAAGCAAGAGAAAGTAACTGAATTTTGAATAGTTTTTCCTTTCTGAAGTGCAAAGTACTAATATTAAGTTGCAGAACCTGCAGCTTTTTGTAATGCTGTGAAGGCTTTTGTTATAAACAAAAGTGTATGTGGGGATCTAATATACGGCATAGTCTGTGGTTAACAATACCGTATTGTGTACTTGATATTTGCTAAGAGAGATTTTAAATGTTCTCACCATGGGGGAAGGGAGGTAACTAGGTGAGTTGATAGATGTGCCAACTAACCTGATTGTGGTAATCATTTGACAATACAGTATAGATGCATATCAGATCATCACGTTATACACTTTAAGTTTGTGCAGTTTTATTTGTCAATCATACCTCAATAAACTGGAGAAAAGAACATGATAATAAAATAACAGTTAAATTATATTGCTGCTTTGTTTATTATGAAGTTTAAATAAACTTTGCTGTCCCAGCTTGCAAAGTCCAAAAGATAAGAAAAAAAATTCTCAGCATGAATAAACTGGGAATGTATCTTCACATCAAAAATTCATTTTTCAATGCATTTCATGGTTTACTCATGTTGAGAACTACTTCTTATCTTTTGAACTTTTGAACCCTCTATGTATGGAGATGAGCAAAAATGAATATGGTTTTCCTTTAAATGTACTGGAATACTACATGTAAAATAAAACAAGTAGAAAACTCAAGACCCAGCAATACACATTGACCAATTATGTGATAACATAATAATATTTGTCTTGGGCTTTAGGCATGTTATATGCAATACTGAAATGAATTTTGCTGTAAGAAATATCATAGGCATCAGCCATTGAAAGGTATGCCTTACATCTTTTGTAAAGCAAATCTTGCTTGACTTTAACTAACAGTCACAAGTCTGAGCCAGTAAGCAACACAGTCAGCATTCCCCCCGCCCTTCATAAATCTATTTACAGTAGAAATCCCATTAACATTTTAATTGTTTTGCATCTAAAGTTGCTCTCAGTGCCACATTTAAAGGGCTCAGACTCATTAAAATTTAAGGACCAGAGAGTTCATAGTCTACTCTAATGACCTAGTGATGGTTGTAAATGCTCTAAATATTTTTTGGTTCTTTGAACAACTAAGGAATTCCTTGTAGTGGCTAAGTATTCCTGAAGATAGGTTGTTGCATTGCCCAATTTCAATCCCATCAGAAAGCTCTCTCCCTGTTTTCCCTCATCTAAATCCTAGGATCTCTTAAAGTCCCTTTCAACATTTTCTGTCAACTTTTATTTCATTGCCCACATTATTTCTTTAGCTAGATTCTAATTTAATTGAGGGAAAAGAATTAAAATTCATCACTGAGAATCTACCTTCAGTTTGTGTTTCTCCACTCCTCATACTGCCCCCCATCCCATTAAAAAACCATCTACCCCAAACTTAAATTAATTATAAGCATTAGAAGTTCTTATTCTGGCTGTGCTACACGTTAGCTAATGAGACTACAGCACACCCTCTAGACTCTGTGTTCTCATTTGTCTGTTAAAACTTTGGTATATGTTTCATGACATTATTTTGGTTCTAAAATACATGTCTTCAAGGATTAACTAGCCTTACTTACAGTGTGTTTCCAATACTACTTGTTATATACAATTATTAACACTGATCACTTAAATGTAGAGGAGTGTCAACCCCATGTAACAGTCTTTTGTTTTGCTCCAGTTTTGGTTAAGCCCTTCCTGGTAAGAGGTGATTAAAGAATATTTTTTTCTTTGAAGACTATTTATGGTTGATAATAATGACACTCTATCATTTGCTTACCGGAAGAAGAAAGAAAATATTTGATTTTCTATGAGAAAACAGAGAAAGAAAGAAGTAAAAACTAACATCAAATTGATCTGAAGGTTTATACCATCACAGTGTATTGAAAACCAGAAAGATCCAAGATGATGGCACTAGAAATTGTTATGGGGAGAGGGTAAATGATCTACTTTTAATCTTGGGATGGGACAGTGATGATAGGATGCAGATTATACAAAAACAGTAATAATTGGAAGTATGCATTCACTTACCCTTTTTAAAATCATGTGTTTTCTATACATTTATAAACATAAAGCATGAGATGAAATATATTTCTGTGGTTGTTAGTTTCTGGAATTGCGTCTTATGGGTTTTGCCCACAATGTATGTTCAATTTAAAGACTCTACTTTGCCTTTAAGAATGTGGCTTTGGCTGGGCACGGTGGCTCATGCCTGTAATCCCAGCACTTTGGGAGGCCAAGGGGTGGCAGATCACCTGAGGTCAGGATTTGAGACCAGCCTGACCAACATGGAGAAACTCTATCTCTACTAAAAATACAAAAAATTATCTGGGCATGGTGACACATGCCTGTAATCCCAGCTACTTGGGAGGCTGAGGTAGGAGAATCGCTTGAATCTGGGAGGCAGAGGTTGCAGTGAGCCAAGATTGTGCCATTGTACTCCAGCCTGGGCAACAAGAGCAAAACTCCGTTTTTGAAAAAAAAAAAAAAGAAAGAGAATCTGTACTTGTCCCCTTTGGGTCAATAAAAAGAAAAAAAAGTTCCTATTTTAATGATCAGAAAATAAAAATTAGATGATTCATTAAGTGTAATGCATAAAAACAAGTTCTGTTGTCATTCTATTAAGCCCTGTATAAAAGCCCTGTATAAGCTTCTGTGTAAAAGAAACAGAGCCAGTTGACATCTATTGGATCTCCATGCTAGGCAACATTACAAGGACTGTCTATATTATTTCATTTATTTTATCTGAACAACAAAGACTGTGCAACTCTACTCTGCCTCTGACATTGAAATGTTATTATTTAGTGATAGAAATAAAGCAAAAAATACCATTTGCTATAATGTAGACATTTATTTAATCCAATTGCATTTTATTTGCAGTGGGAATAAATAAGTCTTTATTGGTCCCACTCTTTGTTACTTCTTATGATGTCTACCTCCAGAGAGTGTGCTAGTCTTCTGAAGTATAAAATGGTCTGATTATGATTAGTCTGCTGGAGAATGAAGTCTTTCACTCTCTTCTGCTTCACAAACTTTCCTATTTTATTTTTTCAATAAATTTTATTCCATTTTTCTTTTGAAGTCCCTATTTTGACCCTAATAAGCTGTTACACTTTTACTTTAGATTGCATTTGTGATAGCTCTATATATATTTAGATTGATAAATTATTAGGTTCCAAGAAAAGTCAACTGAAGTGCCTAGCTTACTCTGCTTTAGTTTTTGTATTTCATATTAAATATGCTTATAATATTCTCTTTTGTATGTGAAATCTGCATGATCACATGTTGCATTATTAATAGCCTCGCCAAGGCTTTGCTTCTTGCTGTTACTACTTCAATTATCTCAAAGTTTAAGCTCTTCACCTAATGACATAGGTGGAACATTTATTTTTCTCTCATGACTTTCTAGTGTAGAGAAAGAGGCATGTTCTGAAGGAAATAGACCCCTTCTTATGGTGGGGTGGAGTCCTTTGATAGGGAGTTTTGGTCCCTATGGAGACAGATACTTCAAGAGACCTGAGGGACTGGGAATAAAAGTTATTTCTAAGAACCCCAGAAACTCAGGAAGGCATCTTTGCATCTGACAGACTGGCCAGTAACTGAACTAGAAGAGGTAAGTGTTCGCACAGAGGAGAAGGGCTACACATGAGGAGGATTGTAAGTGAGGCTCCCTGCCTCTGTTCAGTCTGGCAACAAGAGATAGTAGGGCTTTTGACCTGCAGACAAATTAAATGCCACCTGTCAAAAAAGTGAGCTTTATGGCTCAGTCTTTGCAATTGTGTGAGATGGAAAACACATTTGTGAGGAAGCAGCTAGGAATGGAAAGCCTGAATTAAAATGAATTATTCCTTGAAGGAAAGATAAATGCCTGTTGTGATTGAACCTGAGGCTAGCAGTGAATCCACTGCACCATCGTATCATCACTGTCTGTTTCATTGAGTACGTCATTTGCCTACGAAATAAACTTGTTTTCTTTTGAAAAACATCTTTAAAATTTCTGTGTGTGAGCAGCAGCAACAACAAAATTTGGACATAGCCTATATGTTCAAGAATGAGGAAACATCTAGGTAAATTATGGTATAGCCTTACAATGGAACATTTATGCAGCTTTTAAAAATGATGCTTACAAAGAATTTTAATGCCCTATAAAATGTTTATAATAAGTCAAAAAAGAGGCAGAATACAAATGCCTATAGCAGCATGATTTTATATATAAATGTATAAATATAAAGACAATGAGCACAAAAGGAAGGAAATGTATCAAAATATCTTAGTAGTGTTTATCTCCTGGTGGTGAGTTATGTATAATTTTTATTCTCTCATCTACAGTTCTGTTTTTGCTAACTTTTCTGTAATGAACATCTATTACTTTTTTCTTAGAAAAAAATACTTTGAAAAAAGTTGTTAACCTGTAATGTGTTATTGACAAACGCCACTTGAAGACAACTTTGTAAGACCTCTTTTGAGCCACCAGTGCAACTAAGCTTTATTTCCCATAAGAACCACTGTGGTTCATTTGTATTTCAGTAAAATGTTTCATTGTATACTTCCATCTGGGCCACTATTAGTTAGTATTCCAGTGATGGTGAAATAAAAGATAAAAAATTTCCTATGTTTAAAGATTTTTGATCAGATAAGAAGACCTCTTTCTACCATATAGTTTCCAATCTTGTAACCTCGCTCCGAATTAACTGACATAAGCATATTCAAAACAAGTAGATCATAAGCATGGCTTCTTCAGATTTATAGTTAGTGGTTCAGAGTTGTCGTCTTACTTCAAGTTTCTCCTTGTATACATAGCATCCACTCAAAATTATTTTCTCAGATAATTTACTGGGTATTATTTGAGCTGTCATCTGGTTTTTCTACTCCTAAGGGTAAGATTATCCTGACTTGGCTTTTTAGGTGACTCTTCTGTAACCAGTTGCTTACATATATACTTTGCTTACCTAGAACTCAGTTATCTGACAACCTTTATACAGTTGGCTCTTTTTTTCTGTGGACTCCACATCCTGTGAATACAGCCAACCACAGATGAGAAATAATCAGAAAGGAAACCCAAAGAAAAATAATAATAAAATTTAAAAACTACAGAATAACAACTATTTACATAGCATTTACATTCTTTTAGGTATTGTAAGTAATCTAAAGATGATTTAGAGTATACAAGAGGATGTGCCTATGTTGTTTGCAAATATTGCACCATTTTATATAGGGGACTTAAACATTTGCAGATTTTGGTATCATGGAACCAGTTCCCTGGAATGCCAAGGGATGACGTGTCTGAGAAATAACTGAGAAGCAATAAGTAAACCATAATAACAACATAAGTAACAGCAGCTATCACGTATTGGGTACTTGCTATGTTTTTTTAATTCTGAGTACTGTCCTCATTATCTCATTTAATCATTACAACCCTCTGCAATGGTTATTGCTCTCCTTATTTTTAGAGGAGAAAACCGAGGCTCATAAAAATTGAATCCCTTGTTCAAATTCACAGCGTTCATTATTGTGAAGCTAGGAGCTGAACTGTATTCCAAAGTCCAAATATACTCGTAACTAAATAAAAATAAAAATAAATAAAATCGAAATAAAAATAAAAATAAATAAAAATAGAAAACAGATGTCACAGTGTCTGTATTCTACAGATGCTTTAACATTACACTTCAAGATCCCAAGAAAGGATCACTCTATTTTACAAAATGAATTCAGCAAATTTACAAATACAATATTTGAAAAAAGGAAAAGAGGGCTTCTAGAAGTAGAAATTGATAACGAAAAAGAAGATATGGCTGTAAACTGATAGAGGAGCTTAGAGAATATATTCCCAGGAAATCTGAAAACATAATATTCTGGATTGGTTCACTAAAGACATCTTATACACTCTATAGTTTCTAACTGTGTCAATACAATACATATGGAGGTTCATCATGGGAGATTTATCTTGTCAATAAAATATTAAAATGAATATAGTCTTAATTTTAAAAACATTTTTATAGCAATTTATACATTTTGTTATAGAATGATTAGAGAATATAGGTAAGATAAAATAACAAAAAATATGTCATAATTTTACAACCAGAGATATTAACTGTTAACATTTTAGAAGAGCTACATAATATAAATACAAATGTAAATATAAATGTATATGTTTATGTTTTGGCAAAATAGGGCCATGGCTTACTTTTAAAAAATTACCTTCAGTTACAATCTGTGTGCACATTTAAAAAGATAATTTGATTATCAAGGTAGAGAATTAAATAATACACTCGAGACTGATTCTCTTCCAGTAAGTATAACAACATGCACACACATTTATCTGCTACTTTAAGGAAAAATACATATTAATCAAGATTATTTTATGTGAATCAGTTCATTTCTTATTGATGCCACATCAATGAGGCACTACTGTACTTTGGCTATTTTTATGCCATGTAACTCTCATTATTCTTCTCTATACATTTAAAAGAAAACTTGATTTTTTAAAGGAGAAAGAATCAATAATGAGCGGAAAATTTTAAGGGTGTTTTGAAAGGAAAAGTGTACCTATACTCGATATTCCCTGGCTGGAACTGATGTGATTTAAAGCCATCTGTTTCTTTCACTTGAAATGCAGTTAGCTTTCTATTCGTCAGCCTACTTAATTCAGGGGAAAGGGAGGGCCAACTTCCAAAGCTTTGTTTTTATTTGCTATGTCATTTGACAAAGATTTATTGGGCACCTTTTTTGTGTGGGTTTTGTGTTAGATAGTTATTTAATTCAAAGACGTGTAAGATGTGCCCTCTGTAATCAAAAAAAGTCCAGTCAATTCAATTGATCTAAAAAAATATAAACAGTTAACTACAATTCAGCATGGTGGGTACAAAGAAAGAAGTGAGATTTAGGGGCTATAGGAGCACATGGGAAGTAAGAAAGGCTATCTGGCTGTAGAGATTCCAAAGTGGACATATAGAGAGAAAGTGAGCTAAGAAAACAGGTGGGTGGCTAAGGCAAGTGGGGTGATGCAGTATGTTTCAGGTAGAGGAGCTGCATGTACAAAGGTTCAGGGGTTAGACAATGAGCATGCTGTGTTTAGTGTCATGGAGATTAGGATAGGAAGTGGAAAAAGGCTTGACAAACAAGTATTCAGGGCCTATCAAGGAGGCACCATGTGTCATGCTGAGGAATTGGGGTTTTATCCTTAAGGAAAGATGAGTCATTCACTGGAAATACTGTCAGAGGATCCATGAAGAGTGGTTCAGAGAAATCAGTCTGGTAGCTATGTGAAGAGGCCCTCAGTTGTAATGAGACATGATCAGGATCTGAACTAAAGTATTAAAGAGGAAGAAGTCAATCTGATGAACTTGCTGATTGTTGGATGTGGGAGGTAAGAGAGTGGGTGGGGAAACATGACATCATTATCTCTGGGTTAGGTTACTGGGTGTATGGTGATGTCTTCTGCTAATGAAGAAGTCTCCAAAGAGAAGAAGGATATTTCAAAGATGATGAATTTATTCTGGATGTGTTCAGATAGATACATAGAACTTGAGCTTTACGAAAGCAGTGACTAGAACAATAGATTTGGGAGGTGTCTGGATATACAAGTATGAAAACCAAAGAAGGGAGTAAGATCACCCAGGTAATACCTGTGGATTCAGAGGGACCCTTGAGGACCACCATCATTTTAAGACTCGGTATAGAATAGTAGTGAAGCAATGGGCTCTGCTGTCTGGATTTAAATCCTAGTTATACCTCTTATTAGGGCGTGCTATCGATTCTCTCTGTCCTTCAGTTTCCTCATCTGTAACATGGAGATGACACATATTTTAGTTATAGGGTAGTTGTGAACCAGATGAGTTAATATCTTAAAGTACGTGTTATAGGTCTGGCCTGTAGTAAAAGTTAAACAGATTTAGCTTAACTTTACTGTATTATTTAAATGATTAGGGTAAATTTGGCCAAATAAAGAAACAGCAAAGAATATAGAGTAAGTGTTGTCAAAGGGTTAGAGGAGGACAATTATGAAGCATGTCATAAAATCCAAGTCAGAATTTGGAAAGTGAGCTGTATTGAGTGTTGAAGGAAGGGAAAACCAAGCAAGAGATAACATGTATCTTTTCTTTTTTTGTTAGGAGAGTTTGCTGGTCACCTTGGTAGGATGGGTCCAGGATTCTGATACAGTGGTCTGACAATTGGTGGTTATAAAGTATGAGTGAATCTGAAGTATTTTATGTAAGTGAGGAAAGAACCAGCACAAGGAAGGGAACCAGGCAATGAATTAAAAGAACCCTTCATGTATGCATTGCATTTCCTCAGTATATCCTGTCTGACAGTGGACCATGAGCTGAATAAACTCTCCAGGAACTATACTCTGAGGCTGTATATAGAGAAAGGTGGCCATTACTGTTCCATCCTTTTGTTCTGGCTGACCTTGAAATGAAGGTAGGAGAGGAACCCTGTTTCTTTGTGCCTGAGATCCTCTCAGAAGTGTATTGGTCTGTGTTAAAGTCAGTAGGATCTCTGGGTGAGAGACAAAACATGGTGTTGACATGAAGTATATGAAGTCATGTCAGTCCACTTCTACAGCAGGTCAGACCACAGTTCAGGGACCCTTCTGAGGAAGGGAAACCCCCTACAGGCTAGCTGTTACTCCGCAGTCATGCTGACCAAGCTATTCTCTGTGCCACTTCTGGCAACAACTTTCATTTGGATGCTTTCTCTTTCAAAGGCAGAATAATACTTTGGAAGGATTATGAAGCCAGATAATAGAAAATTTGTTTTAGTTTCATTCATTCACTTTTCAGAAATATGCTTTGAGCAGCTACTATGTAAGAGACAATATGCCACTGGCTGAAGCTGGAATTATAGTGGGGTCAGGACAGGTAGGGCACCTGTCAAAAAGAGCTTGCATGACAGAGAGAGAGAGAGACTAGCAAAGGGAGAATAAAGGTCTACAACTTTGTCCAGTGAAGCTAGAGCATCTTCTTTGGGGCAAAAGTGATGGCAAAGCTGAGAACTGGAAGGTAGATTGAGATTGGCCATGTGCAGGGGACAGGGGAGAAGAGTTCTCCAAGGAGAGGAAACAGCATGGGTGAAGGCTTTGGGGTTATGAAAGAGCCTGGTACTTTCTAGGACCTAAAATAAGTTTGAGGGGGTTGGAATATGGGGGGTGCTGTCCCTTTATCTGGCTAAATGATACTGGACATCAATGAATTCGATATTCTGTCTTGTTCTCCTTAAGGCCAGAAGTGGGCAGAAGGATTCCCTTGTTGTAGGGTGTTGTTCTTAGAATGCAGAGATAGAAAGAAAGATATGAAAGAAATCACTCTGAGGACCATAAGTAGCATGGATTGGGGCTCAGGGAAAGCAAGAGAGAAACTAGAATCAAGGAGATATGTTGAAATGCTACCAGTTGATGAGATCGCAGTGGTGGAAATGGGAACAGATAAAGGAGTTGGCTGGAAGAAGAAACCAGTTTGGTAAAGAACAGGAGGTGCTGGCATGCACGATTATTGGTAATTCATGGAATTGGTAATTCATTTGAGGGGGATCACCGTGAACTGATGAAGATTAACAATTTTTAAAGAGAAATTTTAGAGAGCATAAAGCAGCAGACAGGAGCTGGAAAGCCAATGAAGAGAGTTAAAAATGGAATTGTACTAGAAAGAAGAATTTCATGAATTTGTGTCAAGGAATTTTAGAAAACAGTGTTTCAAAAAATAGATTTAACTCTAACTTAGATTTAACTCTAACTTTCTCTTTGATAAATGCTTTAAAAAATCTAGTTAATTAGGCAAATTGTAGTCTTAACAGTTAAAAACTCAGAAGTATCCGTTTGTGACTGGTCAAAGCATACCTGTTAAATTGTGGATGCTGCTTTTTCAGCAGCCTCAGAACCAATGTAGTCTATTTCATTTTTATTGCTAGTTTATGAATATTACAGTTTTTTAGAGTTTCTGATATTCTTTTTGGAGTCATACAGAAGGGAACAGAGAAAGGAGTTGGCTGGAAGAAGGAACAAGTTTGGTAAAGAGCAGGAGGGGCTGGCATGCACAATTACTGGTAATTCCTGGAAGGTAGTTCATTTGAGAACGTTCCTTAAGAGAGTTCTTCCTGAGCAAAATCAGGGGAGACTTGATTCTTATGTGAAGATTTTTTTTTTCAACTATGTGAAGTGAAAGTATGGAAATTTAGCTCTACTGATGTGTGTTTGAATTCTGAAAGACATGAAAGGGTGCTGTGAATATGCACTGCACTGTGTTAGGAAGTGGGATTGCCCAAAAGAGCATGGGCAATGCCTGGGACAATTGCATTCTTGACTCACCCTTGTGAAGACCTAAGGCCCAGCTGGGCAATCACAGGCACTGCGTGGAGGCTTCCCTGGTGGCACCCCTCTGTGCTCTGTGCTCTTCTTAGAATTTAACACTTCCTTAGCAGCTGGACAGCGTGCATAAGTTAGCATTAATACTCTGAAGGAGAAGAAACTTGGGGCCTTTAAAATAATGCCATCTTGGGTTACTATGCTTTCGTTTTGGTTTTATTTTTCTCAGTGGTCAGAAACTATTGTTTCCAGCCAGAATATCCTTCTTATGTCTTTCAAAATACTGATTTTTGGTTGCTATGGGAACTGGCTTATCAAATTTTAAAAATTTGTATATTTTAGATCCCGGGAAAACGTGTGTGTGTGTGTGTGTGTGTGTGTGTGTGTGTGTGTGTGTGTGTAAAGAAAGAATCTTTCAGATATTATTAAAATGAAACATATACCTTTGTTAGGTGAATTGTGGAGTGTGTGATGTAACGCTTCATTCCAAACCCATGAGCTCTACCTTAAAAATGTATCCAGACTTTTAACACTACTTGGCAGCTTTACTGTAGTCACCCTGTTCCAGGCCATCTTTAATTCTTACCTGGAGTCATTGGTATGGTTCCCTCACTGGCTCCCCTGGTTTCTCTTGTACGTTTTCCCTACCCTGGCTCTGAAGCGGTTCTGTTAAAGTGTGAGTCAGATTATGTCAGTCCTCTTTTCAAAACCCTGTATCGGCTGCCACTTCACTCAGAGTAAAAACCAGTGTCTTCACCATGGCCCGCGGGCCCTATTTGGTCAAGTCCCCATCCTATCCCCAACTGATCTCTCTGAACTCCTCTCTGATCACTCTGGCAGGTTCAGCCTACTGAAGTCACATTCAGCTCCTCACAAGGCGTTCTCCTGACTCAGAGCTCTGGAGTTTGCTTTTCCTTCCTCCTTAGAATGCTTTTCCCCTAGACAGATATATGGACCACTCTCTTACCTTGTTTAGGTCTATGCTCAGTTGTCACTTTATCAGTAAAGCTTTTAATTCTCCAAGATCATGGCCCTCCCTTCCCCCTTCTCTAGTCAGTTTTTCTACAACACTTACAGTGATCTCACTAGTGTATATTTTGCTGATTTATTTATTTATTGTCCATTTCCTGCATTAGGATGTAAGCTTCATGAAGGCAGGACATTTTGTCCATTTTGTTCACTGCTGCATCTGCAGCATTTAGTACCTAGCATGTTGTAGTAGTTGCTAATAAATACATATGGAATAAATAGATGAATTTAATATTGCTATATTGCTTTGCATGTTCTCCCTGAAATCATCTGTTTCTTTTGGAAATGGCTGCTCTGCACCTATTTAAGTGTCAGTGATATATTAATCATGTAATAGCAGGCATCATCCCAGGTACTAGACTGTGAAGATGAATAAGAAGCATGCCCTGTCTGCAGAGAGCTTACATTTGAGGAAAGAGTCAAACAGTTAAGTGTATGGAGGTAAGCGCTATTGGAGAGGAAAACTCAGGTAGCTTTGGGGGAAAGGGACACACATTTAACCAGCATCTATGGTATACCAGGCACCTCACAATTACTCCCCCATTTTCCTGATATGAAAACTCAGCTTCCGTGAGGTAACATGAATTGTCCAAGGTCATATGACCTGCAGGTTAGAAAGTTAAGACTGGCTGGGTCTAGTTCTGCAGCCCAGTTTAACTGTGTACAAACATCTATTTACTTCTTTTCTGGTAGTCCTAGATGCAAGTGACTATGTATGTTTTAAGGAGACTTAAGCTTAAAGGCCTTTGACCTTAATGAGGGATGAGATTATATAAATTCATATAATATAATTATTGCTAATTATTAAATGTTCTGAAAGTGTGGCAAGGCCATTGTGAATGGGGATATTAGGGACTCATTCTTCAAGGGCCCTTTTCTTTGTGAAGATTTCTGTGACTCCCCTAGGAAAAATTTAATGCTTTCTTTTCAAACTAGTACTTGCTTGCATATGCATTAATTATCAGATTTGTTGATAAATGCCTGACAATTTAGATATTGCCTTTATCAGATGGTGAAACACCTTGAAGGTGGAGAATTTTTGTCTTGATTATCTCTCTGTGCTCAGTGCCTCTGAAAATATTTGTTGAGGAAACAAATTCAGAATCTACAATTTAAACTACAAATCTATAGAAAGCACCTACATGAATGAAACTGTGGTCTCCCTTAATTTACAGCTACATCTCAAAAGTTGGGGAACAAAGGAAAATTGTGTGACCTTTGTGAGCCATCCGTTCAGAGCTGGACTGTAAAGAGATGTAGGAAAAATTAATTTCTAAAGTAGAAATGCTGATGGCATTTGGAGACAGTCAAAGAAATATAATTTATAATTAGAATCCATATATTGCTTTATGATTTACCAAGTGCTTTCATAAACATTATTTAATTATCACAAAACTCAGTGAGGTAGAGAAATACAATCCCATTTTACTGATCAGGAACCATCAGAGAAGTAAGGATAATTTTGAACTTGATCAAGCCACATGGTTATTTATGGAGTCCACATACAAGCTTAAGATCTTCTGATTCCAAATTCTGGATATTTTCCACTATGCCTTGTTTTTTCCAGAATATTGGACCTTTGTGTCATTAAGAGTATATAGGACGCTGACTTATGTTTTCCATTCATGATATCTACAAAAACGAATTGTATATTTTTTGTTTTATATCGGTTTTCTCTATTGTAAAGTACTTTGGTTTATTATTTAATCAGGCCCTAAAATACATGCTTCACTACATTTTATATTTTACTCATCTTTCATCTATAAAATGGGACTGTATTCCACCTACTGAGTATCTTGAATAAAATGCAAAATCCAGATGGGAACAACAGTTTTATAAATCTTGAACATTGTTTTATGTTTGTCTTTTGAGTTCTATCTTTCATATCACGACCTTTCAAAAGTTTGTGGTTAAACCCACAGTAATACACTCCCAATGCTATTTACTCAAGAAGTTATTAGTATGAGATTTATATACGACAGAAGGTAGATGTAATCTTTGTAGATGAATGCTAGTAATATAAAGTAGCAGATATTAATATGAAAAACGACAGCTTCTTTAAAAAATAGCAAGTGAACTTTTGACTTAAAGTTAGTATGGCAGGCCTACAGGGACAGTAAAAAATAGATAGGAAGTCATGTTTCACACTTGCATACTTAAAGCATCGAAGTCTGATTTCCCTCCAGCATTACCGATTTCATTGATTATAGCTCTTACTTGTCATGCACTTCAACCAAGTTTTTAGACAATTCAGAGTGGTTAGATGATCGATTTGTGTATATTTGCTGATTGATTGCATTCATCATATACCACAATAGAAAAAGTTGTCATAAAGGTCTAGATTAAATAATATACAAGCTGCCATGGATAAACATCTTACAGTTGAATTTTGGCTGAATACACTGGGCTGCAATTTTTCACTTCATATTGATTGGACAGGCAAGTGATTGCAGATAGGGGCTGAAAATAGTTCTCTAGAGAAATTCCATCCTTATAGTGTATGTGCAAGTATGTTTATCTGTGAAGCAAGATGAGAGTGCTGAGAAAGTTCATAAAGTAACTATTGATCTAGAATCTGGAATTCACTCAGGATAATTTTTGAAGAGCATGGGAGCCTCTGTAAAGATTACAAAATGACATAAACTAGAACATTGATTATAGATCGTGGTAAATAGTAACCCTGGCTTAATCAGACAACCTTGATTAGGAAGAGCAGAACTAGATTTTGACATTTTTTTTCCTTGTGTTTAAAAGAGAAGAGCAGCATTCATGCCTCTTTGTGAGTCAGCACTCTTTTTAAGGGAAACTCTTCTCACCTAAAGGAATAATCAAAAACATAGGGAAAACTAATTGCATGAATATGTAAGACAAGGTACATCCACCTGATAGAATTTTTGTAGGCACGGAAAGTTGTCCAAGCTGTCCTCGTGAAGTCTTAGCAATATGGAAACTATGTTGATATGATAATAGGAAAAATTATTTTATGCAGATAAAATTATAGAAAACTTAACTATTATACTTCTATTATAAATATGTATATTAAAATAAATTTATAGATAAATAGTAATCATTTGATTACTGTTATTATAAACATTTTATATGGGAAAACCAAGGTTCAGCACTATTAAGTAACTTGTTAAGGCCATACAGTTAATCAGTGATAGAGGCTGGACTTGATCTCATGGTTGTCTGCTTCCTAAGACTATGCCTTTAATATTATATTAAACTTGTAATATTGCTTCTGAATTTTAAATATAAATATATTTTATAAGAAAAATTAAGGAGAAATCTAGAATTTTACCATAAAATGTGTTTTTGGGACTTAATTTGTTCACCTTTAATTTTCTTTTGGCTTTTAATTTTTTCCTACTCTTCTTCATTGATTCTTCCCTTTCCTTTTCTATTCTTTTATTCTTCCCCACATTTTCAATTTTCAACCAGGAATAATCATATTTCTAGTTAGACTGTGTTTTGGTGAGTAATCAAATCACTGCCTCCCGCAACCTCCCCTACTGTTGCTGCCTGGTCTTCTTCTGCCATCCTTGACCATTCGTTTTTGGATGCCTCTCATCTCTCTTAGGTTATTAGTTTTTGATTGAGACTACTGAAAAAAACAAATGAAAACAAAACAAAAAAACCAAGATAATTTTCAGACTTTCTTTTGGGGATGTCTTTCACTATATATATATATATATATATATATATTTTAAATTTGAGCAATTGGAAATTTCTACTCCTACTCTTTTGCTTTCATTTTATGAGTTGTCTTTCTTGAAGGTAATGACTGTGTGGAGCAAATGTTGACTCTTTCTGGGGGATTAATACTAATTTGGCTCTTTAAAACTTTTAAGCAGAAAGACGATTTCTCCTGTCCTCCCAGGAATAGTGGGTAGAGGTGGAAGATGCTGATGTTTTTCTCCTGTTTTTAATTAACATGTTTGTTTTTAGGGTGTCTTTTCTTCTCTGACATTTTTCCCTCCGGACTTAGCAAGTTTTTGAATCGCTGTTTCTCCTGCCAGAGAGAACATCCTTTGAGAGAGGTCCCAGAGATGATAAGAGACCCTGGAGATCTCAAGAGATGTTAATTAGTAGAAGTAAATAAATAGCTTGTTTATTTGTATGCGCATTTTAATGCTGTCCTTTACTTTTTTAAATTAAGAAGTAGAAAATGTGCTTGTGCTTAAATGTAGTGTAAAGTTTCCCATATTCCTTTGGTTGCTGGTGTATTTTCCCCAGTTGCAGAAAATATGTTCAAAAGAATTTTATCTCTTGAGACTGTCCCTTCTCCATTTTATTCTTTTTATTGTTACTATAGCCTCCTGCACAAGAATGGCATATGAATAGTAATAATATTTTATAATCTGCTATAGTAACCATATTTGCTTTTTTGCAACAATTACATAGGACTGGAATTAAAGATACAGAGACTTGAGAATTGCCCATCATTTGCATAAAACTCTTTTCATCCAAAAGTGAAAAATTTACAGTGACAGAGCAAGAAGGAACCTTTAGAATGTCTTCCCCATTCTTATCTTATGGCAGCCTCACACTTAAGACAGCTCAAGAAAATGACATGCTGCCCTATTTGGGAAGCCATTAAAATTATTTTCAAAACTTCGGCCAGTATTGTCTTTTCAAAATAGAGTAAGTCCTGCTAGTGGAGCTTTTTTATTAATATTTTGCTTAAGCCCTAAGAATAGAATTCAAGCTTATTATTTCATATTCTAATCAAGAGAAGTAATATACAACAGCAGTTAAGAGTATGGACCCTGGAACTAGACTCCCTGGGTTCACATTGTGACTTTGCCACTTAAGGCTATGTGACCTCGATAAGGTATTTAACTTCACTTCACCATAGTATTCTCATCTTTAAAACTGGATAACACTGATTGTGAGAATTGAGTGACGTGTTGCATGTAAGATACTTAGAATCGTAACTGGCACACAGTAAGCCTAAATGATTGTTTTTAGATTAGACTTACGATTAAAGAGGAAGACAATCTACAGATTGAAAGGATAGAACAATAAGTGAGAGGGAGTTGAATCTCAAAATGTCAGAAGCTAGTAAGAAAGCCCCAGTTGGAGGTTTCCAATCCTAGACTAATTACTAATTTCATGCAACTGAGATAATGTGCATATTTTGTGATAGAACCATTTTTGGTTAACTTCATGGGAGCTTGATATTTTCAAAAGCTGTCCAACAACACCTAATAATATTATTGTGGACATGATGGAATAATATTACCTTGATCATATTATTAGCTAGATTTACAGATTTTGACTCACATAATTATAGTGCTAGCTAATAGATCATGAACAGTGTTCTGTTAGAAAATTTAAGACATTTACAATGAGAATACCTATAATGAAAAAATAAATTGTAAATATAAATAGAAAATTGGCATTATGGAGAAGCAGAACCCAAGTATGTCATCCTAAGGTTTAACGTATATATTACCATTGAACTTCACATTTAGTTCTGAGGATTTTTGCAACCAAGATGACAAGGAAGATATGATCAGTTACATTACTATTATTATCTAAGAGAAGAAAGTAAATCAGTTCCTCAGGAGGAATTTTTCCTAGTACGGATTTGTAATGGAGATTAATCGCATAGGTTCATAAATGATAAGCACTGATTTAATAGCAATTCCTTTAATAAATATATTGAAGCAAATGCTCTTTTATAATGAAACTTTGGGAAAGAAGTATAAAGGTTGTGAAGTGTCTGTTCAGTAAAGAGAAACGGTAGGCTAATGTCATCTGTGTATGTGAACTTCTTGTGCTCTGACTTGATCTATAGTTGAGAGAACCTAAACTTTGGAAGTACACTGTATTCTTCAGTAATGTTCTTTCATATTGCTTCTCTCAGCCAGACTTTGAAGGGAGCTAGGTAATAGGGTCTAGTTAGAAAGGTGTAGAGGCAGGAATAGGACTATTTTAAGGTTGTAAGTTTTATCAGGAACAGTAGGCTTTAGAAATCAGCTAGGGAACTGGTAAAGTTGACCTCCTCCATAAAGTGTTTCTATATCATGTTTCTTGAAGCTCTGAGTTTGTTAGGGGTGCCTTGGGGCACTTGGCTGGATGGGTAGGTTGGCATTAAGGTATTTGAGGGGCAAAATTAAGCAGCTCAGTTTTACTTTTAAATGTTGAGTTTCTGCAAAAGTCTTTATGTGACAAACAGTAAAAGAAGTTACTTTGCTTAAAAATATTGGAAAACTATTTTTGATAACCCTGATTCTTCCAGTGTATAAAATGCAAGTTTTGTGTGTCAATAATTAAATGTTCATATTTATATCATGCATCTTAAGTCATATCTGGTTCCTGTATTAGGGTTAAGGACACGAAATATATAAATTGAGATAAGGCCTTTCTGTCAAGCCCTCTTCTATAATTAAAATAGAGTTTTAGTATGTCTTTGGATCGAAGAAGACTAGTCATAGATTTGAGAAATTTTTTTACCTTTCTTCAAACTTTTATGTCTATAATCCTACAAATTTATTTAGATAGGGTCACCATTAACTTGTTACATAAACCAGGACCTTTAGAGCATGGAAGTGGTACATAACAGGACAACAAGCACTAATGGAGAGCAGTTTCCTGGGCGTATTTCATGCAGGATCTCCCAAAGTCTGCATGCAAACAGGTATAGGAGTCTCAGTGTCAAGGGTTAGGGATATGGGATAATAGTTGATTAAAATTAATAAAATAAAACACATTCGCTATTGACCAATTAGAATATAAAGTACAAATAAGGAAATGTAAATCACTTATAAACCTACTTTTTAGTGATTATAATTGTTAATATTTGGTTGAGTGAATATCCACCTAGAATTTTTATGAGTAGTAGAAAACACATATTTTCTTTTTCCTTTTTTTAAAAAAAATCCTGTGATATTTAAGTACTTTTTTATATTTATTGCTTTTATGTAACTTTTAATCATGATCATTTTTCAATGTCAGATATTATTTGAAAATATACTCTTTAAGAGTTGCAAAGTATTTTATCTTAGAGTTGCACTATAATTTATCAACGCATTCCTATCAGTATTTTGAGTTGTTTCTATTTTTTTACTAGTATAAAATACGATGAACATTTTTACATCTCCGTTTTTGAGTGGAAGTTTTTTAATTTCTTGAGGATGAATTACTGGAAGTGGGATTACAGAGTCAAATTTTTACAGTTTTGGATGTGTGTGTGTGTATCTACCTCTGTATTCAAATTGTGCTTCTGCAAATATATACCAATATAAAATACCACCAGCAGTGTGTTAGGTTATTTCAAGCAGTTAATATTTTTCTTATTAACATGTATAATAGCTGTACCTAAAATGGAAAAAAGAAATCCTATGTGTATATGTACAGTTTCCTCCAGACCTGTCTCACAAATTGCTATATGGCAAGTAAGTAGAAAATAATTACTTCACTGAGATACCCTTTGCCTGATCACCTTTGGAGAAATCATGATAACTTTTATTTTTATCTGTTAGTGGTTTGTTGGTTTGTTTTTTTGAGATGGAGTCTTACTCTGTCACCCAGGCTGGACTGCAGTAGTACGATCTTGGCTCACTGCAACCTCCTCCTCCCGGGTTCAAGCAATTCTCCCTGCCTCAGTCTTCTGAGTAGCAGGTAACAGGCACCTGCTACCTCGCCTGGCTAATATTTGTATTTTTTAGTACAGACGGGGTTTCGCCATGTTGGCCAGGCTGATCTTGAACTCCTGACCTCAGGTGATCCATCCGCCTCGGCCTCCCAAAGTGCTGGGATTACAGGTGTGAGCCACGGCGCCTGGTCTTAATATATTTCTGAAATGATGAACAGTATGTTTGGGGTTGGTTATGAAAATATAAAAGTATACTCAAGTTTTTTACATATCTGAGTGATTTGAAAAGCTAAAGGAAATTAGCCATCTAAATAAGTGTTCAGTTGGTACCTTTGAAAGTGCCAATTAGGCAGAGTATGTGAGGTGGTATATTAGGTGGAGTATGTGAGGCAGGGCTTTCCACTTGGATGGACATTCAAATGAGGTGAGTGGGCAGTTTGATGTTTGAGAGCAACAATAAGCTAGGGAGTCATTCCTTTGCTTAGTTGCAGAAGATAAAGCAGGTATTTTTCAGGAGCTTAAGTCTATCAAACTGGTGGTGTTCTTTATTGAGAAGGTGAATTGATGATAGGAGCTCATCCTCAGAGGGCTGCTGTGATCAAGATGCAGCAAGTGAATAAAACATGTATACTGCTTCATTTTAATGGAGCTCAGGAGCTATAAGCAGGTCTTAAGCTGTGCCCATTAGGACTTTTATTTGTTTTTCTGCTTTGTTAATTTATAGGAGTTATCAGCAAAGTTTCTTATCACTCTATTCTAAATAATCTATTGAGAAAAATGCCAGCCCTAAATAAATTGTTCTTGTCCCCCAGATGAAGGGAAGAGAGTTAGCTGAATAGTCTACTGGTCTAAAAGGAATGTTTTGTAGCCATGCCATGTTCAAGACACAAGTCACATAAGGAGGTGTCTAGGCCTGGTTATAGATCTTCTATAATATTTATCATGGACTTCTCTGAGTTCTTCTTCTGACTTTCTGTCCGTCTTATGTGCATGTTTCATGAGGCCTGTACAGTATCTAGGGTTGTCTGGGCAGAATCTATAGACTAAGGTAAGTGAACTCTTTATTATGGCTTGTTTGGTTTATAATATGAGACCACAGCATTAATTGGACACTTCATGTGTGCTGTTAATACATGTAAGTCCTCTAAGCTAATAAGCTTTTTTGGATTTCCCTATTGAAGGGGATTGCACATATCTTAAAGGCAGTTGACCACACTACCGTGTTTGTGGGAAGTTAGATTAGCAACCTCAAGTTACCAAACTTAAAGTTGAATATTTCAGTCCTTCCTCAACTTTTAAGACACAAACTATCAGCTTACAAAATTTAATTTTGCAGCCAGGATAAAGTAAATAGGATGGCATTGGCAGAGACAAAATTTGATGCACTCTATTTTTCTAAAGGATAAATCACATGAAAGGCAATATTGTCTAAGAGAAAAAATAACACCAAAAGAGTTTCTTGGGACTTACCTTAAAGGTTTCCCTCTTCTAATTATACAGAGAAAAATCACTATGCTCCACATTCTCCAAGATTAGAAAGCAGGGGAAAAATGTACTTAAACTAAAGTAAGGTTGGATATCAGAAATCACATTTTGGTAGTATTGTTAAACATTGTGAAGAGTTACCTTCGAAAGACCCCATATCCTTTAAAAGAGGGGAGGAGGAGTTGCAGGCACACCTGGCCTCTGAATGCATTACAGGCAAAGTCTTTAGAAAGCTGTTGGCAAAGGTTATGGGGAAAGCAGTAGACAAGCGGCAGCTACAAAGAATTTGCTGGCCCATGTTAGAAAGTAAGAGGAATAGCAAATAATTGCTCCTAGGCCAAAACAAAAACAACAACAACAAAATCATCTCAAGGACAATGGAAGAGTGGCAGTGCTAATACACATCAAAATGTGAAAGAATCATGGGAGGAGCTGCCTACACAAGCACAACTCATTGTGAATAAACAAAAAGGGAGAGAAATTAAAATGTAAGCTTGCTATGTTTATAGGAAACAGTTATGTGATTATGAAAATGTTTTGGTTTGGTGGCTGGAAAATAGGTATAAAATGTAAATATTGTATTTAAAACATTTCGAATTATTATCTAGAAGAGTACAAAAGAGTGATAGACTCTTAATTGACTGAGATATTTATGTGGTTTCAGCTAGAAGGACAAATCAGTGGTCTCCAAGAATCAATTCTTATGGTATGATTCTCTGAAATAATATTGAGATTTGTTGGTGCTGAGTATGTGTTATGAAGTTCAGAGTGCAAATGGGTATAATTAAATAAACGTTCACTAAGCAACTGCTGTGAAAAAGGCATGAAGTACAAAGTTAAACAAGATGTGGCGCATTTTTAAAAAGGTGCTTGCAATATCCACAGAGAGATTTTGATGGTAACAGATCTGGTAAGGGCTACTTGAGAGGTACACGGGCATTTCCATAAAAGAAAAGAACAGGCAGAAATGAGTTTGGACTATGGGAGAACATGTAAAGCTTTCCCGGAGGGAAGGCATTTGGTTTGGGCCTTAAAGGAGATATGAGGTTTTTGACCAATGAAGATGGGAGGAGGAAAGGGAACCCTGGGCACGGAAAATCATAGGTGGTAGTACATATAAGCTGGAATATATAATGTGTTTGGTGCTTTCTCAAAGTCAACAAAGGCTTCTGAAGAGGAAAGAGCACCATTAGAGCTTTAGTAGATAAACTTTTGGGAGGAGATAACACAAAAAGAGCAGTTAGGAGCTACTGAATTAGCTTAGAGGAGAGGTAATAACTGCTTGTTCTAGGTAAGCCAGTAAGAAAATGAGGTAAGCTGCTAAGGAAACTGAGAAAAGAAGGGAATCATGAGAGAGAACTAGTGATGAAAGACCTGGGTGGGTGTAGAGGGAGAATCAGAGATAACACAAAGACAACAGGATGGTTGGTTGAATATTGAGGCCATTGACAAAAACTGGAGAGAAGGAAAAGGATACCGTGAAGCAAATCCTTGGAATCAAAGCTTGCTTCTCTTATGACTGTTTTTCTTTCTGCCTTCACATCCTTCCTTTCATCTCCTCAGTTCAGTCCCTGCTTTGTGCCTCGTTCTGTGCAAGGTAAAGTAATGAAGGGAAATAAAAACACGCGAAAGATATCTCCCGGCCCTTTAAATGCTTACCATTCAGTTTGAGGAATAGAATCTATCCATATGTATGAAATCCTTAGCACATAGTTAGAGAGACTATAACTATTGTGCGGACCCAAAGGGGAAGAATAAGGGGTTGGGCCATCTGTCCTGCAGAAGTGAATCTTAGATACAAATATGCAAAACATACTCTAGTTGTGTATCAGGTAATAAATGGGGTCAAGCCCATTAGTGCTGGTTCCAGTTTGATATTAACAGATTTGTCTTTTGGGTTTTCTTGAAGATGGTAGCATGTCTCCGTGTGTTGTCACCCTTGTATTCAGAGATGAGAGGAATATTAAATAAGTTTATGACAAGCTATTCCTGCCCTCTTGTTATTTATTGAGATTCCTTACCCCTAGGAATTACTTTGCAGATGCTTCTTTTTGAAAGCTTTCTTGTATTTCATAATTATTTGTTGAACAAGTAAATATGGTGACTTTTGAAATTAACTTAACCCTGACTTTCAAATACAGCATTCCTAGATAATGTGAAGCCTTCAAATGGCCTGGGGTCTGATTTCTTATGGTAATGTCTTGGCATAGGATTCAAGGATCTGATTTTGCATCTAGGAGTTGTGAACTAGAATACTTAAACACAGCTCCACCCACCCCCTTTCTTTAAAGACCCAGTGACTTAAGTAGAAGTTGTAAGTCTTTATTTCACCCCTGCACTGTAGCTTTCAGAAATCTTAAAAGAATCCAAAATGGGCTAGTTATTTTGCACTTCCCTCTTAATAGCACCCAGGGATAATTACCGGTATCTTTTGTTGCCATCTGTTTTCTAGTTTCTAGATCTATTTTTATTTCATGTTTCTATTCTGTTAAAAATTCTATTTATAAAAAGCACATATAGTTGGCAATATGAGATTTTTTGCATCTTCTTGTAGTTTATGAGACCAGTTACCAGATCATTTGTGAAGACTAGTGATTTGTGAAATTTGAATCTGAAAACCAATAGCAAAGGGAAGAAAAGCAGTGGGAGTATTTACCAGATAAAGGATGTCGCAGTACTCTTTACAAAGCCAGTGGTGAGGGCCACTGAAAGGAAAAGCGTCACCATGTCTAGTCTTTTAGTATTCACTCAGGGCAAAGACAGACTTCAGAACAGATACTGTCTTTAGGAGTATCATAGTGATCACTGAGGGACACTCGAAGACGTTTCTTTATTTCTTTCCTATTTCTACTCTTTTGGGGCTCCATTCTCTAATTAAAATTGGTGTTTTGGAAAAAGGGAATGTGAATTCTGTATACAGTAATAAATTATATCCTTGCCTCAGATGGAACTAAAATGACTGCAGACGTGAAATTTCCCTGCTTCTGAAAACTTAATTTGATATTTTCTCTTACGCACCAACCAGCGATTTGCAGAGGCACAGACTGTAAGATTAATTGAGGCAGCCATCTCTTCTGGCACATCTAATCTTACATCTAATTATCTGATCATCTGAATCACAAATACAGTAGTTAAAGGGTGTCTGTTTAAAGGGCAGACTTAAAATATAAATATTAAAAAGGAGCTCTCTGGTTTTCCAGAGACAGACATGCAGACTTGTAATGGCCATTATGTTATTCATGGCTTAGGTCAGCAGGCCACATGGAACCGTGGTTATATTGCTCTATCACTAAAATGTGAAGATAATTCTGAAGTCTGTATTAGGTTTGTTTTGACAATTAACCTCCATTAGTATTCCAGACCACATAAGAGCAAAACTCTTAAAAGGCTCTCTTTTCAAGAATGCGCTGTCAAATTGACTTCATCATTTAAATAGGACTGTAGTCACAGTAAATGATGAGTTGATATTTATACAAAGCGTAACCTTAATTACAATATTATGAGCAATTAAACCCAGTGTTCACGGAATTATTGTACATTTATGTGTAACAGAGTAAAAACATTGCATAGGACTGTTAAGCTTTTTGTATGAATCTAATTAACTTTGACAGGCTTTGAGCTTTTCTCCCTCTTTTTAGAAGTGCTGTAGATAAATGTACTTGCATCTGGAAAACTTCAAACAGTTTTGATCAGCATTTCAGATCTGATTTAAAATGAATGCATTGAGATGCTGTCTTAAATACAGAGTTGATAGACGTGTGGTGCGCAATTTCTTGTAGCAGGAAGGCAGATGTGGTAGGGAGAACAGCTGTAGACTAGAGCAGCCAGTGGATATTGTTTTTTGTCACAATCTAATGTCAGGCAGCTACTGCTGTGAACAGGTCTTTATGTGTTTGGCTCTGGTTAATGCTGCGGATGTGAAAAGCTGAACTCACACTGATTCCTTGGAAGGCAATTAGGAGGGAGATGTAAGTCTTTATTTTACCCCTACACTGCTTACGTTTCCATTCCTGTAGCCCTTAGGGAACAGAGCACCATGAGCAAACCAAGGTTCCCATGGAGTCCCAGTGACGTTTTAAGTTTCATAAGTGAGGAATAGAGTCCTCCTTCAAACAGTGAATCATGACATTGAGGATTTTGGAATTACTCTTCTTAATTCCCTAAAATCCCACTATTGATTAGGCATGAGAGGAAGCTAGGAATTTCATCATCTAATTTGCATGGCTCACTGGTAACGACAACCACCACCACTACCACAATATATTTTTTTGGCACCAACAATTTTGGTGATTGGCATATATTATCTTATTTAATCTTTACCCCAACTCTATGAAGTAGACACCATTTTCAATTTATTGATGAAGAAACTGAGACTTGGAGCATTTATTGTCATTTGGGAAGTCATGTAACTAGAAAGTGTTAGTGCTATTAAAACACAAGATAGGCATTGAATATTAATGAGATAAAAATTAATTTTAAAAATATAATAAAACTATATATAATATGGGCCCATTTATGTAACAAACACAAGAGTAAGTATGGTAATATATATAAATATATTTGCACTGATATAAACGCAGATAAAGAGAAACAGTTGAGTACACTAGATGGCTGACAGTGGTTATTTTTAGGTGGTTGAGCAGAAGGAAGGACAAAGTAGAAAGATTTTTCAAGTTTTGTTCAATAACTTCTTTCGTTGTTTAAATCTTTAATTCGTGTGTTGCTTGAGTACTTACAATTTTAAAGATCACAAAAGGACTTTTGCTGCTAAAGTAAACATCTGAAAATGTTTGGTGGTAGCTTTGATTTCAACTAGGACTCTCTGACTATAACATCTATGCTTTTTCCATGAAGTTATGTGTCCTTTAAAAGTGTATATTAATGTTAGAAAATCTGATATCAAAAGATAGTGAATTTCCTAGCCTTCTTGTTGTCCTTAGAAAACCTTGCTTATACTGGCCAGGTGCAGTGGCTCATGCCTGTAATCCCAGCATTTTGGGAGGCCAAGGTGGGTGGATCATTTGAGGTCAGGAGTTCGAGGGCAGCCTGACCAACATGGAGAAACTCCATCTCTACTAAAAATAGAAAATTAGCTGGGCATGGTGGCTCATGCCTGTAATCCCAGCTATTCGGGAGGCTGAGGTAGGAGAATTGCTTGAACCTGGCAGATAGAGGTTGCAGTGGGCCGAGATCAAGCCATTGCACTCCAGCCTGGGCAACAAGAGCAAAACTCCATCTTAAAAAAAAAAAAAAAAAAAAAGAAAGAAAATCTTGCTTATACTTAGATGACTTGGGGATACATCAGAATTCCATTCTTAATTTAAAATAACCAATATATTTCGAATACTTACGATGTACCAGTTGCACTGTGAAGCCCTGAGGAGGTTGCAGAAGTGGAAAGGACACTGGCTCTCCTCCTAAGGTGTTATCAGCATCATGAACAGACAGACTGGTGCCCACATAGCTAACACACAATGTGGCGACAGTGGGAGAAACAACCTGCCATGCGACTTTACAGAGGAGACAAGTATTTCTAAGGTTAGGGTTCACATAACAATTTATTCTGTACCTATGTCGATGTTTAGGAGCCGGGCATAATGGAAGATACTGAGATGTGGCTTCTGTCCTCAAAGACCTTGTCTTGGTACAGAAAAGGGAACATTATAACACAGGAAAATAAAAGAGCAAGAAAAGCCAGGAATAGCTAAGTGATGTAGATTAGGCCCTAAATGAAACGGGAATTCAGAAAAAATTGTGATCACTGTGGGTAAGAATTGTAGAAGATTTCATAAAGAAAGAAATTATAGTACCACTATTTTTTTTTTTGGCTTAAAAGAAGGGTGGCCAGGACTCCTTTTTTTGTACTTTGAAACTGGCCTTTGAGTAGAGTCTCTCATTATCTCTGAGAGTTGTTAGAAAAAGGAACAGAATAACAAATCCATCCACAGCTGATGCATTTATTTGATATATATGTATACATATGTTTGTAAATATATATTTGTGTGTGTGTGTGTGCAGATGTGTACTGAATATTAGGCGTGATAGATATCTATTTTCCTCTCTCTCTTGTTCCCTTCTTCCCTTCCTCTATTTTTTCCTTCCTTTTATTTCTTTTTTTTCTGCTAATATTACTCAGACATATGACACAGAATCAGGCATGCTTGAAATACGCAAGATTTTCAGTCTAAAAAATAGAATAGAAGCATAGAGGAGCTAGCTGTTTAGGGAGTTTCCCTTTAAGAGGCATTATACCGGCGGGGTGCGGTGGCTCACGCCTGTAATCCCAGCACCTTGGGAGGCCGAGACGGGCGGATCACGAGGTCAGGAGATCGAGACCATCCTGGCTAACACGGTGAAACCCCGTCTCTACTAAAAATACAAAAAAAAAAAAAAAAAAAAATTAGCCGGGCGTGGTGGCGGGCGCCTGTAGTCCCAGCTACACGGGAGGCTGAGGCAGGAGAATGGCATGAACCCAGGGGGCGGAGCTTGCAGTGAGCCGAGATCGCGCCACTGCACTCCAGCCTGGGCGACAGAGCGAGACTCCGTCTCAAAAAAAAAAAAAAAAAAAAAAAAAAAAAAGGCATTATACCTCAGTTCTGGATCCTTCTAAATACGTTAAACCATATTCATATATCTAAAGTACCAAACACAGTGCTAGCACATAGTAGATGCTTTGTAAGCATTACTTCTCTGCCTTCTTCACAAAACTTTATTATTCAATCTAAGAAGAGAGAAAAAGCCACATGGGAGGGGGGTGTACAAAAGTTAAAAAGACTGAGGGTTGCATATTTGGAAGAAATTTGATTTTTAACAGGCAATTCTTGAAAATGTCTCAATATTACAGTGACTGGGTCAGTTATTATGGAGCAACTCTGAACTTGGAGAGAAGACATTATGAGCGTACTAAGAAATACATATGCATCTAGGGCAAATCACATATGCCAAATCACATATGCTGTTAAGTATTTGCGCTTTTAAAAAGTATGTATTTCTATGATATCGGCTTCCTTCCATTTTTTGTTTTTAATAACTTTAAACCAGATAAAAATCTCCACAGCCATTCAGACTCAGACTAACTTAACTGAAGACTAAATTTGAGATTCAGCCCCAGTGAATTATGCATTTTTAAAAAATGATAATTTTCCCAATTATGTAAGTATGCAAACTCACCATGGAAAATTTGTAAAATAAATGAAGGAGGTATAAAACAAACAAGCAAAGACTTGAAATCCGGCATGCAGAAGAAAATTTGTTAGCATTTGGTTCCAAGTTCTCTCAGTGTTTTTTTGATGCTTATTTATTTTGTAGGTATTACATATTTGCTTAGGACCATACTTTGTCAATTTAAAAGTTGCATATTTTGCAGTGTGACCCAGTTTGCAATCATTGTTCCCTTTTACAATATTTGAGGTGGCCCTAGGGAAAAGGCCTGTTTTTGAACCTGATTGAGCACTCTGTTCTGGGGCCTCTCTCTTTCTTCATTGTCATCCCCAGAGTGTGGAAACCTGGAGATTAGCTGGGGAGGGCTTCTGCTCTGTGCCTGGGGGAGAAGATTGCGGGAGCATTTGCTCCTCTGAGAAGACAACAAGACAGCTGGCTGATACAGAGGATCTTGGATGGCTGACTGGATGGCGTCAGAAATAGGAAACAACTTGAGTTAATTGGCACATGTCCTGAGATTCATGCTCAAGCACAGCAGCAGGTTAGGATCTGATATGACCTGAAGGTGGTGGACCACTAGGCTAGGAACAGAGGCAGGGAGAGAGAAAAAATACCAAGAGCGTCTGTAGATAGAGCACTAAAACCTTCAGCAGTGTTTCTCTCTTCCTGAAACTTGCTGGACATTAAAATGACTGAATGCATTTATTTATGCTTATCCTTGGTGCCCCCAACCATCTAGGTATGAAGGGTTAGGGTGGCAACCTGTTTGGAAAGGGAGACAAGATGTTCATCCTAGAACTGCTTTGGTCTGCTTATGTTTATTTGGGGTAGTTTTGGAGAGTCTGGTGGAAATTGTAGGGGGTAGGATTAAAGTCTCCCTTCTCCAGCGACCCCTGTCTACTTTTACTGATTATTTCCTTGGAGCCTATGAACCAGTGTTAGTTCAGTAGAACTCTTGAAGCCCTGTTTCAGTGATGGTTCTTATCATGTGAACTGACTAGAGATGCCATGCAGTGTCCCTAAGCCATAAGCCATGGTGGCCCAGGAAACCCATGTCCTTCTATGTTGGATAAGTAACCACAATACTCCTTTATTCAGTGCATATTTATTACGTACCAAGCATGTATTAGATACTGTGCAGAATACTGTGGATTAAAGACTAATAGAAATGGCCTTTGTCCCCAGGAAACACAATGTATGGACAGGTAGATTTATAAAGAGATTATTAATATTAAGTCTTGGAGGTGGAAGTAGGGTCATGCTGTTTGTCCAGTCATGGGAATTAAATAGTGGGTAGGTTCTAATGAATGATAGTCCAATGATTACATATTATGTTTACCTACTTAATATAGTCTTTAATCAAAAGCAGAATTTTGTGTATAACTTCTATTATGCAGAGTTTCTCATGCTAGTGTTTCTCACAATATTATTTGTGTGTTGAAATCTGAGCAACATGACTTTTCTTTCTTGCTGCTTTTACAGTGAGCTCTCATTGGAATAGTTCTTTTGACATTATTGTTTTTCCTTAAGTCAATATTTTATCTCATTGATAATCTAGTAAACTGGGAACTCGACTTAAAAAGTTTCTTATTTTACAAATATTAGCCAGATGCGGTGGCACACACCTGTAATCCCAGCTACTCGGGAGGCTGAGGCACGAGAATCGCTTGAACCTGGGAGGCGGAGGTTGCAGTGAGCCAAGATCACGCCACTACACTGCAGCCGTGGCATCAGAGTGAGACTCTGTCTCAAAAAAAAAAAAGAAAAAAAAAGTTTCTCATTTTATTATTTATCTAATGTTCTTTAGAGGCAGGTTTCAGGAATGTAGCAACAGTCCCTGAGACTCTGAGTTGGGTAGACTCACTGAGTAAAGATCGTTCAACTTTGGTAGAAGGTGGGTATGGGTATTGGTAGATTTGTCAAGCTCCTCGATTATCAGATACTTATAGTTTGAGAATCATTAGGAACATTGAGCTATGATTATAGACTTTCTCTGTATCAGTTACCATAAGTATGTATTTCACAAATTGCAAATTTAACAACAGTGAGTCTGCCACTGTAGACAAAATTGGGTCTGGCTTTTGTTGATCCTTTTAGAGTGAAGTAAAATTCTTATATTTATAGAAATCAGCTAATTCTCTTGATGTCTCTCTCTCCCCTGTTTCTGCTTGCCTTCTTCCCCTCCTCTCTGTTCTGCTTAATGTCACTTCTCTTTCTCCTCTACCCTCTTCCCTCTCCCCACCTGCTTTACACTTTGTGATCACATAGGTAAGATGGTGTTGTGGTCGGGGGCAGATTTATGACGACAGGAGAAGGATGTGTGTGCTTCTGACCTGGCTTATCTTCAGTAGATCTCTAGGGTGTAGTTCTCACACTGTAGCATGTGTTAGAATCACTTGGAGGGCCAGTTAAACCCAGATCACTGGATTACATCTGAGTTTCCGACTCAGTACATTAAGGTGGGGCCCCAAATTTGAATTTCTAACAAGTTCTCAGGTGTTGCTGATGCTGCTAGTCCAGGAACCACATTTTGAGAACCACTGATCTATGAGAGTCCCTTACTATGTAAAAACTATTATTACTTTTTGAAAAAGTAAATTTGGGAAAAAAATATTGGAGGATGAATTCTCATTTTAAATAGCCATGACGTTGTGGAAAATTTTAAAATCTGCTCTGTTTTTAAGCATTTTCAGGGAGGGATATGATAACTTACCTAATAACTTATTCAAATAGTTTCTCAATGTATAAAACGTCTATTATATAGCCTTTATCTGAAATTTACCTTATCTTTGTCCTACACTTTTTGACCTTGAAAAGGTGATGTCACATGGTAATTGAAGACAATTATCAATCTTCTCTATTTCCTTCCACCCTGTATCCCCAGTCTAAGAGTATATTTCTTTAATACCTCAGTACTGACATTAATTTAATTTTGATAAATGAAAAGATGCTGAATGTTGAGGCAAGTTATCTTTGATGAAAGAAGGCTGAACTTTTTCATCTGTACAAGGAAGATTTTACGGAAGACATCCAAGTTCCTGGAAAGAAGTTTATCTGACCCAGACATTAAAACATTAAAGGCAGGGTGATTTTAGCATGCCTTTTAAAAATAAGGCTTTATGTCAGAGATTTATTTGGGTACACATTGGTGCCAATTGTGTCATCCAATTAGTAAACTAATGGATCATGTGACACTCAGTGTATAGTTGTACAATTTTTTTCTTGGACATCAAGGGTAAATTCCAGCCTGGTGTTTTTTGTTTGTTTGTTTTGTTTTGTTTTTAACTTTTGATTTTTTTTTTTGATTTACTTCTTAATTGAAGTTGTTTTATTTCTTAGTAAAAGTACAACATGTTTTGAAATATGTATACATTGTAGAATGTGACTAAACTGGGCTAATCAAGGTGTGTGTTACCTTAAAGACTTCATCTTTTGGGTATGGTGAGAACAACTTAAAATCTACCTTAATATTTTTCAAGAATATAATACACTGTTATTAACTATAGTCACCATGTGGTACAATACATTTCTTGAACTTATTCCTCCTATCTAAATAAAAATTTGTATCCTTTGACCAGCATCTTCCCATCCCCACCCCCAATCCTTTAACCCCTGGTAACCATCATTCTACTCTCTACTATGAATTCAGTTGTTTACATTCCACATGTAAATGAAATCATGCAGCATTTGTCTTTCTGTGCCTGGCTTATTTCACTTATTTCCAGGTTTATCTATGTTGTAACAAGTGACAGAATTTTCTCCTTTTTTAAGGCTAAGTAATATTTAGTAGTATTTCATTGTGTATATATATTAGATTTTCTTTATCCATTTATCCACTGATGGGCATATAGGTTGATTCCATATCTTGGTTATTATTAACAATGCTGCAATAAACATGGATGTGTAAATATCTTTTTGAAATCCTACTTTTAGTACTTTTGGATATATATCCGGAAGTGAAATTGCTGGCTTATATGGTGATTCTATATTTACCTTTTTGAGGAACTCTAGACTTTTTCCATATAGACTTTACTCAATTACATTGCTAGCAACAGTGTGCAAGAGTACCTTTTCTCTACATCCTCTCCAACACTTTAAAAACCTTTCATCTTCTTGATGATGACCATTCTAATAGGTATGAGGTGATATCTCATTGTGGTTTTAATTTGCATTTCTCTCATGATTAGTGATATTGACAGTTTTTTCTTATGTACTTGTTATGTCTCCTTTTGAGAAATGTTTATTCAGATCACTTGCCCTTTTTTAAACTGATTTGTTTTCTTACTGTTGAGTTGTTGGAGTTCCTCATGTGTGTTGCATATTAACCCCTTATCATGTGTGGTTTGCAAATATTTTCTCCCATTCTGTAGGTTTTCTTTTCGGCCTGTTGATTGTTTCTTTAGCTGTCCAGAAGTTTTTTAGTTTGATGTAATTTCATTTATCTATTCTTGGCTTTTGTTGCCTGTGCTTTGGATTTTTCCAAGAAATCATTGCCTAGACCAATGTCAAGGAGCTTTTCCCTTATGTTTTCTTATAGTAGTTTTACAGTTTCAGATTTTAGTTTTAAGTATTAAAGTTTTTGAGTTAGTTTTTGTTTCTGGTGTAAGAGTCTTAATTTGAGTCTTAAGTTTTTTGAGTTAATTTTTGTTTCTGGTCTGTTATAAGAGTCTAATTTTATTCTTCTACATGTGGATATCCAGCTTTTCCAACACCATTTATCAAAGAGACAGTCTTTTCCTCATTATATGTTCTTGACATCTTTGTCAAAAATCAATTGACTGTAAATACTTGAATTTATTTCTGGGTTCTCTGTTTTGTTTCCTTGGTCTACGTGTCTGTTTTTAGTCTAGTAGCATGATGTTTTGATTATTATAGCTTTGAAGTATGTCTTGAAGTCAGGTACTGTGATGCTTCTGGCTTTGTTCTTTTTGCTTTAGATTACTTTGGCTATTCAGGGTCTTTTGTGGTTCCATAGAAATTTTGCAATTGTTTTTTCTATTTCTGTGAAAAATGTTATTGGAATTTTGATAGAGATTGCATCAAATGTGCAGATTGCTTTGGATAGTATGGTCATTTTGACAATATTTACTCTTCCAGTCCATGAACACAGGATATCTTTCCACTTATTTTTGTCTTCCTCATTTTTTTCATAAATGTCTTATGGTTTTCAGTGTACAGGACTTTCACTTCTGGGGTAAAGTAAATCCTAGTTTTTATGGAGCCCAAGTCTTATAAAATCTGGCTGGTGGGGGGAGCCTCTTAAATAGTAAAAATATATCTTATATTTTCAAATTTTATAAAACTTACCTTAATATGAAAATAATATTTCCTTCAGGGCTAAAAGTGGCCTCAGAAGATGAAGTTTCATTAATATCAAAGACAATTTATTTCTAATTGTATTCTAGACCCCTAATACAATTGCTGATACATTGTGGATGTTCTAGAAAAACTTGTTAACTAATTAATGAATTATTCATCAAAGTATCTTCAAAGCAGTGTGATTTCCACTCTTTTTCTTTTCCTTTCCTTTCTTTCTTACAAAATTGTCCCCTGGCTGGAGAATAGTGGCACAATTTTGGCTTGATGCAGCCTCAGTCTCCTGGGCTCAAGTAATGGTTTGGACTACAGGTGGACTTCACCAGGCCCAGCTCATTTTTAATTTCTTGTAGAGATAGAGTCTCCCTACATTGCCCAGGCTACCCTCAAACTCCTGGCCTCAGGTGATCCTCTCACTTTGGCCTCCCAGTGTGCTGAGATTATAGGTGTGAGCCACCACACCTGGCTGATTTCCATTGTTTTTGCACTACTTGATGCCACTATCTATGACTTGATATTGAACATACATTAGCACTATAAAAACACAGAAACAAAATCAACCAGTGTTTTCTATTGTAAAATCAATAACATGTTCATAAGAGACTTCCCGTGATAAGCTAAAGAGATGAACAGTGAAGACAAAATGGTGATGAATGGCTTAGGCCGAGGAGATGTTAGCCAGATAGATCTGACAATTGGGACACAAGGCTGCTTATGTTAGAATTCTGTAGTTACCGTAATTCTATCTTCTAATTGTTAGAAGACAGAGGGCTGGAAGGTTTTGAATGATGGATAATTTCTGTTAGTGAAGTCCTCAAGTCAGAAAGATATTATGGAGCTTTGGGAGGTCAGGTGATGGTGGACTAAGAAGCAGGAGAACCATCTGCTGCAGTCTGATTCTGGAGCATGGTCTGAATGGTCAGTTACTTGTCTCCTTTGCTCTCAAGTATGTGTGGGCCGGGGAAGACTCACAAGTGTGTCTGCTTTGAGATGGCAATAAAAAGCAAGTGAAGAAAACATGGTTGCAGCTACCTCTTGATTAAGATCAGTGCAGTGGCTTAGGTCTTCCCAGAGATCCTGAAAGAAAATATAATAAAATAAGATAATTAAGGAGGTGGGCAAAGCAATTCAAAGATATTCACAAACACTAAGAAAGTTTTTCTTATGGTTTGATTTGGAAATGTGAGGTGATCATTTAAAAGAAAAGAGGGGTATGGTATTAGCCCATTGTATCCTTGATCAATATAGACCACCCATTCCTTTTAGTTTCTGCGTCATAGCTAATAGATTGCCCAGGGAAAACAAAGTATCATTTATAATTGTTATTTGAATATTTTATGTGAAACCTAATCTTCTGAAGACTTACAGAAATCATTGTAGATTAAGATAAGAAATAAAGATTTGCATTTATAAGAAATTAATGATAGTTCTGAAATTGAAGAACCATTTAGTTCTGGGAGAAATAAATACAAATTATAACATCTATCTGATGGAGTTTTGTTTAGATTGCTTCTGGTGATAAACCATCTATAATAATATAAATCAAGCCCTGGTGTTTGCCCATAAATTTGCAATGTTTAGCATAATTTTTGTTTGCATTTCATACTAAAGTGACACCAAGAAATATGAGATTAATAGTTATTAAGTGAAAATGACTTTCATGTCTGTAGTCATTTTTAGAAACAGTTATGTGTAATTCATTTAGAGAGCAGAAAAAATTAATTTGCGGTTGTGGTGGGATCTAGCACATTAAAACAAAGAGGGAAGTGGCATATAGGAATAAACTTTTGAAACATAAGGGTGGATTCATTTTTAACCTTGAATTCTGATTTAATACCTCAAGGTAACCTTCAGGTCACCACACTTTTGTTTGTTGACTGTAGAATGCTAATAGTTTAAGGAAAAGAAATGTTGTTACCTGCTTTCAAATTATGTCATAATCCTGCCGAGTAGAAGCTTATCCATACCTGAGGGGACAGAGGGTCAGACAGCTGCCCCTGTGGTATGGTGCCTTTTATTAATTTTAATTAGTGTTTTCATTAGGAAGTGTCATATTAGATTCTGATTTCTAACAAAGACACATTATCTACTTTTATCTGTTTCATTGCATTACAAATCCACAGTGGTGCAGAAGTTAAATTCTACAGAATATTTTTTTTTTTGAGAAATCTAGCCTCAGACTTTATGAGTTTAAAAATATAGTTAATATTTCCTAAGAATTTATTATGTGCTAGCTGTGTTCTAAATGCTTTATATATGTTCAGTTATTTGTGTTATCTTCATTGCTAGAGCCCTTTTCAGACAAAGTCATACATTCACTTATTCAGGTATTATTTACTGAATACCTTCTCTGTGCTAGACATGGGAAGCATTAATGTTTTAGAGGAGGTTGGAGGAAAAAGATTATATTTAAGAGTTTATAAAAAGTACATCAGGACTTTTGGTCAATATGATATTGTAAGTTCATATTTTGAGGCTTCGCTGCTCAAAATACCTATTAAAGATGGATAAAGTATTTTTTAAAAATAATAATAAACCACATTATTATGTGAAAATTTAAAATTAGACCTTTAGTTGACCAGAAAATATTCAGAAATGCCAAGCAGTGGTGCTAGGATGTGTGTGGGCTTGCTAAGTGCTGGATCTGGAAGCAGAGGTGGCTTCGATTTAAGTGGTGAGGCTTGAAGTGTTGAAGAAGCATAATAGTGCCTTAAAACCAAACTCATGGGTGGTCACGGTAGCTCATGCCTTTAATCCCAGCACTTTGGGAGACTGACACAGGTGGATCGATTGAACCCAGAAGTTTGAGATTGGCCTAGGCAACATGGCAAAATCCTACCTCTACAAAAAGTACAAAAATTAGCCCAGTATGGTGGTGTGCACCTGTAGTCCCAGCTACATGAGAAGCTGAGGTGGGAGGATCTCTTGAGCCTTGCTTGTTGAGGCTGCAGTGAACCGTGATCATACCATTGCACTCCAGCCTGGGAGCACTGACAGCGTAAGACCCTTTCTCAAAAACAAACATGCAAACAAACAAAAAAATCCAACTCACAACATGAAACTAGAAACTGTCCCTTCCTAGCCATCTCACCTTCCTTCCAACTAGTGCATGGGACACTGAATTCCAGGAAGCTGATACCTGGTTCTGGATTGGGCACTCCACATGCCAAGTGGAGGGAACTATACATCAACTAGTGATACTGGCTTGGAAGAAGTCTCATTGTGTTGGGATATAACATGGAACTGTTTATTTTTTTTCTTCCATCCTTACAACATATCACTAGCAGATTCCAAAGTTTTTCAGTCACATTAACTTACTAACTTATTTTAGTGTAGTTTAAAACTTATATTTTCAAAATCTGGCTTTTTTTTTTTTTTTCTGCTGTCACACACTAGAACTAGAGCCCTGGTAGCTGGAAGGAATCAGTAAGACAAAGGGCACAGGCAGTTGTGGTCTGGTTCCAAGCCGCCCCCTTTTTCCCTTATTTCCTCTAACAGCCCTAGCTGCTTCTGGGTTGAGATGGGTAGGGAAGAAGGTGAAGGACACTAATTTTGTTAGTGATGGAAATGGTGCCTGATGTTGCTTGGATTCGGTCTGGTTTTGTCTGAAGTTGTTGCCCTTTGTCTTAGGTGCTGTGCCAGGTTTCTTGGGGTAGGTATTTGCCTCAACCCAGTCTGTCTCTGAGGATCATCACAGAGAGGGGAAGACCACTCTCCATTTGACTCCTGCCAGTGGCCCACATGCTTAACCCTTCTTTGATGGGATGTGTGATTGCTTGATCTAGCAGCCCTGTGGCTCAAGGTCAACGTATTTATTCCCTCCCCTCCTTTCCCAAGTCTTTTATTTTAAAGGGAGAAAGAATTAAGGAGAAATGGATGTTGATAATAGTAAGGCTGGTTTTCCAGTATTTAAAAACATCATGTGGGGAGATGTCTTACAGCTTTTTTTGGTGACACTCTTTGGAGTGTTTAGTGCCTTTACTTTTTAGTTCTGGTCTCTAGCCACAATTCAAAGTCAATTGGCCAGGCACAGTGGCTTTGGCAGGGCGCAGTGGCTCACGCCTGTAATACCAGCACTTTGGGAGGCTGAGGTCAGTGGATCACCTGAGGTCAGGAGTTCAAGACCAGCCTGGCCAATGTGGTGAAACCCTGTCTCTACTAAAAATACAAAAATTAGCCGGGTGTGATGACGCATGCCTGTAATCCCAGCTACTCAGGAGGCTGAGCCATGAGAAGTGCTTGAATCCAGGAGGCAGAGGTTGCAGTGAGCCGAGACCGTGTCACTGCACTCTAACCTGGGCAACAGAGTGAGACTCTGGATCAAAAAAACAACATCAACAACAACAACAACAACAACAAAAACAAAAACAAAAAACTGGCCAGGCGTGGTGGCTCATGACTGTAATCCCAGCACTTTGAGAGACTGAGGCAGGCAGATCACCTGAGATCAGGAGTTTGAGACTAGCCTGGTCAACATGGTGAACCTCATCTCTACTAAAAATAAAAATTAGCCAGGTGTGGTGGCTCACACCTGTAATTCCCAGCTACTTAGGAGGCTGAGGCAGGAGAATCACTTGAACCCAGGGGGCAAAGGTTGCAGTGAGCTGAGATTGTGCCACTGCACTCCAGCCTGGGTGACAGAGCTAGACTCTGTCTCAAAACAAAAACAAAAACAAACACACACACACACACACACACACACACACAAACAAACAAAAAACAAAGTCAATAAGAAAATATCTCCTGAAAATCCTGTTACACTAGATAGATAAGGAGAAAAGAGTGAGGAACTTCCCAGTCAGGATATGGCCTGCCAACCAAAATTCAAAACAAATAAAACTAATTCCAAGGAAGGCAGTTATCAAAATCATTGATCAGACTATCAATTTCAGCAGAAATAAAAATATTTAAAGTTATTAAAAAATCAAACAAGTGTTAAATCCTGAAAGAAATAAATGAAAGGACACACACAGACACACACACACACACACACGCACACGTATATATCAAATAAAATATGAGATGTGTGCATTGTAAGACAGATGAACAGGGAATTTGGCAAGATAGATTGATGATTTAATTAATTATTGACTGTTAAAAGGTCTCTGTTTTAGTGTGTCATTTGGTAGATGAAACATGCTATATATTTTTTTCTTGTTCGAAGGAATAAACCTAATGAATGAAACCTGTGTTTCAACCCAGCTGTCTGACATGTACTGGGTATATTGCAATTAAAATCTGACACAAACTACCCTGGCATTAGCACAGATCCAATGATTAAAGGCAAAGTCCTCCACCAGACTGTTCCCACTTCAGGTGACAACTTCAAGTCTTGGGGGGGCCCAGGCTACCCATGCTTCTGACTAACTGTAAATAAATTTGGTGCTTTTCATGACCTTCTCAAGCTTGAAAATCCTAATAATTTGCTATTATCAATATTTTATTATTAGTTGTTATTACTCACAGAATTAAGAAATGCATTATATTTGGGATTATAGTTTTACTGTAAAGGATACACATACAGAAGAACAGCCAAATGAAAAGATGTGCAGGGCAAGGTCTGGGTGGAAGACAGAGCTTCTGTGTCCTCTGCTTGTGGAGTCAGGACATGTCATCCTCCCAGCACATCAGTGTGTTTACTAACCAGCAAGCTCCACTGAGCCTCAGTATCCAGAGTTTTTACTGGGGTTTCATTACATAGGCAAGATTGGTTGAATCATTGGCCACATGATTGAACACAATCTCTAGGCCCTTTTCCCTCCCTGGAGGTCAGGTAGTAAAGTTCCGATCTGCTAATCATATGGTTGGTCTTTCAGGTGAATGGCCCCCATCCTCAAGCTATCCAGGGACTACAGGGCATCACTTCATTAGCATAACAAACAATCGGTTACCACATTAGCATATAACTCAGGATATTTCAAGGGTTTTAGGAGCCCCATGCCAGGAATACGGGACAAAGGCCAAGTTTTTCATTATATCACAATGAATAACTTTCTGTTCCATCAAAAAAATAGCATGTATTTAGATATAAAATATAAAAAATTAAAATATTAGAAATATAATTTAGAACTAGTCCAAATAAATTCTGGAAAATGGAATATAGAAAATATTTTCCATCAAGCAGAGATAAGAAAGAAGAAAAAATACAAACTGCTAGTAAACAGAAGCTACAAAATGAGATGATGAAATAGGTACAGTTATATTTCTAATGAAAATGTAAGTAACTCTGTTTACCTACTAAAAGATAGAAGCTAACAAATTGGATTTTTTAAAAAAATGCAACGATTGACTCAAAAAACTATATAGCAAGATTTAAGGTAACAGAACCAAATATAACTAAGAAATTCTAACCAAGTGAAAGAGGATATAAAAATATTAATATTAGACAAATAGATTTTATGATAAAACAGTACAAAGTATGTTATAATGCATTAGCAGAAACACTATGTAATGATAAAAGATCAATTCACCAAGTATATACAATAATCATCAGCTTGTAAATTCTTAACAAAATTGCCTCAAAATATGTAAAGAATTAATATTTTATATTAATTATATTGAGTAAAGTTCTATACTCAGAATTATAATGAGTAAAATCCAAAATAATTAGTGGGAAACTTCAAAATATATATTCCAAAATTTTTCCAATATATGTATACCTATATATATATTCCAACATTTATCAGGATCCACAACAAGGCAGAGAAAAACATTTAGTAAGTATAAAGTCTTATCAACAATCCCAGCACTTTGGGAGGCCGAGATGGGCGGATCAAGAGGTCAGGAGATCGAGACCATCCTGGCTAACACGGTGAAACCCCGTCTCTACTAAAAAATACAAAAAACTAGCCAGGCGAGGTGGTGGGCGCCTGTAGCCCCAGCTACTTGGGAGGCTGAGGCAGGAGAATGGCATAAACCCAGGAGGCGGAGCTTGAAGTGAGCTGAGATCTGGCCATTGCACTCCAGCCCGGGCGACAGAGCAAGACTCCGTCTCAAAAAAAAAACTTACCAACAAAATGTACAAGCTTGAATATGTGTATGTATGTGTACACACAAGTTCACATATCCATGTTCCTATTAACAAAGAGTACACATTAAGTACACATGTATACAAAAGTTTCAAACATACAACTACATGATTTTTCTATATATTGAGTGTTTTTTTTTATTTTAATAGATTTTGAAGCATCAATATTATCCAGATGATAGTCTTTGACATGTATGTAACCTAATTAGGAATCAGTAATACCCAGTTTTAATTTTAACTTTTATTTTAAGTTCAGGGGTATATGCGCTTGTTTGTTATATAGGTAAACTTGTGTCACAGGGTTTTGTTGTACACATTACTTCATCACTCTCATATTTAGCCTAGTACCTATTAGGTATTTTTCCTGTTCCTCTCCCTCCTCCTCAATCTCCACCCTCTGATTCCTAGGGATCCGCAAGTGTGTGTTTTTCCCTGCCATGTGTCCATGTGTTCTCATCATTTAGCTCCCATTCGTATGTGAGAACATACGATATTTGGTTTTCTGTTCCTGCATTAGTTTGCTAAGGATAATGGCCTCCAGCTCTAACCATGTTCCTGCAAAGATCATGATCTCATTCTTTTTTATGGCTGCATAGTATTCCATGGTGTATATGTACCATATTTTCTTTATCCAGTCTATCATTGATGGGCATTCAGGTTGATTCCATGTCTTTGCTATTGTGAATAGTGTTGCAATGAACATACACATGCATGTGTCTTTATAAAAGAGTGATTTGTATTCCTTTGGGTATATACCCAGTAATAGGATTGCTGGGTCAAATTGTATTTCTGTTTTTAGGTCTTTGAGAAATCACCACACTGTATTCCACAATGGGTAAACTAATTTACACTCCCAGCAACAGTATATAAGCATTCCTTTTTCTCTGCAACCTTGCCAGCCTCTGTTATTTTTTGACTTTTTACTAGTAGCCATTTTAACTGGTATGAGATAATAACCTGGTTCTTCTCTGTATTGGAGGGAAAACTTTTCCTGTATCAACTTAGGTCTGAATAGCTGGGGGCCTTTGAATTAATTGACAACAAACAAATTAATAGGAGAAAAGTTTAACTGATGCATGCAATAGTGGCCTATAGGGAATACGTCATGAAACAGCTAGGGGTGAGGGTTTATATCCCCTCTTAGTAAGGGAGGCATTTAAGACTTCGAACGATAGGAGTTTCTGATGAGGGATGTTAACACAAATTCTTTCTGAAATGTCCTGGTGCCCAAGGTTTGTTCCTTCCCTGACTGGAGACTTTTGGGAGTCAGGAAGGGGAGTAGGAGGATGGTGGTATTGTGGCAGCTGAGTCTTCTAAAGCTTTGCTACAGTTGGCATCAAAGAGAGGGAGGGAAAGTATAATACATCCATCTCCAGATCCCGGCTATAGGAGATGTGTCCAGAAATGAGAACTCTAAAAATCTCTGTGGCTTCCTATGCACTAAGATAAAAACTTCTTGGCCTGGAAGGCCCTTCCTGTCCCACCAAGCATCTCATCATTCCAGCCACTTTGTCTTTCTTTCAGATCCGCAGAAGGCCAAGCTTTTTCCCTTTTTAGAACCTCTGCTCATTCTATTCCTTCCGTCTGAGTGGCATCCCTGGCTCTTCCATAGTTGTCTTCTTTTCATCCTTAGGTCACAGTGTCACCTCTTCACTGAAGCCTTTCGTAATTAATGAATCTACGTGAGCTTCTCTTATCTCTATTCTAGCACCTTAATTGCTTCCATCTTAGCATGCCACATTTTGTATCTATTTAGGTGTTTTATAATTTTCTCTCTCTTCTATTTAGATTGTCAAATCAAAGAGAATATGGACTTTCTTTTTTTTTTTCTTTTTTTCTTAATTATACTTTAAATTCTGGGGTACATGTGCGAACGTGCAGTTTTATTATATAGGTATACACATGCCATGGTGGTTTGTGGCACCCACCAACCCATCATGTACATTAGGTGTTTCTCCTAATGCTATTCCTTCCCCAGCCCTCCAAACCCCCAGCCCCCGACAGGCCCCGGTGTGTGATGCTCCCTCCCTGTGTCCATGTGTTCTCATTGTTCAACTCCCACTTATGAGTGAAAACATGCAGTGTTTGGTTTTCTGTTCTTGTGTTAGTTCTTTCATTTGTACCACCTGCAGCTGGAACTGTCAGTGCTGCACCCAGGTCCCCTCTCCTTTACCCCTGCACACCTGACAGGCTTCCAGCTCCCAGCATTGCATTTCTTAGCCTGAGGACTTACTTTGGTTTCTGGAAGCTGACTCTGTCTGCTGTGCTTTGAGCCTGAAATACTAGGGAGGAAGTAGCTTTTAACCAACCACTGACAGAAATTAATGCCCAGGTTCCCTCACCCTCCAACATATCCAATATTGGCTGGCTTGATAATACATTTTTATTTGCAAATTCTCCTTCTTTGTCTAATTTCATTACTTTCTTACCAGTGTTTTCTGTACCTCCTAAGTAAGCGATGTATACTCAAATCACATGTGGGGAATGCTTCTGGCACAATGCTTTACACACATAGGCATAGAGTAAGTATTTGTTGGATGCATAGATGGATGGGTAGGGGTGGATGGATGGATGGATGGATAGATAAAGACTGCAAAGTGGAGTTCAAGGTTGGATGTTGTGTAAGAATTCAAACGATTGACAAACCAAAAACAAAGGTGCTGTTAGCTCTTTCTAATTAATGCTGTTGCCTCAGAAAAAAATATATAGCACATAAAGGTGTAGGCATATCAGTTTACAGATAATCTAATATGGAAATTTTAAAAGCTATGGTTTTCTTTAGGATCATTATACAATGCTTGATGATTTTATGGATGCCTGTCTTACGTGCAGTTTTTACATTCCTTGTCTTATTACAGTTCTGTATTTACCTAAAGTATTAAAATGTGCTGTGCAAACTCATAAATAAAGTTCAACTTGAACTTCACTTAATTTAGGTGAGGTTAATGATCCAAACAATCACCTTTCAGAAATATATCTAGAAGTGAGAATTAGGTTGTGAAATGAGATGGTGAGCTGCAGAGGCACAGAAAACAGTGTTAGCAAAAAGGGACTGCAGTCACAGAGTGTGATGTAAAAGATATATAGTGTGAAAAGCACTAAGATGTTTATCGGTATTATTATTGTGTCACTGGAAAAGTTCACAGAGCTATTTAGGGGATGACTAGAGCTTCTGAATCAGAGCTCATTTCTGTTTTCAGAAGATTATGAATATGGAGACTATGCCAGACTGTGAGCGTCTTGAAGGCAGGAACATCAAAGTCTGCGTCATCTGTTATATTCCTAGCATGGTCAGTGTATGGCATGTAAGTGATCTTGAATGCAGAAAAAGCATGAGTGGTTGGCCTAACTGGATATTACAAGTAGTGTTGTTTTCACATGTAAAACAATTCATATGAACTAGTAAATCATTCATCACTAAGTAAAGCATTCTTCAAATCACAAAAGGTTATTAAAAAAATTGAATTCTGGCATTCCAGGTTATTAGTGTTAGCCTTCCTCATTGAAAAATTAAAGATAGTGGGTCTAAATTCCTGTAAATCTGTACAAACTTTCTGTAAGGAAATATTAATATAATGATAGTGGTGGAAAAATACTTGTGTTTAAACAAGAATTACCTGAGAAACCCAATTAAACATGCAGATTGAAAATATTGTTCAGAAATAATTTCCAGGAAAAATTTAACTTCTCTTGATGAACTGGCTTGCTTTTTCTTCATGAGTATTGAGAATCCTGCAATTTTTTTTTCTTCTAAAATTTTGGCTACCAAAGCACTCAGAACTTAATCTACAGCTCAATTTTTCTAACTTTGTGGGAATTTATGATGTTTATATCTATCTTCTAAATTTCTTCTGGTCTTTAAAATTTATTCTGATTTTCTTTTCCTGGTCCTGGTGTTGTTTTCGTATTGCCTGTATTTTTCTTTCTTACTTTGTGTATTTTTCATAACATGTCAAGCTTTTTGTGGAAGATGGAGAAATCAACGTTTCATATATAAACATATATATTTTTTCATTAGATTTCTATTCTTTTTTTCAAGGCCAAGTGTTTGTGAAGAACAGCAAGTGACTGTGGTTGAACTTGCACACCCATATGTTTGGGCATTCACGGACATTGTCAAGCTCTGGAAACAAGGCTGTACTGGCTCAAGTTGGTGTGTGAGCTATGAAAGAAGGTAAGAGTGCTTCTGTACTCTTTGATTATTAAAAACCAACACCAAACACCTACATATTCATCCAATAAATTTTATGCTTATTAAGTAAATGTGCATAAGGTGTGGCCACCAAGAACATTTAGAGTTACATATTTTTCTTCAGAGACAAGATATATTATTACTTCAGACCTCATTTATGTCTGAGGTATTTTGGGTTAGATGCCACTAATTTTACCTCATGGCGTGGTGTACCATTGAAAGCTAAAGATCAGAAAACTGACAGAAACAAGGAATATTGTGTTGGTTTGCTAAATTTAGCACGACTTGGATCCAGGGGATCTACAGTTGTGAACCAACGTCTGACCTGCCCTTGGTACTCTTGTAACACTTTGAAACCTAGAGCTTCTTTAACTTTTTTATGGCCTTTGAATTAGGATTAACTCGGCGGGTTAGAAGAGGAGAGAAAAAGCAAGAGTCCACAATGCTTTCTAGGCGTCAAGGCTTCATACAGACTTTCTTTTTCTCTCAAAGTTTTGAAATAGTTTTACAAAATATCTAAGAACCTCTTAACACAAACATTTGATGATGGGTTCAGGATCAAAATTCAGGATACTTAATGTTAAAAAAAGGTGTGGTTTCAGGTTGACAAAGAATTTGTTATTACTATTATTATTGCCAACACAAAGTTGAGAACATTTATAAATAACTGGGTTTGCCATTGTATAAAAATATTGGATCACTAATAATATAGGACTAAATAAAATATAAGACTAATTCATAATTGTGGATGTTTACATATACATTGTGTGTGTGTATGGGGGTGTATGTTGAACCTTTAGATGAATAGTTTTTGTTTTTCATCTAAACTCTGGAATTTTGTGGGGGTATTTTTAGAGATAGGGCCTTGCTTTGTTGCCCAGGCTGGAGTATAGTGGCATAATCATAGCTCACTGCAGTCTCAAACACCTGGGCTCAAGCAATCCTTCCAACTCAGCTTCCTGAGTAGCTGGGACTAAAGGTGTGTGCCACTGTGCCCAGTTAATTTTTTAATTTTTGTTTTTTTGTAGAGACAGGGGTCTTGCTATGTTGTCCAGGCTCATCTCGAACTCCTGGTTTCAAATGATCCTCCCAGCTTTGCCTCCCAAAGTTCTGGGATTACAGGTGTGAGTAACTACGCTAGGCCAACTCAAAACTTTTAATGGTGTTTAAATCAGAAAACTTCCCCTGGCTCTTCACAGCTGTGCGGCCTTAGGCACAGTTCCTACATTTCTCTGTGTCTTAGTTGTAGTGTTAAAAAAAAAAAGCTGCACATGGTTATTATGAAGATTAATTGATTAAATCTCCATAGATAAGATTTAACACATGTGGCACAACGCTTGGTACACAGTAGGTAGTATAATGCTATAGCAGAAAAATTTATTTTCAAACAAATTAGAATGGAAATCCTATTTATAGGGTATATGATGTGTTTATTAGAGTACTTGCTTTGAAAATGGCTTTTTATTTAGACTTTTTGTACTCCCCCCATGAATTTTAATCTTTGTTGATAATGGACCGAATCAAATAAAATTCATTACCTTATAGATACTTGGGGAAACAAATATAAATAAGTAAAACAGGTTTTATATTTTTATTCGTAAGAGATTAGTAGTTTTGCACATTCTGTGTATGATACTGAGTTTGGAGTAGAGGCAGTATTTGAAGATGTTCAGTGTCTTTACCATGCTCATATCTGTTTTGTTTGTATGTAAGTATACAGACCTATACTTAAGTCCTGATTGAAGAGACGTATGAATAAAATGTTGGGTTACAATTCCAGATGGTGAATAATTGTCATTAAAATGGTACAGCCAGTGAGTCCAATTTTTGAGAAAAGAGAAAGAGCAATCTGCATTGGCTTGGTAGGAAAAGAGAAGTTAGAGGAAGTGGAACTTGAAATTGACCTTGAATAATGAAAGCAATTTGGACTAGAAATATAGGGGTGGCATATGAAAGGGAGAGAATATGTTAGTTCTTTTGGAATAAAAAAAATAAAAAATGACGTTGACTTGCCCGAAAGGAAATCAGCCTGTTTGGAGATATTTGGTATTATGATCTGTTGATATGTCGGCAAAAATAACTCAGTGTTTTCAAACTTTGGCTTATTATTCCCCCCTAAAGAGCCTTTTTAAACTTTTTTTTCCGTAGCTTCCTTCTGTGCCATGAAATTTTAATACTACACATATTTTTATATCCATTTATTTACTGTGTTCCTTTGTAAGGTCACACACCATTGTATCAACTAAGATTCTTTTCATCCCCCATTCACAACAATGACTCATTGTCACCTTCTTGTGGGTGACATCAACACCGTTGTGAGTGCATTCTGTAGTGGAGCCAGCCTATAAGGGGCTTTCAATATCAAATTGAAAAGCATGTACTTCATTATCTTTTAATATTTCATTATTCTTATCATAATTTTGGGTTTTATTCTTGATAGCTTGAACAATCCTTAGGATCTTTTATACCATGGGATATGGGGGTCTCTCTTAGTTTTCATTAACCTATACCTATAATGAATCTGAGTTGCATATGTAGTGAGGTATGTATATGTGTGTGTGTATAATATATACAAATTATACACTACTTGCACATATGTACGTTTATATATACATATACACCTATCTCTCTGTCTGTAAACACAAATATATATGGCAGGATTTGAATTGGAGAGAGAAATTTCTAGTGGATTTGAGATAGCTTTGCCTTAAGAGGGAGCACTATATCTCCCTAATTTAGATCCCTGTGTTTGTTAGGGCCCGGTAATACACCATCTACAGACAGGTGTACAACATGGAGCAGCAGCCTGTCTACTGGTGCTGCCCTGGTTGGAACCAGCGGGGTGATGAACTGGATGCCCACACTGGAAATTATAATACTTCTTGTCTAACTCTGTTACTAGAAGGAATGATTTCACTTTGTTTTTTACTTCAATCATACTTGTCAAGTTTTTTGGCATCTTTAGAATCACTGCAGATTCAGAGCATCTCTTTGAACTGAAAATTCACACATCATGTGCAAAAATGCACAATAAACTTTTCTGTTAAGTGTTTCTAATGATAGGTCACAACTCAGAACCCACGAAAGTGCTGCTTTGTAGTCTGTTTATTTAAAAGACAGTTGATTTAAAACCAGACAGTTTACACCTTGACTTCCATCTCCCTTTTCTGTTTGCCCCTTTCCCATATCATCAAATTTGTAATCCACAGTTGATTCAAAAGTCTGGAGGGAAATCATCGTACTAAATCTAAATGGGATTTCTCAACTTGTGCTTGTCATGATTAATTGCAGAATTCTGGAGGCAGTTTACTTTTTAAGATGAGGTATGCAATCCTTTTACAAACCTCTGGCGAGAGTATTTCAGAACCTTCAGAGTATGTTTGACAGCACTCAGGTCACAGAACTGGTGACATTATATAGTTTATTCACACCAGGAGAAATGGTTCAGTTTAGCAAACTCCTTTACCTATATTATGTATTTATGGTTATTGCAAAGTCACTTAAAATGCTTCAGTGTGTTGCAATCAATGCAGCACCACAGCACAACAATTCATCTCTCTTGCTATTCTGTACCTTGGGGTGTTTGTTGGCATCCTATTTCCTTCCCCAGTGTGCTTTCTGCCCTTAAAACATCTTAGTGAAGTTGCCACAGGCTTCCCATGTTAAGCAGGTTTAGTGGTGAGGGGTGCACCAAGGGTCACTGTGTATTTGCATGCAGTTCTAGGCCACTGCTTTAAGCTTATTGAAAATATCTGCCCACAATGTTATTAGCTTAAACTGGTTAAAGCTCAGTGTGAACATCTTCCCATGATGTCATCTTAACTATGTTATAAACTCCTGGAAATTAATGACTATGAGATGAGTTCCTTATATTGTTGTATGACACCTATTAGTCCTTACTAGCATTTTTTTTTTTTTTATTTTTAGATTGTTTTGGCCACACATTCTTATCCATGGAATTTTTTTCGACCAGTATTTCTCAAATTTGAATGTGAATACAGATCATTTGGAATCTTGTTAAAACATGGATTTCAATTTATTAGGTCTCGGATAGGCCTGAGTTCTGCATTTTTACAAGCTTGGAGGTGATACAGTTTCTCCCGCACAGAGTTCTGCAAGGTTTTAGACAGTAAGGCCTTAACTCATAATGAAAACATTGTTTAATCTTGCTGTGGAAGGGCTGGTTGAAATTTCTAGATTGGTGCCTATAGTGATGATATTTTTTATTCTCTCAACTCTATTCTCCCCACTCCTCATTCAACCTTCTTTTAGCTATCACTGCAGTGGGAACTTGTTTCAATGGAAGAAAATGCTCAGATAGTGAAAGTCAGTAGTGCCAGTGTTCAGAGGGATTTCATGGACCCCACTGTCAATAACAGTGAGTCACCGACAAGACAATTTTACTATGATTTGATGCTGTTTGCTTTGCTTTTAGGGGTCAAATTTGTCAATTCAGACTAATGGCTAGGGGGTTGGGGCGGGGGAGGGGGTTAGTGAGCATTTAAAATTAGCCACTGAGCAAAACCTCTAGCTTATAGTGTAATCAGGCATCACAAAATATGCTTTGTAGTTTAGTTTTAATGATTCACCGTTAGAGTTCAAAGGGGAGCAGTAAGTACAAAACAGTTTGTATTGTAAAGGAAATGGAAGCTTAATAATAATAATAAGTAAACCTCATTCTGACCTCAGATGTTAGATCCTTCATAGAGCCATAGTTTGAAATTGCTGGTATGGTTTCTCTGAGATCTCTGTGGTATGTGAAGGAACAAAATAGAATTAACATGAAGTTGTTGTTAATAAATTCAATGAATTTATTAGCAATCAATTTATTAGTAAATTTATAAGTAAGCCAACTTATTAGTAGATTTACTACTTTCGTGCCATTGATTTAAAAAACAAAAGCAAAATACCTGAAACTTGCATGATTATCAAAGTTTCAATACTTCGTAACCTAGTTTTCAAGGTTGGAACTTTATCAACTGTCAATTGTGGACAGGTACATTTAAGATGTTTCTCGTGCAGGAAATTTCCAGGATGGCCAATAATTTATCCTTTACTATATCTGTCATAAGACTGGGTGATTTCAAAAGGCTTTGTTTTGACTTACTCATTGGATTCTAGTGTCCAGAGAGTGAGAATACATCTGTATTTATCTTTTCAGAGCAGGAAAAACAAAATAAAACCTGTCTTATAGAAGTTAAAGAAATAGATATGAAAAGCTAACCAAAATATTGCATTCATTATCTTCTGCTGACATGTTTGCTTTCTTGTATCCATTACTTGAATCTTTGTAAGTGAAATTGGAAGGATGCTGAGAACTCATCACTCATGTCCATCTGTCTCCTCTGCCCTTGGCATAAGGTTAAGACTCACGTTTTCCATGGATGACCTCAGAGCTATTCTTCTAAATTAATCCTGATAATCTCTTTGGGTTGTTTGCTAGTTTTTGCTTTTTTTTTTTTTTTTTTAAGCAAAATTGTGGATTAAAATAAAGGTGACTTTTAACTTCAATTTATTCTTTGACTATGGAATACTGATTCTGAAAGAGGTCAGTGGATGCTTTGAGCTCTAAGGTATACTTTCCACCATTTTCATTATTTTTAAGAAGCTAACAAAAATCATACATTGATCCATGTTAACAAATTGTTTGCCTTTAAATAAAGTATTTCAACTACATGTGCAACACTGGTTCCCTTATCTTGATCAATAGCTGTAATGGGCAATTACACATATCACTGATTCATTAAGACTTTAAAAAATTAATTATTACTTTATACATTCATTTGTTTTGGTAGAGCAAATCTTGCAAAATATCAAGTCCTGGAGGGGAAAGGTAATTACAGAGGCATATGGTAATGATAATGGCCTAGAAATTATACCTGGATTTATTTATTCTTTATTTCCTATACTAGTAGTTGGGTATTTTCATTATTCCATTTCTTAACACCTTTGTATGCCAAAGTAATTAAAATGTTTTTTGAAATTCAGGTAGCTAGTATTCTTATTTTTCAGTTTTGGGTTGGTGGAAACAGTAGATTATTTGAGACATGTCAGTGTTTCTTTTCCCCAAGTTTGTTTGTATACCCTAAAATTCCAGAAGTCGTGAGAGAAGACCAATGATACAAAACACCTTTCAGGACTCTGCATTGCATTTTGCATATTGTTGTTGCCCAAGTGTGTTTACCTTTAGATTTTGACAATATTTCTTCTCTTACTGTAGATCTCCTATTGAGTTTAAAAAGAAATTGATGATACACAAAAGAAATTGATGATACATTCTGAGGGCTATATTATAACCTGAAATAGGAATTCAGATATTTCCTACATGGTATTGCATTTCACCTATTAAAATGAGATATCAAAAAGTATGTAAATTTCAGAAGTTTTTATGAATGAATTTTGAAGACTTCTTAGGAAATCATTCAAACATTTGGGAAACAAGTGAAGAACCGAGTTAAGAAATGACATTAGCTGAGTCTTGAAAGAAGATTAAAAATTAAAATCAGCAAAGACTTTTAAAAATTATTATAGTTGTTAGGATATGTAGTCTATCAAACAAGTTGAAACAAGTTGATTGTAGTCTGCTGGTACTGCCTATAACCTAGCTCTTATTTCAGTAGCTGGATTTGAGTTCTGATGTACAAGTACATAATCCTTGGTCTGATCTCGCTGTCGCGCTCTCTCTCTCTCTCTCTGATCTCGCTGTCGCGCTCTCTCTCTCTCTCTATATATGTGTGTGTATGTATATATGTGTATATATGTGTGTGTTTGTGTATGTGTATTTATGCATATATATATACACACACGTAGTATATATATCACGATGAGAATAACTTTAATTTTAATTTTGTGTTTCAAATCATATAAATAATAATTGAGGTGATAAAAATAATTTAAATCAAACAATTTTAAATTATTAAAAAGCCCATTATATACAGTAAAAATGTACAGTCCTATCACTTTCAGATAACTGTGGTGGTCATCCTTTTATGCCTATTTATATTCATACACATATGAAATATTACATAAATTAGATCATATCCTATATATACTGTTTTTGTCATGAATGTTCATGATTTTTTTCTTACCTTCCCTTTTCTTCCCTCTTTTCCCCTCAAACTTCTCCCCTGCCCAGTAACCAACCTGTTGAACACTCTTGTATCTTTCTCAGCCTATGTAATCATATACAAACAGATGCATATTTCGTAATATCAATGTACCACAAATTTTTGACCACCTGTTTATTGATGGATATGTATTTTGTTTTCAGTTTTTTGGCACAATAATGAATGTTGCAATAATGTGGTGTTTTACATTTTGTGGGACAAATTTCTGGCAGTGGAATCATTGGTGTCAAAACATATGTATATTTTTCATTTTAATATACTACAGTTAAGCATCAAAATATTCCTTTAAATTATTTGTAAGATGTTTTATGGACCATAGTGATGGGTTTACTAGTTTATTTGGTTAGGATGGATTAAAATCTAGATAAATCCCTATTATTTACTTATTTTTAATATGCTAATGTAATAAGGAATCACTGCATCTTCATCCAAATCCAGGGATGTGATACATTAAATTATCTAGGGTCAGGTTTAATGTAAACATGGATTGCTCTTATTATTGGGTAAACTTGACTTTATTTGAGATATATAGAAAAAATAAGTCTAGAAAATAAACCGGATGGCCTCTTAAAGATGAAGAAAAGACTGTAGTCCTAGAGAGAGAAGGGCCATGCTAATAACTGAGAGAAGTGCTTGAAGTTAATAATGATTCTAAAATTGCTGATCTACTTAACTCATTTGAAAAATCTGCCTCTAATAAGGAAAAATGAAGAAAATGAATTTGGACAATTAGGAAGTAATGAAGAGCTTTTAAAAATAGCTATTGATTAAAGGAATCAAAAGAAATACTTTGAAGATTTGAACACATGCAAATCAGGCTAGTTAGCTGGTGGTGAAATTTTCTCTCTTTTTTATTTTTATGGATCCAGGCAGAACAACGTGGAGCTTCATTAACTGATTAATATCACACACAAAGTCACACCTCTTCTCATCACTTATTCAGTCTTCCTTTTCTGTCTTCAGAAGTCAAGTTAAATAATAATGTGCCTAATAGTTGGATGCTAAGACTCTGAGATCTTCTTGTTTCTTTTTTTTCTTTTATTCTTTATTGTGTTTTTTATTTATCCATTCAATCTTCCCATTAGTCTTTCAATTAGTTATTAAACATTTATGTACCAGGCTGTGTGCTAGGTACTGCAGATACCAAAACAAGTAAGGTATCCTTAGTGTAGTGGGAAATAGAGACCAGGAAACCAGTGATTATGATATAGCTTACACATAGTATGATGGAGAGAGTTCATCTATATCGTATTGGGAGGTGAGAGAAGGTTTCTCAAAAGATTTGAAAATAAAAACTATAAGTAATTCCTAAAGATGAACAGAACAAGAATATGAAATTGGTAAGAGAGAATAGTATATTGCCTGGAGACATAAAATAGCACATCCAGTTCGAGGAATAATAATACTGGCTGGGTGTGGTGGCTCACACCTGTAATACCAGCACTTTGGGAGGCAGAGGCGGGTGGATCATGAGGTCAGGAGTTCGAGACCAACCTGACCAACGTGGTAAAACCCCATCTTTACTAAAAATACGAAAATTAGTCAGGAGTGGTGGTGGGCACCTGTAATCCCAGCTACTCATGAGGCTGGGGCAGGAGAATCGCTTGAAACTGGAAGGCAGGGGTTGCAGTGAGCCAAGATCATGCCACTGCACTCCAGCATGACCAACAAGAGCAAAACTCCATCTCAAAAATAAAAATAAAAATTAAAAACTGACAACAACACTAATAACAGTAGTAGTAGTTCTCTTGACTACACTAGGAGATTCATGTGGGGCTTGACCAAAAAAAATAATAATAATAAAAGAACTTTTTTTAAGTCCAGGGCTAGCAATTCCTTAGCCTTTCTTGGTCTAGTCAGACCAGCTATTTCAGAACATTATGCAGAGGTGCCTGAGGAATGGGATTCTGCAAGGACTTTCCTTCCCTAAGTCCAGTTCTCTGAACAAGCATTCCTGCAGTTGGGGTATCTTGAGCATTCAACAGGGTATTTGTTCATTCTCCTGCTGCTATGAAGAAATACCCGAGACTGGGTAATTTATAAAGAAAATAAGTTTAATTGACTCATAACTCTGCATGGCTGGGGAGGCCTCAGGAAACTTACAATCATGACAGAAGGCACTTCTTCACAGGGCAGAAGGAGAGAGAATAAGTGCTGAGTGAAGGGGAAGCCCTTATGAAACCATCAGGTCTTCTGAGAACTCACTTACTATCATGAGAACAGCATGGCAGAAACCACCCCCCATGATTCAATTATCTCCACCTGGTCCTGCCCTTAACATATGAGGATTATTACAATTCAAGGTGAGATCTGGGTGAGGACATAGAGCTAAACCATATCAAACAGTACTAGTTGGTAGTCTACTCTTATGCCTATGACAGAGTCCCCAGATATCTCTGCTACTTCAAAGTGTGATATTTATGTACATTAAAAATGAGCTATTGCTGGAATGGTTTCTGATGACATGAAAAGTCCTCAGGAGTTCTGGGGTTGAGTTCGGGTCTCACCACTGACCACCTGCATTATCTTGGAGAAGTTATTTCATATCCCTAGCTTCAATGTTATCATTTATAAAATAATAGCTTTAATTTTTCTGAGCACTGACTGTGTACCAGATACTATTCTAAATGATTTGCTTGTAATAAATTATTGTTACAACTAGTTTATGTGATGAATACTCTTACTTGCCCCACTTTTGTACCCACCCAAAGCATCCAAATTGTTCATAGTCAAACAACTAGGAAGAAAGGGATCTGGATCCATATCAATATATTCTGGCTCCAGAGCCTACAAGCTTAACCATCCACCATGCCTTTATAATCATTTCTGACATAATTTTCTGTCTGCCAGATTGTTATTTGTGAGGGTTGTATGAGATACCACATGTGACTTCTAAGCTAGAAAGCATTATCTAAGCATTGCTTCTTGTTCATTGCAAATTCTCTGAGAATCACAAGTGAAGTACACAGAGTAAGAGAAGAAGGACCCCACTGCTGCTTTGTTTCCCGCTGTGTGGGAAATCTGAACAAACCTTGAATTTTGCGTCACAAGTATGACTTTGAGCCAACCACTAGCTTCTAGTCAAGGAATCTAGTAGGTTTTCTGCAGGTTCCATCTGTTCTGTATGGAAACAATGTTTGGTCAAAGGATTTTCTTAAAATGGCATGTCTCCAAGAGCACTTTTAATTTGGGAAGTGTTGTGGGTTGAGTCCTGTTCCCCCCAAATTCATATGTTGAAGTCCTAACTTCCAGTACCTCAGAATGTGACCTCATTTGGAAACAGAGTTGTTGCAGATATAATTACTTAAGATGAGATTGTACTGGAGTAGGGTGGGCCCTGAATCCAATATGACTGGTATCCTTATAAGAAGGGAAAATTTGGATACAGAGGCATGCCCACAGGGAGAATGCCATGAGAAGATGAAGGCACAGATCAGGAGGATGCAGCCACGAACCAAGGAATGCTAAAGATTGCCATCAAACCACCAGAAGCTAGGTGATAGGAATGGAAAATTTTCCCTCATAGTGCCCAGAAAAGACCAACCATGCTAACACCTTGATTTTAGACTTCTAGCCTTCAGAACTGTGAGACAGTAAATTTCTGTTGCTTATCCAACTTGGTTTATGGTAATTTGTTATGGCAAATGAATATAGGATGTTGAGAAAACATTCTCTCCTTATTCACAGCTTCATTTCAGCAGTTGTCCTATTGAAACAATGAAAATGGGAAGAAAGTGGCAGGGGGTTTATAAAGAGCAAATTATGCAAAGAAAACTTGATGGCTTACTTTAATTGAATTATAATATTAGTGTGAGAAGATTTAATTTAGAAAAAATGCAAAAATCATTAATTGAACAAGCTTATGAATCTGCAATCCTAAATGAGTGTTACTAGGAGATACTATGAAGTGAAATGCAGCTTTTAACAGATTGAACATTTCTTTGTTTTGTTTTGTTTTGTTTTGAGATGGAGTCTTGCTCTGTTGCCCAGGCTGGAGCGCAGTGGTGCGATCTTGGCTCCCTGCAACCTCTACCTCCTGGGTTCAAGTGATTCTTCTGCCTTAGCCTCCTGAGTAGCTGGGAATATGGGTGCACCACCACATCTGGCTAAGTTTTGCATTTTTAGTAGAGATGGGGTTTCACTATGTTGGCCAGGCTGGTCTTGAGCTCCTGACCTCATGATCCTTCCACTTTGGCCTCCCAAAGTACTGGGTTTACAGATGCGAGCCACTGTGCCTGGCCCAGGTTGAACATTTCTAATTAGAAAATCTGAAATCTCAAATTCCCCAAAATCTGAAACTTTCTGAGTACTGACATGATGCCACAAGTTACACTGAACCCATTATTTTTTCACTTTATTAATGATATGTTGTATTTTTTACTGTTAAGTACTTATGTGTGAATAATTATAAGAAAATTGCTTATAGATAGCATATAAATTCAGAGTCAGGAATGATGATGATGCTGAATAACCACAGATTGTCCCCATGAGTGGTTGAGATAGTGCTACTTTGCTTTGTAATAGTTTAATGTACGCAAACTTTTTTCATGCAAAAAGTTATTGAAAATCTTACATAAAATTACTTTCAGATTACATGTATTAGGTGTATATAAAACATAAATGAAATTTATGTTTAGACTTGGTATTTCATTATGTATGTATAAATATTCATCCCCATCCCAAGATAATTTATTATGTATGTGTAAATATTCCAAAATCCTAGAAAATATATTTCATTATGTGTATGTAAATACTCTAAAATCCCCCCAAAATCTGAAATTGGAAACACTTCTGATCCCAAGCGTTTTGGATAAGGGATACTCAACCTGTATCATCTAGATCTATTGATATATGTTCTTAGCATGAGCTGACAGTGTTAAATCCAGTGTTATTTTGTTCATCACATAAGGATGCATGGGATTAGAGCTCCTATCAGGGTTGTAGAAAGTCTATAATAAGGCAACTATATTCTGCTTTATGTAACTTGACAGAAAGTATGGCAGATAGATGGGAATTGGAGCAAGCATAAAAAAGGGATAGATGGACTGTTTATGGGGAAGTAGAGTAGTAACTATCTGACATCTTCCTGTGTGCCCAGTAAAGGAGCATCCTGTCATTTAGAATCTATGCAGAAGACTTACTTCCCTGACATTGATTTGAAAATAGGAGCTTTGGAAGTGTTTTTACTAACACATCCTTTTAGGTTTGCTTTGCATGGCCAGTGTTAGCACCATGAGAAATAGTTTAAAAAAGACTTCATGAGAATTCCCTGATATTGCAAATGTGATAACTTAAGAGAATGACCTGGCACCATCCAGGGTTATTTGATTCTACACAGTATAATGAGTGATGAATTAGAACATGTCTAATGTGGATGATAGTGACACTAGTAGCTAACTCATAAATCATGCTTTCTACATGCTAAGTACTGTCTTAATCACTTTACACATGTTGGCTTATTTAATATTCAGAACAACCCTATAATGTAAGTGCTATTAATAGTCTTCTTTTACAGATGACATGCTGAGGTGAAGAGAAGTTAAGTAACTTATCTGAGATCATACAGGTGGCAAATGATGAAGCCAAGGTGTGAAGTCAGGCACTCTGGCTCCAAAGTTCATCCTTGCAACCACCGTGCAGTGCTGTTTCATTACAATGGAGGAACGTATTTGTTATGAAAAACAAAACTGATATCATTTCTCTGAAAGGGATGTAAGAGATTTATACTTTAGTTTCAGTGTTTGAACCCAATCAGGATTCTTAAGAAACAGTATTCCTATAGAAAGTATGAGCTAAATGATTATCTTCATTTAAACTTTTGCTCATTGTACATACACATCATTGAGTGATTACTTAGGACCTGTGTAAGGTGTACCTAGCTCCAGTATTGAAAAGTCTAAATTCCAGTTATGGGGACAGAAAGATAGATTGTAAAGTGATGCATGGCATTTCAGGAATACATTCAGCGTGACACAGGAACAAGGTCATGGTGGGAAACGGGGCTGGCCGAGTTGTGGCTCATATGACTGGATGTTAATATTATGACACATATTGTTGCTATGCTAAATAGTTTGGATCTCAACTCCTTGTATGTGTAATGCCACTGAAGAATTTAAGTATATTTTAAAGATATAGCTGTAATAGAATATAAAAGGGATGAAATACCAAAGGAAAATAAAATGTTATGTAATTCAAATGGCCAAATCTTGCATGTATAGTAGTCACTCCTTATTCAAGGGGGATGCATTCCGGGACCCTCAGTGGATGCCTGAAACCACAGATAGTACTGAACCCTGTATGTGTGTGTGTGTGTATATATATATACTCTGTGTGTGTGTGTGTGTGTGTGTGTATATATATATGTGTGTATATATACATATATATACATATGTGTATATATATATATATGTGTATATATATATACACACACACAGTATATATATGTATATTATGTTTTCTCCTATAAATGCATACCTAGGATGAAGTTTAATTTATAAATTAGGTACAGTAAGAGATTAAAAATAACATATTAAAATACAACAATTATAATATACTGGAATAAAAGTTATGTGATTGTGGTCTCTCTAAATATCTCTGAAAGATATTTGAGATATTAAATATTATAGTGTGCTTACCCTTTCACTTCCTGTGATGATATAAGATGATAAAATGCTCATGTGATGAGATGAAGTGAGATGAATAACTGGCCTTAGCTTTTGAAGTTAGAGGTGCAAGAACAAAACTAGCACAAATTTCTTTTTCCTTCTTCCTAGTTTCACAGAAGATTCATTCTGACTGTAGATCTTAGCAACCTCGGCATATGATTTTTCTTTCCTTAAGTCAAGAACTCTCACCTTTTACTTAGACGAAGTGCTTTATGATGTCACTTCAGCATGTTTAAATTGCCAACATCACTACTCTTGCACCTTTGGGACATTATTAAGTAAAAGAAGGGTTACTTGAACACAAGCACTGAGATACCATGACAGAAGATCTGTTAGGAGAGACACCTATTAAGTGACCAATGGACAGGTGGTAAAAATCGTGTGGCTATGCTGGATGATTTGTGTCTCAAGCAGGATGGAAAGGATTGGCGTGTGATTTCATCATGCTACTCAGAATGCTGTGTAATTTACAATTTATAAATTGTTTATTTTTGGAATTTTCCATTTAATATTTTCAGACCTTAGTTGACTGCGAGTAACTGAAACCTCAGAAAGTGCAATGGTGGATAAGGGGGTACTATGTAATTATTTCTTCTATTTTGTTGCTTGCAGCCAACAGTTTTTCTTTTCTTGTTTGTTTTTTTGGTGTTCAAAATCAAACTTCTCTGATTCTATGAGGTACAAAATAAGATTTCAAAATACGCTTTTTAGTTTGTCAACTGCAAATTAAAATCCCATTTTCTCTTAAAGGAACTTGATAAACAGTTTGAAATGAAATTCTGAGTAAAAAAGGTAATGTACTTTTACTGCAGAAGCCGATATTCTGCACTTGCTATTTCTTGTAATAATATACCTTCCTTGCCATTTGAATTTGAAGTATATGATGTATGTGTGCACTTGTGTGCTTGTGTGTTGTGAGATTTTACTCATTCTTATTTATTTCTGGGTATTGTGCACTAGAAATGCACTAACAATATTACCAACAACAAAGACCATTGTGATTTATCAATTGGTTTGGTAGGGGTAATTTCACTTATTAGTTATTTTTATAACTGTAAATTCCTTATTGTTTCATAAAAGCCAACTAATAATGGTTGTAGCTGTAATGGGACATTCTACTCTTCTCTATTGGGGTGTAGGCTAGTCAATGTTAGAAACTACAAACATGGTAATCAATCATTAAAATTCCCTTAAGTGATTAGAGTATTTTATGTTGGGTAAAGAAAATGAAACTTGCCCCCAAAGTTCTCTGCTCTCAGGTCAGTCTGGTGAGTCTGGCATTTGAAGGGTAGATGTAGAAGATAGGAGGAAGTAGCTGATGGGCCTGCTGCCACAGGGTTATTTTTCAGATAGGAGAGTCCTAGGGGCCCAGATAACCTGGGCAGACTTTTTTGAGGGTAATTTAATAATACATTTCCTGAGAAAGGCAAATTAGAACAGAGAAGACAAAGCCAAAAGTTGAATCCTACATAAGATAAAGGGAGGAGAGTAGTGACAGTCAAGAGAATTGAGAAACTCAAAAGACATTGAAGGTACAAATGTAGCTGCACAGGCTAGGATCTTGGTCTCAACAGGAGCTGGACACTATTCGTCAAGAACAGCAAAAAGTTGGATGTGCAGGACATGATGCATTATTATATATTTTGAACATGAATAATCTGCTCTAATGTACTATATTTCTCAAAATTTATTCTGTGGATCACTGCTTCCATTGTATTTTAAGAAATGTTACATGAAGTGAAGTTTTTGTGTTCAAATAAATTTGGGAAAAGCTTTGTTAAGTAACCTAACATACTATTCATTCTCGTAAGGATTTTCCAGAGTCTTTAATGTGCTAATGTATATTTTACTCCCATAGAAGGGCATATAGATTTCTGTGTATTCAAACCCATTTGACTATATAGCCTTTCTAATGGGGATATCTTGAGTAGTATTATTATTTCATATAGAACCAACATACTCTAGAGAATACACACACACACACACACACCCCTATACACATTATATATAATATACACATTATATATCATAGCTTTTAAATTACTATATGCATATATAATTATAAAAAAAGCTAAAACTTTTTTTTTTCAAAATGCTCAACTAATAGTATCATATTTGTATAGTAGTTAAAAAAACACATTTAACAAGGTGCTTTCTTGTATGTTACCTCATTTAAGCTCACACCCACTCTGTGAGGGAGCTCATATTCTCAAATTAGAGATGAGGTAGCAGAGATCTAGAAAGCTTAATTGATTTGGCTAAGTCACAGCTCGTGAGTAGCTGAGCCAAGACTTCAACCAAGATCTTTAACTTTAATGATTTATGGTTTTGTCCCACAGCTACCTAGGGATAAACAGGGCTTGCAATGGGCCCTTCCTTGCCTTTTAAAAAAATTTTTATTTTATTTACCACCGTGTGCACTGTTCTGGCTAAGAAATAGAGGAAGCAGAGTGGAGTTGGGGATGCCTTTCTCATCTTTCTCCATTTGTGCTCTCATACAGTTTTCATAATTCATATTTTTGTTCTTCCTTCCCTTTACCCATAAAACTTTACTTCCATCATTTTTCCCAATAAGCAACTTCAAACTAAAGCATTCACAGATACTACTGCTTGAACAGATTTGCGTTTTAATGGGGGCCTCTGAAAACACAAAACTTTACCTGCATGGTGACAGAGCTCTGGCACTCATCAGGAGGGATATCCTGCTGGGTAGGGGAGCTTTAGGAATCTCTCTACATGTGGTGTGCAGGCTGCTGTTCATGTTGTTTCTATCTTGAGGCTCAGAACTGGCTGTGTGTGTCCCCTCTCAGGCAGGTGCTAGAGGTTGGTGGCAGTCCATTCCTTTGTAATTGCCAGTCAACCTAAGAGCTCCTGCTGTATTTGCCCCAAGGACATAATGCCAAGGTCTGGATCTCTGACCAAACATCTTCCTGCATTTCATACTCATCATCACTCCTTCCCTTGTCCCCACACGTATCCTCCTATAAGCTAGCTTTCTTAACATCTATTTTATTAAATAGGTCTCCTTTGACCTTCAAAATTTCTAAGGCCATAGTTACAATCATAACAAGTATGTCTACCATTGAGATAAGTGCCCTAAATCAAAGTCTTAAGAGAAAATGAAGGTGTGCAGTAGAATTTAACTTTACTCCAAAATAGTTCTGCTCTTCGACCTGGATTCTAGGAAGTAATCTCTAAGCCTTTGGACATCATATTTGATAAGAGCATCTTTGTTTGCCTGGAGACGTTAGACCAACAGACAGTCTAATAATATTATTTGTGGTGGGGGCTCAACACACACTTACAGTCTTAAATTGCATCTTGCTATGCCAGAAAGACCAACAGTGTGATTGAGGGTAGGGCTTTGGCTCATGCCCTGATTGCTGGAAATGGAGACTGAAATAAACCACATGGATAGTCTATCAATCATGTCTGTGTAATGGAGCCTCAGTAAAAACTCAACACTGGAGCTTGGGTAAACTTTTCTGGTTGGCAATAGTCTATGCATTCTGTCACATATTGTTACCATAAAAGTAATGCATTCTGTCTCCATGGGACAGACAGGACGATGGAAGTTCCACTTTTGGTAGCTGCTGTATTCTACCCTATGCACTTCTTTCCTTGGCTGATTTTAATATGACCTTTTAGTGAGTTCTATGAGTCTGTCTAGCAAATTATTGAAATTGAGGGCTGCTTTGGGAATGCCCAGTCTTGCAGTTGGTGTCAGAAGTGAGAGTTGTCTCTTGTGGGAACTGTTCCCTCTGATTTCTCAGTTGACCCAAATTCTCACAGAAGGGAAGTCCCTACACTCTTTTCTTCTCTTTCAAGATTGAAGTGCTTTGAGTCTCTGTTTTGTTTCCTTGTAAGTATGGAACACAGAGAAAATTAAGTAGCACTCTGTGGCTTCTCACCTGTTCAGGATGATACTAGATGAGGGCTTTCCTCATTATTGTTGAAGAACAACAATGTCTGGACTGCCTCAATAGTTTGAAAGTAATGGCTTAACACACCCATTTATTGAATCCGATGGCAAACCACAGAAGACAAGCAAAAGATACTGTTATTATAATCTGTTATTGCTGAAGAACACTGGAGATTGGGGGGTGTGGGAGAGTAGGAGAATAAAGCACATGAGATCTGAAGTTTTAAGAGCCTACCTGCATCTTGAGTGAACATTTGTTGAAGTCATTGTAATGGTTTAAAAATGGTTCTCAGACTATATGCTAAAGAATATTTAACGACTGGAAATGTGGTTATGTAACTTAACTAAAGGCTTTTTTTCCCATTTTGACAGAAAAGATGATATGTTTTGTTCTGTTGAGTGTTCTAGTGACCCCTGCTTAGCTTTCATTTATCACAAGTAATCTTCTCCCGGATACTGCAATTGCTACAATGTTGAGATGCTTATATTACATCAACCTTGGAGAGGGGTCAAAATAAATCTGTGAATTAAGCAAGGATACATTACAGCTGGCTGAAAAGTGTGTCAGGAATACCTGAAGAGAAAAATAAAACTATTTTTTCCTTGTGTACAAGTTGTTGTGGCTCCTTGTCTGTCTACTTGGAGTTTAGTAAAGAAATTCTGTTCTTCATCTTAATTCTAATGTGGGTAAGTAGAGTAGATAAAGTATATGGTTGCAGCTGCTCTGAGGTTACTCGCATATACTAAGGAAGGACTACTCAGATAAAGTATCAGCTGTGATAATCTCCATTTACACAGAAACAAAAACATACAACGAAAACCTCAGATAGCTTGACTACATAAATATATGATTGGCAGTGGGTTAGAGAAAATTCTGAACATCAGGTAAACCCAATCGTAACTTCATTGTCAATTTAGGGAATTATGGATAAATGCAGATGGCGCCCATAGAGAAAGTTGTGTTGCAAAAGGATACAAGAAAAGGAATGAGCAAGATGGACATTAAAATTGAAGCAAATCAAGCAGGGAACTTATATTCAAGGAAATGAATAGAAATAAAAACTAAGGCAAAATGTGCTAATAATATAAGAAATATAAAAGTTGGTATATTTGGCATATCTTGACAAATCTGATTCAAAGTCTCTTTTTTGATATTTTTCTCATTTAGATAGTTTTATTTTATGACTATGGACAAAGAAGGATGAAGTATTTTCTGTGAGTAATTTCTCAATAATTTTTTATCACAAGCTGTGATTAAAATTTTATATATACATTAGGGAAAATACTATACATTAGGGTGAAGAATCCTTCTTCATGGCCAATTGACAAATAAGAAAATTTATGTAACAAAAAAATTAAAGCTGAAAAAATCAAATAGTTTAATAAATATGAAATTATAGGTGATGTTTTACATGATTCAAAATCACTTATGTACTAAAAAGGAATGAAGAAGCCTTTAATGCAATAGACAAAATAAACTAGGAATGGACTGCTTAGTCACTGACAAGATTATACTTGAACAAAGGGTAGCTTTACTGCTCTTTGAAGATGCTGTGTGTCCATTTATTTATTCATCAATGCATTCAGTTTATTCATTAATTTAACAAATCGTTGTGCCAGATACTTGCCTAGATCTTTTGATCACAAAAGTGAGATGCTTTTAATGGTTATAAGAAATTTTCTTGATGGTTAATAGAAATGGTTAAATGCCTTCTGAAGCTTTATTATTTTGTTTGGCATAAGCTAGGAGTAAATATTTTATTGCCTTTTAAAATATTTTGAAGTATTTCTAAAATATTTGTGACTTTAAGGTTATATTTTTCAGAGAATGGGAATATTCTTCAAACACTCTGGATCAATTGTGTTTTACTTCAAGGGAATAATAAAGATTAAATTCAAGAAAAATAGTGATGATAGCAACCAAACAACTTTTCAAAAATCAAGGCAAGATGGTTCCCATTGTACCCAAAGATCCATTGTTACTATGCTAAAAAATTTTCCTGTTTAAAAAGATATTGTCGGCCGGGCGCGGTGGCTCACGCCTGTAATCCCAGCACTTTGGGAGGCTGAGACGGGCGGATCACGAGGTCAGCAGATCGAGACCATCCTGGCTAACACGGTGAAACCCCGTCTCTACTAAAAAATACAAAAAACTAGCCGGGCGAGGTGGCGGGTGGCTATAGTCCCAGCTACTCGGGAGGCTGAGGCAGGAGAATGGCGTGAACCTGGGAGGAGGAGCTTGCAGTGAGCCGAGATCCGGCCACTGCACTCCAGCCTGGGTGACAGAGCGAGACTCCGTCTCAAAAAAAAAAAAAAAAAGATATTGTCATATTTTTCCTACCCTTTTATTTAGAAATGTAGTATATCCTATCTTGGCCCTGTTGAATCCTGGAAAAAGTAATCAGGTTGGACAGAAAATAGGCTTCTAAGACATTTCTGTATTTAATCTGCGTGATGGTTCTCCGGCTGCGGTTTATCTCTTTTGTAAAAATACCGCCGGTGAGAATCATCTGGAGATCAGTAAGTGAGGCTCAATATTGTGATTTAAAGCAGCCCTTTACATTAAAGGCAGTATTTTGATATCTAACCATTAACAACATGACTGCATATGGACCATTTACCTGGTTATAACACCATTTTTGCTGAGCAAAAAGAAAATGTATGGAATTCAGTTTCAGAGGCTTAATTAATGTGGCTACTTCCTTCAATTTATTTGTTTATTTATTTATTGGCATGATATGGAGCCCTACTTTATCTGTACCTTTTTTAAACCAGAAAAATAACTTTCTTCCTAAGGAAGTTGGTTTATTTTCTTCATTGAAGATGTACAGCCAGATTATGAATGACCACGTGGTAGGAGTGGCTTAAAGGAGATTGCAATATTAGAATGAATAGTAGGAAAAAAATAACTTTTAAGATCTCTTCAAAGTCTAAGGGTCTATGATCTCTGGATTGTGATTTTGATGGCAGGACTGAATCTTAGCATCTCCATCTCTAGCCCCTGGCAAGGGACCTAAAACAAACTGAGCTTTAAATATGTGTGTTGAAGGAGTGAATTAATGGATTAATCAGAATTTCATTTAACTTGTTCATTGATTGTTGTACAGCTTTCAGTTTCAGACTGTAAAGGTAGGCTTAAAAGGCATTTTATTTTTCCTTGAGCCATCATATCAGTGGTTTGGGTTGGTGTCTCACTATGAACAGGACTGTAGGGCCATGACTGTCTGATCAGCTCAGCTGGGCTTTTTTCAGGGATAGATAGCTTAGTTTCACATCATACCCCCAATCTCAGTCAATAACATTATCTTTTGAGAAATAAACCTTTTTATTCAAATAAAACATTTATATAAACCAGTGACTAACATTGGCATATATTTTAAAAAATATAAAAGCTGAGGAGCAAACAAAACAAAACAAAACAAAAAACTCCTAAAGAAATATAAATATTTAGCTTCAAATTAAATGCCATCACTAAATTTCAGAGGAAACTAATCACTACCTAATCTCACTCCTATATCCTCCCAGGGATTACGTAACCAATTTATTCCAAAAATTTTGGAAGTTAACAATCTTCCCAGCTGCATTCATGGCTTCACAGTGCTTTGGGGCTACAGGGCAACTTGGGCATCAAAGCTTTTGTATCAGACTTTGATCCTTCTCTTCAGGTTAGACCTTTTTCTGGCTGCTTGCAATTTCTCAAAGAGAAGGCATTAATAATTTGCCGTCGGAAGGCTTCCAATGTTGTTGTCTTGTTTCTTTGTCTACTCTGCAACTTCTGCTTTCTCACAAATAGCAAAAGCCTGTTTTGACACCATGTGCTTGGCTTTAGCAGCTTGGAGGAGGATTACAGAAGCACTCCTGCCGCCTTCTCTAGCGTGACTCCCTTGTGTTCACATTCTCACTCCACTTGACCTGTTTCTCTTACCTAATTCCTAACCCCTGTAGCCAGCAGTTGTGAAGTTACTTTGCATTGAATTAAGACTCTATTTTTTTTTTTTTTTTGGCTTAACAATTCTTGCATGTTTTCAGCAGTTGTCAGGGACAGTTTGTCAAGCCAGAACTTAAAAAAAAAAAAAAAAAAAAAAGAGAAGAAGTCTGATTTTTCTTTTGCCTAGAAACATTTTAAGCAGAATATAACTAAGTTTTATAATGTAGATCTAATGGGTTACTAAACGGTAATTCTGGATGACGCTTTCTTCATTGTGGGCCTCAGTGTATATTTATTGTTGAGTAAAAAATGAGAATGAGAATCTCAGATGCTTGCCTAATTTCCTTTTACTGATTTTAGAGTGAAACTATTGGGTTGAAAGAAGGGAATAATATGTATTTATCGCTTATGCTTCTTTTGTATTCTTCCAAAAATGATCTTGGCACTTAGATGGAATTCTAATGGACATTTAAAAATGAGATCTTTTTCCACATTGTCTTATTTCAGACTGAAAATAGTTGGATGCAAATCTTCTTAGTATAAATTTGCCTTTGATGTCATTGTTTCATAGTCTAGAGGTGTCCTTTTCATATTATGTCTTCTGGAACACTGGTGTTTGGAAAGATATTTTCATTTCCTGAGCTGTTTTGATTAGAGGACTCTGGTCTACCAGATGCCCCTGCTCCATAGTTGCTTACAAAACGCCTGTATGTTTTGAATGTGTGTGTCTGTGTTCTCAGGCATAGACTTCGGAAAGCATCTCTGTTCTGACCACCCTAGCAGCATTCATTATTTTCAGTTCTGCCCCTTTTGGAGGTCTCGCCACAATGAGGCATATGTACAAAACATTTGCTAGTTACTGTTGACAATTTAAATGTATGCCAAAGTTCTGTAATTGAAGTATTTCTTTAATTCTGTGTTGTATGGAAAACATGACTTATCCAACACTGCAAACATAATTTTATATTTGAAAACAAGAGGGAAACAGACATATTTTGAAGGTAAGATGTTTTAAAAAGATGAACCAAGAGCTTTGTTTGAAAAAGTTAGTCAAAGACATGAAAGGAAAAAGTCTGCCAATTTTGTTTGTGGTTCTTCAAAGCTATTTTTCCTGGCTGGTCGCAGTTGCAAAAGGATTGATTAATCATGCTGAGTGGCTTTATATTTTCTGTTTTGAAATGGATGAGTATCAGGCATAAGTTTAAGAACAGATATAATAGAGCCAGCGCATTGCTATAGTTTATTTTAATCTAAACCCCATGTAGCCTCCAATTTCATGTATAATAGTTAAAATGTATCAGTTGTTTACCACACAATATGTTAGGGTTTTAGAAGAGAGTAGAGCACTTTTTTTCTAATCAAAGAGAACATTTTTCTTCTAATCAAATGGAAAAGAGATACTGAGTATGATATTAGTGTGTTTACTCTGTATAGCAGCTCTATGAAAAATGTATTTTCTCATCATCCCTATTTCAGAGATGAGAAGATGGAGGCAAGGGGCAATTAAATAAATTGCCCAAGGTCAGTGTAAGTGTGGGTAATGAGACTCAAATGGAGATCCCATGATCTTACCATTTTTCTGCCTCTTTGACCTGAGGCTGTGTGAATTGGAGTTTGCAATTGACACTGTTATATTTCCTGTCTCATAGTGCTGTTGTCATTCATCCTTGCTAGAGGTCCCGTGTTTCACTGGATAATGCAAATTCACCTTTTCTCTTGCCTCTGGCTTTTAAAATGACACCCAGCCAACAGGAATATCTTCTATAGACTGGAAGAGCTGTTTCAGGGTTTTTTTAACATTATAAATCATAGTTAGTGCCATTTATCAGAAATAGTTTTATTGCTTGAAAGTGCACTTGCCACAGATTCAAATGCTTTGTGGGACCTGTTTACAAGTGAGGATCTTCTGTTATTTTTCACTCTCTTTAAGAAGGAAACGGAAAAATGGTGATTGAAAAATCAGCCAGTTAAGTTCCGGTGGTAATAGTCCATCTTGAAGAAGCATTCGCAAGTTTCTGAAACTTCTGCAGCTGTTCATTCAAAGATGCAGGGAGATAGACAGTGCACAAAATAGCAAACAAAGGCACTGCAGCCTGCTGGAGAATTGGGATTTCATTGTGTGTGTCAAAAGTAAATGAATTCAAGAATAACCACTTGAAAAGGAATTCTCCCTTAATGTCTTTGGTGCAAAAATGTGCTCAGATTGTACTGGCTCTGAAGAGTGAGACTCAAAGAAGTAAATTACTTTCTAGCTACTAGCTTTCAATTGCCACTGGCTCAGAGTGCTAGCTAACCTTGCAAAAGTGGAGAAGAGAAGAAAGTAGTTTGCATTTTTCTCCTTATCAAAATGGAAGAGAGAGAGTGAGTGAGATACCATCGTGTCACAGAGATTTCTGATGGCAGAAGTTTATAAATAGTCATAAACATCTCATTGCAAGTCTCAACAAGAACCACTTAAATATCCTGTATACATTTTTCAGGCAATTTTTATTTGGAATAAAGGGTCTAGGAAATGGATTTGAGGTGTGAAAACTGATGTTTATAGAGAGTAAACTGTTTTCTTTGAAGGCCTTTCAAGTATGTATTCAGCAGTCATGTAATTATGTAAATTTGTCTTGGACAGTTAAGGCAGTTAGAAGCCAGTACTAATGAAATGCTCAGTTATAGATTCAACCATGGTCTAGGTCAGTGTGTTTCAGCCAAAGAGAAGCCTTTAGCAAGGCCCAGGAAGCATCTCCGAGGCTTCCCTGTAATTTGTTGAGCTTCCTTGGTCACAAGGGGACTGGGTACATGAAAGTCAAAGCTTTTCCCACAAAACCTGCCTGAACTGCATGGCAGTTGCATCCTCTGTGTCTCAAATGGATAGAACTGAATATAATACACATTTTGGAAGGAAGAGGGCTGTTGTTTTTTTCACAGTGAATCTGAGTATGGTCGAATGTGTATGGAATAAGCAGTAAGGGATATCTTTATGATGTGAAATGGTTTGAATGAGTTTAAGAAATCTGTGACTTCATTCACAAAATGACTCCAAGGAATTGTACACTTTTTGAATTGCTGCTACTTTTCTCCCATCTGTAAAATGGAGTCAATAACGTCTAGATTTCAGGATTGTGGAAAGGAATAAATAAGATACTGTCTGGGGAGTACCTGCTTCAGTGTCAGGCAGATAGTAAGTACCTGATATGGTTTGGCTCTGTGTCCCCACCCAAATCTCATCTCAAATTGTAATCCCCACATGTTGAGAGAGGGGCCTGTAATCCCCATGTGTTGAGGGAGGAGGTGACTGGGTCATGGGGGCAGTTTCCCCCATGCTGTTCTCATGATAATGAGTGTATTCTCATGATAGTGAGTTCTCATGAGATCTGATGAGATCTCTGTCTCTAACCTGCTGCCATGTAAGATGTGCCTGCTTCTCCTTTCACCATGATTATATGTTTCCTGAGGCCTCCCCAGCCATGTGGAACGGTGAGTCAATTAAAGCTTTTTTCTTTATAAATCACCCAGTCTTGGGTAGTTTTTTATAGCAGTGTGAGAATGAACTAATTCAGTACCCAATAATGATAGCTATTATTATTATTTTCAGGAGCATCCAAGAAATATTAGTATTAACTAGAATAAACAAACAGTACCTTAAAGTACTGATAAGCTAACCAACATTAGCTAATGTTCTTTGCTGCTCTGAATGCTGGTGAATTAATGAAAGCACTAGCTATCATTTATGTATGACTTTTCTCCATTTCTGCTTTCTCTTCCTTAGCAGACATTAATACAATTCATAGAATTCCTTATGGTGGAGTCCAGTTTTGGCTCCAGAATCCTCCTGAACAGCATCTTGAGATTAGGGAATGAGTTCAGGTTTATAGGCTATAAGATTTTCAGGCCCATCTTAGTACAGAATTTTTTTTTTTTTCCGTGAAATCAACTCTTCAGCAACTCACTATTATTTTTAGTCTTTCTAACTCCTATTGCATTTTTGTTTCTGTTATTTGCCCCCTGCTATGGACTGAATTGTGTCTTCCCCAGTTTATACATTGAAGACCTCCTCTCCTCCATTGTGACTGCATTTGGAAATAGGGCCTAAAAGGAGGTGAGTTTAAATGAGGTGATAAGAGTGGGTCCTGATAGGCTAGGATTAGTGTCCTTATCAGAAGAGACACCAGAAATCTTGTTCTCTTCATGTGCAGCAAAGAAGAGGTTTGTGAGGCAGGATGGTGGCTACTGGCAAGTCAAGAGAAGAGGCCTCAAAATGAAACCTGCCTCGCCACCACCGTAATCTTGGACTTCTCAGCCTCCAGAACTGTGAGATACACATTTCTGTTGTCTCAGCCACCTAGACTGTGGTATTTTGTTGTGGGAGCCTGAGCTGACTAATATACCCTCCCATATCTATGGTCAGTAGTCTGGTGGTCTGAATCTTGTCCTCCTGACAATGCTATGAGCTTGAGATCATGTTTTGTATGTCTTTGCTTTCCTCATGGTATATACTTGACACTGAAAAGTTCATAGTTTATGACCAGATCTTTGCTACATTTTGTTCACTAACTCAGGAAATTATGTAACCAGTTTTGGAAAAATTATTATTATTATATGAAGTAAAAATTTTAGTGCCAAGATTAAATTATCTAGGATATATATTTTATTAACTATTCTGAATAACTGGCATGGTATTATAAAATGCTGAGAACAGACTAATCAAGAGGGACATGATAATTTTTTGAATGTTGTCATTTTCTAGTTTCCAGATAGGCACGTGTGCCCAAGACACAGGGGCAAACATGACAATCTCAGCGTCTTCTGGCACATTTGAGTGCCAGCTATAATTCTGGTTAGTGACAGCTGAAATTACATCCCAGGTTGCTTGACTCTAAGTTGAGGCTTCCTGGAATGCCAATAAAGGCTATACTCTGACTTCATTCTGTTCTGCTGGAATTTCCACTTGCTGAGTTTGATGGAGAAAACCATCCCCACAAAAGTAATGCATGAGTCTTTAAATGGCTGTGTGTCTTAGTCCTTATTAATGCGATGAGACTTTAATAACTTACTGAGCACTTAATATTTGCCAGGCACTATTCCAAGTTTTTTTTTTTGCATATAAACTGCTTATTTAATTTCTGTAATGTATCCACAAAGTAGATACTATCACTACTTGAAGCTGAGGTACAGAGTAGTTATGCCAGTTGCCCAAGATCACACAGATAGTAAGTAGAAAAGCCTGGATTCAGTTTCAGACAGCCTGATTCCAGAGTCCAAGCCCTTCACTACTGTATTCTGTATCTCTCCGGTTGAGTACAAGTCCCAGAGGACTTGTCTTTGATTGGTTTCATTAGCAAACCAACATTAGCTAATGTTCTTTGCTGTTCTGAATGCTGGTGAAAAGCTGGCAACAGAAGATAAGATAATTATTTTCTGGAAGATGAGTATTCCGTATAATGACTGTGTCATCCTTTGATTCAAGGCAATAGAGTGTAGTGGTTAAAATTGTTCTGTAATTAGACTTTGTGATGTTTTAGCTGAGTCCTCAGATTTCCAGTTGGTGACTTTGGTAGATTATTTATTCTCTCTACCTTAATTTCTTCAGGCTGTACAATGAATAAGAGGAACAGTTCTTACCTGATAGGGTTATGGAATGGTTAAATGAGTATCTATATAAATTACTTGACTCAGTGCTTCACATGTACCAAGCACCCAATAAACAACCACCACATCACTGCCATCATCACCACCACCATCAAAGTGATTTGGCAGAAAGGTAGCCATGCTATAATGCCTAGCAGCCAGTTATATTCGTTATTCATCTTAATGTGAGTGGGATAAGTCAATCATAAAGTTACCTAGGATTGAGTGGACTTTTTCTAGACCTGGTTATCCAAACTATCTATATGTGGATCTATATCTACATACATATTGAACATGATGAATAATTAATGACCACAATGATGATCCTGAGTACTGAATAAGAGGCAAGGGACATTTATGGAATATTTTAGAAGTGTTTTTATGAAATGTTTTATTTAGGGCATGAAAGTTTAGAACCTGTTTATACACCTTAATTTCTTTTTTTGGCCTAGGTTGGTTCATTCCCAAAGGATTCCAAATAAAACCCATTTTACCTTTTATCTTAATGCACTACCATTTTAACATCCAATTATAATATAGATTAATCAGTTAGATCACAAAAACATGCAGGAAGTCAGGAGGGCATGATGTAGCCACTAGTCCCAGATGCAGCTTGCTGGGGAGGAGGACTCAAGAGTTTTGCAGACTTCCTGCCTTTATGCCTATCAGCTATACAGTCTTAGGAAGATTACTTAACCTTTCTCAACCTGTTTTGTCACATTTAAATGGAGACTGTAAGTCTCACCTTGTAAGGTAAAATGAAGATATGCTGAATGCAAAACACCTGGTACACAAGAGGCAACATATTCAAGTATTTACAGAGAATCTGCTATAAATCTGTGCTGTCATTCAGAGATAATGAATATTCTTATGATTTAAAATAAATCTCAATGTCATGCCCCATGCTGTTAAAACACAGCCATCTCATTGCCAATAAAATAATTTAAAAAGATTATAGGTATTTTGTAGCGCATTCAGTGGAGGAGAGTTGTGCTTCCTTAAAACATCTAGACTTGGACATATCTAAGTTCTGGTAAAAAGGTATAGAAATAGCCAAAGTTATTGGTACACAGTGAACCTTAAAGCCTAAGCTTTGGAAAAAATATTAATATGGAGGGAAAAGTCTCAGGAATTATTGATACATATCATCCAGATGAATGACTAAGATGAATATGGGACATGTTAAAATATGGGATTCAGAGGCTGAGTTCAGTAGCTCATGTCTGTAATCCCAGGACTTGGGAGTCCGAGGTCAGTGGATCACTTGAGGTCAGGAGTTTGAGACCAGCCTGGCCAACATAGTGAAACCCTGTCTCTACTAAAAATACAAATACTAGCCGGGCGTGATGGTGCATACCTGCAATCCCAACTACTGGGGAGGCTGAGGCAGAAGAATTGCTTGAACCCAGGAGGTGGAGGTTGCGGTGAGCTGAGATCGTGTTATGAAACTACAGCCTGGGTGATAGAGTGAGAGTCTGTCTCAAAGAATAAAAAATGAGATTCAGAAGACCAACAGCAGGTGATAGCCGACCAAAATGTCAATAGATAAATAGGAATCAGAGCAGATCCTGGACAGAAGTGTGTCCTCTGAGCTAGGCTTGCTTAATGAGGTAATGCCTGATATTCATAGCTGAACTCTGTTACCTTCTCTGTGAGGCTTGCCAAGGGCTTTCTATCAAAATGTTACCTCCCCATCTCTGCCACTGCTCACAACCCTTGTCCTCCATGCAACTTCATTACTTCCTGAGCATTTGACACTGTCTCTTATACTGTGTATCTTGTTTATTGACTGTTTACCCCAACAGAATGGAAACGTCTTAGGGATAGGAATGTTTGTTTATTTTGCTCACTTCTCATACCTCAGTACTTAAAAGAGTACCTTGCATATAGGAAGCATTCAGTGAATATTTGTTAATGAATGAGCTGTGTTACAGTTCGTATTTGTGTAATTCTTTGTTATTGTAAGCATATATTCCATTTAGGTAAACTATTGATAGTCCATTGCCTTCTGTAGATTTAGTCATTTTCAGTAAGTCTATTCTTAACCCTACAAAGTTCTTTTGGAAATTGCTAAGGAAAATGTGCTAACTGAAAGACTAAAATCCTGATATTCATAATTCCTGTATCCAGAGTAGGCAGACCAGGTAAAGGCCCCTCCTACCACTGGTGCCTAAAAATGATTATTTTAATAGGCTCTGACCATGTATACACAATAACAAGCCATGTTTGTTTCATTTATGGATAAGTATAAATATTAGCCTATAATATCAAAGGATATTCTCCAAATAAATAAGGAATGATTATTGGACGTAGTTTTCCATCAAGCTTTCTGAGGTTGCCAAAGTTCTGCTTATGCTGTAAGTCTGTAGAACTCACATCCCCTATCATGGCGGAAGTATGTGCAGTAGATTGTCCTGTGTGACTCCAGATCAAGCCTATGCTCCTTACAATTTCCTTCTAGGACACTTTCTTCTATAACATTAAATTCAGTTATGCTGTAAGTACTTTAAATATTGTTGCCAGTGCTTCCTACGAAAGATAAGTTTTTCCTTCGTAATATATGAGTAAAAGAAAAAGCATATTAAATTCTTAAAGGTAATTTTTCTCATATCCAAGAACATGTATTTTTGATTTGATAATGTGTTTTTTTTTTAATTATTTTTTATTATTATACTTTAAGTTCTAGGGTACATGTGCATAACGTGCAGGTTTGTTACATATGTATACTTGTGCCATGTTGCTGTGCTACACCCATCAACTCGTCAGCACCCATCAACTCGTCATTTACATCAGGTAAAACTCCCAATGCAATCCCTCCCCCCTTCCCCCTCCCCATGATAGGCCCCGGTGTGTGATGTTCCCCTTCCCGAGTCCAAGTGATGTCATTGTTCAGTTCCCACCTATGAGTGAGAACATGCGGTATTTGGTTTTCTGTTCTTGTGATAGTTTGCTAAGAATGATGGTTTCCAGCTGCATCCATGTCCCTACAAAGGACACACACTCATCCTTTTTTATGGCTGCATAGTATTCCATGGTGTATATGTGCCACATTTTCTTAATCCAATCTGTCACTGATGGACATTTGGGTTGATTCCAAGTCTTTGCTATTGTGAATAGTGCCGCAATAAACATACGTGTGCATGTGTCTTTATAGCAGCATGATTTATAATCCACTGGGTATATACCCAGTAATGGGATGGCTGGGTCATATGGTACATCTAGTTCTAGATCCTTGAGGAATCGCCATACTGTTTTCCATAATGGTTGAACTAGTTTACAATCCCACCAACAGTGTAAAAGTGTTCCTATTTCTCCACATCCTCTCCAGCACCTGTTGTTTCCTGACTTTTTAATGATCGCCATTCTAACTGGTGTGAGATGGTATCTCATTGTGGTTTTGATTTGCATTTCTCTGATGGCCAGTGATGATGAGCATTTTTTCATGTGTCTGTTGGCTGTATGAATGTCTTCTTTTGAGAAATGTCTGTTCATATCCTTTGCCCACTTTTTGATGGGGCTGTTTGTTTTTTTCTTGTAAATTTGTTTGAGTTCTTTGTAGGTTCTGGATATTAGCCCTTTGTCAGATGAGTAGATTGCAAAAAATTTCTCCCATTCTGTAGGTTGCCTGTTCACTCTGATGGTAGTTTCTTTTGCAGTGCAGAAGCTCTTTAGTTTAATGAGATCCCATTTGTCAATTTTGGCTTTTGCTGCCGTTGCTTTTGGTGTTTTAGACATGAAGTCTTTGCCCATGCCTATGTCCTGAATGGTACTACCTAGGTTTTCCTCTAGGGTTTTTATGGTATTAGGTCTAACATTTAAGTCTCTAATCCATCTTGAATTAATTTTCGAATAAAGAGTAAGGAAAGGATCCAGTTTCAGCTTTCTACTTATGGCTAGCCAATTTTCCCAGCACCATTTATTAAATAGGGAATCCTTTCCCCATTTCTTGTTTCTCTCAGGTTTGTCAAAGATCAGATGGCTGTAGATGTGTGGTATTATTTCTGAGGACTCTGTTCTGTTCCATTGGTCTATATGTCTGTTTTGGTACCAGTACCATGCTGTTTTGGTTACTGTAGCCTTGTAGTATAGTTTGAAGTCAGGTAGCATGATGCCTCCAGCTTTGTTCTTTTGACTTAGGATTGTCTTGGAGATGCGGGCTCTTTTTTGGTTCCATATGAACTTTAAAGCAGTTTTTTCCAATTCTGTGAAGAAACTTGTTGGTAGCTTGATGGGGATGGCATTGAATCTATAAATAACCTTGGGCAGTATGGCCATTTTCACGATATTGATTCTTCCTATCCATGAGCATGGTATGTTCTTCCATTTGTTTGTGTCCTCTTTGATTTCACTGAGCAGTGGTTTGTAGTTCTCCTTGAAGAGGTCCTTTACCTCCCTTGTAAGTTGGATTCCTAGGTATTTTATTCTCTTTGAAGCAATTGTGAATGGAAGTTCATTGATGATTTGGCTCTCTGTTTGTCTGTTGCTGGTGTATAAGAATGCTTGTGATTTTTGCACATTAATTTTGTATCCTGAGACTTTGCTGAAGTTGCTTATCAGCTTAAGGAGATTTTGGGCTGAGACAATGGGATTTTCTAAATATACAATCATGTCATCTGCAAAGAGGGACAATTTGACTTCCTCTTTTCCTAACTGAATACCCTTGATTTCTTTCTCTTGCCTGATTGTCCTAGCCAGAACTTCCAACATTATGTTGAATAGGAGTGGTGAGAGAGGGCATCCCTGTCTTGTGCCAGTTTTCAAAGGGAATTTTTCCAGTTTTTGCCCATTCAGTATGATATTGGCTGTGGGTTTGTCATAAATAGCTCTTATGATTTTGAGGTACGTTCCATCAATACCGAATTTATTGAGCGGTTTTAGCATGAAGGGCTGTTGAATTTTGTCAAAAGCCTTTTCTGCATCTATTGAGATAATCATGTGGTTCTTGTCTTTGGTTCTGTTTATATGCTGGATTATGTTTATTGATTTGCGAATGTTGAACCAGCCTTGCATCCCAGGGATGAAGCCCACTTGATCATGGTGGATAAGCTTTTTGATGTGTTGCTGAATCCGGTTTGCCAGTATTTTATTGAGGATTTTTGCATCGATGTTCATCAGGGATATTGGTCTAAAATTCTCTTTTTTTGTTATGTCTCTGCCAGGCTTCGGTATCAGGATGATGTTGGCCTCATAAAATGAGTTAGGGAGGATTCCCTCTTTTTCTCTTGATTGGAATAGTTTCAGAAGGAATGGTACCAGCTCCTCCTTGTACCTCTGGTAGAATTCAGCTGTGAATCCATCTGGTCCTGGACTTTTTTTGGCTGGTAGGCTATTAATTATTGCCTCAATTTCAGAGCCTGCTATTGGTCTATTCAGGGATTCAACTTCTTCCTGGTTTAGTCTTGGAAGAGTGTAAGTGTCCAGGAAATTATCCATTTCTTCTAGATTTTTTAGTTTATTTGCGTAGAGGTGTTTATAGTATTCTCTGATGGTAGTTTGTATTTCTGTGGGGTCGGTGGTGATATCCCCTTTATCATTTTTAATTGCGTCTATTTGATTCTTCTCTCTTCTTCTTTATTAGTCTTGCTAGCGGTCTGTCAATTTTGTTGATCTTTTCAAAAAACCAACTCCTGGATTCATTGATTTTTTTGGAGGGTTTTTTGTGTCTCTATCTCCTTCAGTTCTGCTCTGATCTTAGTTATTTCTTGCCTTCTGCTAGGTTTTGAATGCGTTTGCTCTTGCTTCTCTAGTTCTTTTAATTGTGATGTTAGAGTGTCAATTTTAGATCTTTCCTGCTTTCTCTTGTGGGCATTTAGTGCTATAAATTTCCCTCTACACACTGCTTTAAATGTGTCCCAGAGATTCTGGTATGTTGTATCTTTGTTCTCATTGGTTTCAAAGAACATCTTTATTTCTGCCTTCATTTCGTTATGTACCCAGTAGTCATTCAGGAGCAGGTTGTTCAGTTTCCATGTAGTTGAGAGGTTTTGAGTGAGTTTCTTAGTCCTGAGTTCTAGTTTGATTGCACTGTGATCTGAGAGACAGTTTGTTACAATTTCTGTTCTTGTACATTTGCTGCGGAGCGCTTTATTTCCAATTATGTGGTCAATTTTGGAATAAGTGCGATGCGGTGCTGAGAAGAATGTATATTCTGTTGATTTGTGGTGGAGAGTTCTGTAGATGTCTATTAAGTCTGCTTGCTGCAGAGATGAGTTCAATTCCTGGATATCCTTGTTAACTTTCTGTTTTGTTGATCTGTCTAATGTTGACAGTGGAGTGTTGAAGTCTCCCATTATTATTGTATGGGAGTCTGAGTCTCTTTGTAAGTCTCTAAGGACTTGCTTTATGAATCTGGGTGCTCCTGTATTGCGTGCATGTATATTTAGGATAGTTAGCTCTTCCTGTTGAATTGATCGTTTTACCATTATGTAATGGCCTTCTTTGTCTCTTTTGATCTTTGATGGATTAAAGTCTGTTTTATCAGAGACTAGTATTGCAACCCCTGCTTTTTTTTGTTCTCCATTTGCTTGGTAAATCTTCCTCCATCCCTTTATTTTGAGCCTATGTATGTCTCTGTGTGTGAGATGGGTCTCCTGAATACAGCAGACTGATGGGTCTTGACTCTTTATCCAGTTTGCCAGTCTGTGTCTTTTAATTGGAGCATTTCGTCCATTTACATTTAAGGTTAAGATTGTTATGTGTGAACTTGATCCTGCCATTATGATATTAACTGGTTATTTTGCTCGTTAGTTGATGCAGTTTCTTCCTAGCCTCGATGGTCTTTACATTTTGGCATGTTTTTGCAATGGCTGGTACCGGTTGTTCCTTTCCATGTTTAGTGCTTCCTTCAGGGTCTCTTGTAAGGCAGGCCTAGTGGTGACAAAATCTCTAAGCATTTGCTTATCTGTAAAGGATTTTATTTCTCCTTCACTTATGAAACTTAGTTTGGCTGGATATGAAATTCTGGATTTAAAATTCTTTTCTTTAAGAATGTTGAATATTGGCCCCCACTCTCTTCTGGCTTGGAGAGTTTCTGCTGAGAGATCTGCTGTTAGTCTGATGGGCTTCCCTTTGTGGGTAACCCGACCTTTCTCTCTGGCTGCCCTTAAGATTTTTTCCTTCATTTCAACTTTGGTGAATCTGGCAATTATGTGTCTTGGAGTTGCTCTTCTCGAGGAGTATCTTTGTGGCGTTCTCTGTATTTCCTGGATTTGAATGTTGGCCTGCCCTACTAGGTTGGGGAAGTTCTCCTGGATGATATCCTGAAGAGTGTTTTCCAACTTGGTTCCATTTTCCCCCTCACTTTCAGGCACCCCAATCAGACGTAGATTTGGTCTTTTTACCTAATCCCATACTTCTTGCAGGCTTTGTTCATTTCTTTTTCTTCTCTTTTCTTTTGGTTTCTCTTCTCACTTCATTTTGTTCATTTGATCCTCAATTGCTGATACTCTTTCTTCCAATTGACCGAGTCGGTTACTGAAGCTTGTGCATTTGTCACGTATTTCTCGTGTTATGGTTTTCATCTCTTTCATTTCGTTTATGACCTTCTCTGCAATAATTACTCTAGCCATCAATTCTTCCACTTTTTTTTCAAGATTTTTAGTTTCTTTGCGCTGGGTACGTAATTCCTCCTTTAGCTCTGAGAAGTTTGATGGACTGAAGCCTTCTTCTCTCATCTCATCAAAGTCATTCTCCGTCAAGCTTTGATCCGTTGCTGGCGATGAGCTGCGCTCCTTTGCGGGGGGAGATGCGCTCTTATTTTTTGAATTTCCAGCTTTTCTGCCCTGCTTTTTCCCCATCTTTGTGGTTTTATCTGCCTCTGGTCTTTGATGATGATGGTGATGTACTGATGGGGTTTTGGTGTAGGTGTCCTTCCTGTTTGATAGTTTTCCTTCTAACAGTCAGGACCCTCAGCTGTAGGTCTGTTGGAGATTGCTTGAGGTCCACTCCAGACCCTGTTTGCCTGGGTGTCAGCAGCAGAGGCTGCAGAAGATAGAATATTGCTGAACAGCGAGTGTACCTGTCTGATTCTTGCTTTGGAAGCTTCCTCTCAGGGGTGTACTCCACCCTGTGAGGTGTGGGGTGTCAGACTGCCCCTAGTGGGGGATGTCTCCCAGTTAGGCTACTCAGGGGTCAGGGACCCACTTGAGCAGGGAGTCTGTCCCTTCTCAGATCTCAACCTCCGTGTTGGGAGATCCACTGCTGTCTTCAAAGCTGTCAGACAGAGTCCTTTGCGTCTGCAGAGGTTTCTGCTGCTTTTGGCTTTTGTTGTTGTTTACTGTGCCCTGTCCCCAGAGGTGGAGTCTACAGAGACAGGCAGGTTTCCTTGAGCTGCTGTGAGCTCCACCCAGTTCGAGCTTCCCAGCAGCTTTGTTTACCTACTTAAGCCTCGGCAATGGCGGGCGCCCCTCCCCCAGCCTCGCTGCTGCCTTGCCGGGAGATTGCAGACTGCTGTGCTAGCAATGAGGGAGGCTCCGTGGGCGTGGGACCCTCCCGGCCAGGTGTGGGATATAATCTCCTGGTGTGCCTGTTTGCTTAAAGCGCAGTATTGGGGTGGGAGTTACCCGATTTTCCAGGTGTTGTGTGTCTCAGTTCCCCTGGCTAGGAAAAGGGATTCCCTTTCCCCTTGCGCTTCCCAGGTGAGGCGATGCTTCGCCCTGCTTCAGCTCTCGCTGGTCGGGCTGCAGCAGCTGACCAGCACCGATTGTCCGGCACTCCCTAGTGAGATGAACCCAGTACCTCAGTTAAAAATGCAGAAGTCACTGGTCTTCTGTGTCGCTCGCGCTGGGAGTTGGAGACTGGAGCTGTTCCTATTCGGCCATCTTGCTCCGCTCCCCCCCCCCCCCATAATGTGTTTTAATGAAAAAAAAATTCAGTGAACAGTCACTGTGGTTGGCAGACAGTCATTTATAGCTTCCCAGAGTGTCCACGTCCCAATCCTCAGAAGCTTTGAATATCTTACCTTGGATAGCAAAAGAATATCTTACCTTGGATAATCACATTGTAGATATGATTAAATTTAAGGACCTTGAGATAAGGAGATTTTCCTAAAATATCTGGGTGCATACAATATAATAATTTGAATCTTTAAAAGTGGAGATTTTTTTCCCATATCACCCATAAAGAGGGTGATATGAAGATGTTGTGCTGCTGACTTTGAAGATGAAGGAAGAGAACAGCTCACCAAAGAATACAGGCAACCTATAGAAACTGGAAAAAAAAAAAACAACAACTGAAAACCAGATTCTCCTTTAGAACCTCCATAAAGGAAACTCTGCCTTGCCCTGCAGACAGGTTGATTTTAGCCCAGTGAGACCCGTTTAGGATTTTTTACCTAAAGAGCTATAAGGTAATATACTTTTGTTATTTTAAGCCACTAAGTTCGTGGTGATTTGCTACAACAGCAATGTAAAATTAATATAGTCACTGGCTGTTGAATAAACAATACTTGTCGTATTTATTTTAAAACTTTGTTCTGTAAAACAACTGTTAGACTTGTGCAAGTAAACAGGTTATTAAGAAAATTTTTCTTGCTATTAATGTCATATGAATTAAGTGGCTTAAAGTGTATTTTGAGCTAAGTATTTCTATGGGTGACATTGTAATTCAAAAATCAGACAGTTTTGAAATATTTGAACTATGACAGATCATCTTACAGTCATTTAGGACATATTTCCTTTGCATTCTTAGTCCAAACACTATGAAATCTCTTTGGCAATTTTTAGTGGGTACATTTCAATGTTTGACTTGTTGGCTTACATCTTGTTTACAGGCGCTGGAGTTAATTTTTCATGAGTGATAAATTGTCAGTTAACATGAACTTTTGCAAGTGAAATTTGAAACTCTACTAACTGTTGAGCATAATATTAATGTGTATTAGGTCAAATGGCTAAACACAATGCATTGGCACTGATTCAACATCCTAATGATCCAACTGCATTCCTTTGCATGAATAGTAGTATTTATAGTAGTTTAATTCATAGTATTCTTTAGCTCTGAGTTTTGTTTAATCTAAGAAGGCTAGTGAAGTTAATTATGTTGTCTAGAAATGGAAAAAGAAATCCACCAACAACCACTAAGATTGCTGCTAATGTTGATATGATTGAATTCATAGTAGAGGCAGCTGGATTTAATTATCAGTTTGCAATGTTGCGGTTTCAGCAGCAGTTGCTGAGGAATGGATAACGCAAGTAGCCTTCAAAGCCACTCACATTAGAGATAAAAACCTTGTCATTCAGTCAGACAGCTGACTGAACAAGTATTAAAATGAACAAAGATTTCCCAAGGGAGGTTGCAGACTAAGGTTTGGTTTTGTCTCCTTGGCTTCAATTCAAATATGTCAGACACATAGGATTTTTCTCTTTTCTAACTTAAAGTGTTAGCCATTTGTAGCATTAGAGGTGGGTTTGGGGAATAGGTTGAGAGCGGGGGCATTTAGTGGCAATTATATAAATCTTTGGTTAGCTAATTACTCCACTCTATTCAGCTCATTTATGGGGAGAAATGTAGAAAAGAATCCCCAGGTTCTAATTATTTTAACAGTGTTACCTAAGTACTAACTTAAATACTTTCACAACTATGACTGAGTTTGCTAAGAGCAACAGTGGTGACTGGTAGCAGAAATCAAATATTTTCCCTGTAAATCAGGTTTTCTCAACAGCAACACTATTGACATTTTGAGCCAGATAATTCTCTGTTGGGGAAGGGTGGGGGCTGTCCTTTGCATTATGTTCAGCAGCATTTCTAGCCTCTATGTGCGGAATGCTAGAGCACTCTCTCCCTGTTGTGAAGGCTAAAAATGTCTCTAGATATTGCCAGAAGTCCACTGTGGGAGGGGGTGCAAAATTCTCCTCACTGAGAACCACTGCTATAAGTCTGAGAGGAAACAATGCAAATTACTTTTGGAAGGTACCAGTTTCTCATTCTAACAAGCTCTTGGTGTTGTCACTTTACTATTCCATAAAAATGGCAGTTCCTGTGCTTAGTATCCCCAAGAGAATGGAATACTTGCAGGAAATACTAACATCTTAGAGTTTAAGTGGGTGTGTAACCACACAGACACTCCTGACCTTTATACATCAGCTTTGTTTGCTTTTACAAATAATATCTTTATGATATTTTAGACTGAACATTCAGAAGCATAATGTCTCTCAACATAAATTCTATAGTTGTAGCTGCTTCTCTGCACAGCAGTACTTCATCCTGTAGGAAGCAGCCCTTTAGCTACATAAGATATGAAACAGCAGGATGCAGTAAGAAACGAATGAATCTTTAATGAATAGTTTTTAATAGAAGTCACATTGTTTTAATAATGGGGAAGATAACATGGCATTAGTGCTGGCAATTAATTAAGGAATTCTTGCCAAGATAATTGGTAATCATTTTCTTAATTTCTTTGTGTGATTCAATAAATACATTTTGTGGGTTTTTTTTTTCCAGTGTGATAATATTAGCTGACTGAATTGTAGCTCTCTTTGCACGAAGGTTAGAGTTACCAAAATGTTCAGGGAATTTGTCCTGCATTATGTTGACTAATATATCTAAAAAATAGTTAAAGATTTGCCTGCTTTTAAAAGTATGATGCAAAATAAAACACAGATAGCAGAAATCAAATATTTTCCCTGTAAATCAGGGTTTCTCAACAACAGCACTATTGACATTTTGAGCCAGATAATTCCTTGTTGCGGGGGCTGACCTGTGCATTATGTTCAGCAGCATTTCTGGCCTCTATGCGCTGAATGCTAGAACACCCCCTCCCAGTTAGGTCCATTTGCGAGATCTTGGTATATTTTTATACCCTTTCACCTCAAAACCCCCACCTAAAGAACACTGGAGTGCACAGATCAGGTACAGTCTGAATGGAGGAGAATGAGCCAGGAAATCTGAATTGTGTTCCTGGCTTTCTCACTTATATGACCTTGAACAGGCTGAGATTTACTCTTCTTGTTTTCCTTATATACAGTAGGCAATAAATCACCCCCCCAATCCCTCATAAAATATTATCAGGATTAATTAGAGAATTCATTTGAAGTGTTTTGTGAGCCTAGAAGAAAAGCACTATCTGTAATACAAGATATTACTCGTTTTTTTCTTCCTGCTCTTCTCTGTGCTATGCAGCTCTGCTTCCCCAGTCTACTCTCATCTATCCATTTAGCTGCTGGGGGTTGATTAAACTGTTACTCACACTCTTTCCCAGCTTGCATTAAAGGAACAGTATTAGATTTCATTTTGGTGAGAGATTTAAACACTACCATGTCTGACAGATTTTGAATTCACCTCTTAAATGCATTCCTACAGGCCCCAGTCACAATATCAACAAAGTTGAAAACACCAACTTTATTTTTTAGTCACCTTGAATAAAAATGATGCTGTTTATTTTTAACACGTTTGAAATATTCTGATACAAACACTATCAGTTCTGATGGACTTCAGTAATGGGAATAGTGTCTGTGCTATATTTTTATGGAAAACTTATTTCTAACAGTTCTCTTTTTTTTGTAAATCTAATTGCTTTTGGTTCACCAAGAATTCATGGGCAATTGCTTTTCTCACTATTACAAATATATTGCAAGTGGAGTTTTATATTCAGGGTTGCTGACCTGAATCTGTTTTCCTTCACAGTAATCTTGTGCTGTTTCCAAGCTTAGGAAGGCTGACAGAGTTTGAAAAGACAATATTCATCAGTCAGACTGTGGGTGCTGCTTTTGCATCTTTTATACATAATTGTCAAAACATTCTATTAATACCCAACTACAGGCCAATGCATGAAAATATAATCGGAACATTGCAGAAGTGATGCAGAGACAAACAGGAACTTGAAACTGTTCCTCATTTTTGACACCAATTTACTGCTATCCCACACAAATTTGGTGTTCTCAATTTCTGAAGAAATTATCTATATCAGACCTGCAGGCTCATGGTCCAGAGGTTATAGGAAATGTCACTTTATATTAAAAAAGAACCCACCTCAAACCTGGCTTTGTGCTTTGCTCCTTGCATTAATAATGATGTCTTTCCAGCTCTCATTCTGCTTTTCAGTCCTGGGGGACACATATTTTAATTTTTTATTGGCTGTGGTAGAGTTTCAGCAGATTCATAGGAAGCGCTTCCCGTATGCTTCCTGATCCATGCAACCAGAGGGTACAGAGGGGTGTGTATGCTTGTATGTGTGTGGTTGGGGGGGTGTGTGTGTGTGTATGCATGTGCTGGTTGATGAGGGAGGAGTGACAACTGTTGATTTCAATTGACATAGCCCATTTGTGTCCTTAATTAAAGTAGATACAAATCAGAATATTTTTATGCACTTAGCCATTTTTCCCCTCCTAACAGGTCTTGGACTTTGAAATTTGATGGTAAAATGGATTGGATGGTAAAAGTAATAAAGGAGAAGTCAGTTCATCCATGATTTAATCTATATGGTAAAATCTATCAAAATTCAAAGGTTTATAACGTTGCATGTTAGGAAAAAGTTTTGGTTACCGATATAATCTACTAGTGCCCACAGTTTCCACCCTCCTCCACGCTCCTCATGGCTGCCTGGCCTGACAGCATTTGAAAGGTGGGGCATTGTGTATGCCTTAACATTTAGTTTTAATTTATACTCCCTAAAATTTTTATGTGTAAATATTTTCCAATTTAAATGTTTAACCATAAAATATATTTAGAGACTGAAAACAGAAAATATCATATTTATGATAATTTGCCATTTTAAGAAAGGACACAGTGCTTCTCAAATAAGTAGTTGTATGATCCGACTCTTCAGGTGATGACAGCTTTGTTGATTGACAGGCAAGTGGAGGGGGGTTGTCTGGGCAGTCCATCATTAATACAGGTGTAAATCACCCGGTGGAGCAGAAAGCAAACATGTGGCACACGCATTTATATCTGAATTATAATATTTATTCCCCACCTAAGCTACAATGTATTCTGAAAAAGGGTTACTGGGATCCTTTCTTTCTGCATGGGTTTCACATTGCTCGATGAAAATATGTTACAGTTGTTGAAAAAAGGTTTTTATGAGAATATTTGAATCATATTTTCTATCATAATCTCAATTATCTTTAAAAATCTGGAATCCTGCTTTTCATGTATGTAAGTGGAAGAGCTAACTAGAAAGCTTTATATCATTAGATAAAAGTTAATGGTGTCTTTACTTCCCAACATCCCCCAAATTTGTCTGTCATATATTTTGATATCCAAATTAGTGCCTTATATATGTAGCACCCATCCTTAATTTTGCCCTTGAATAATTTTAACTGTATAAAGTTTGCCTCCTTTTAACAAGGTGGGAATGACGGTACATGTACGATAAGCTGTTTGATACCAGAGAGTGTATGGTACTTAGCATCTTCTCAGGCCCAAGTATTTTTATAACTGGAAAAAAAATAGCCTTCAAAGACCATTTCCCCAGTCATCTGGCTTTTTAAAGAGGACTAAGCTTGTCCAAAACTGAGCTCCTCATCTTCATCTTGAACTTACTCCTGCCAGGGGTTGCTTCTTCTTATGCAAGTACTTTTCTTCCCATTGTCCAGGCCAAAAATCTGGATATCATCCTTGACTTCTCTCTTTCTTTTATACCCCATGCCCAATCTTTCAAAAAATTCCTTGGTTTTATGTTCAGATTATGTCCAGAACCTGTCACTTTTTACCACTTCCATTGCTCTAGCTTTATTCAAGTTACCATCATCTTTTGCTTTATTATAGTAGCCTCTTAACTGGTTCCCTCCTTTCACCTTTGCTTTTTTTTCTCTTCGTACAAAGCAGTCAGAATGATCTGAGGACAATGTAGGCAGAGTGTGTTCTTCCTTTGATTAAAAGCCACAGTGGCTCCCCACTTGTCCACTGCATATGAGAATCTACATGATCTGCCTCCATTACCCTCTTCTCTCTCTGAACTCATGTCCTTAGACTTCCCCACTTCCCTCTCTCCTTTCCAACCACACTGGACTCTTTGCTGTTTCTCATATATGCTGGGCATGTTCCTGCCTCAGGCCTTTGCACTGGCTCTTGTTCAACTTCTGTCATGCCTGTACACTTCTGCTAGATATCTGTACAATGGGCTCCACCTATCCTTTAGTGTCTCATTACCATGAAAGTATCTTGACTATCTTTGAAATTACAACTTGTTTTCTTGGCTGTCTGTATCCTCCCTACCTTGTTTAGCATTGTTTTCCCCTCTCTGACACCGCTTTCTAGCAGACACACTGTTTGTTTGTTTTAGTCATCACCTACTACAATGTCAGATCTCTGAAGGCAGGATTTTTTTTTTTTTCAATGTCATAGTCACAGCCCAGAACAGTGCTTGGTACATGGCATATTCTAAATAATCATTCTCATTAATTTACTATTTTCTGTGGATAAATTTTCACTTCCATCATTTACCTAGATTCTCCTCTGTGCTTCTTGGACAATTTCACACAAATGTTAGATCTTGACTCATGAGTTGACTTTGAACAGATAGAAAGAAGCCAGAGGCATTAAAAGAGCTGGGAGAGGGTTTGCAAAGATACTGATGTAGGAAGAGAACAGTGTGTGAAGATTTGAGAGTGGAAAGAGGCAAGAGTGTATGAAAGGAAATGGTGCGAGAACAACATGCAAAAGTTAACAGCAAACAGATTATCAAGTGTATTGTATATTATACCAAGGTATCTGAATGTATCCTCAAGCAGTGGTGAGTCATTAAAAGATTACACAGGAGTTGGCTTACTCAGATTAGTATTTTGGGGAAAAAAACTCTGCAGAGTAAATTCCTTTTAGAAATTATGTACTCTTCAAATTTGTAGGTGGGTGTAGAGAACAATTTTTCTCGTATCATGAAATAATATTCTATACCTAAATAAATTTGGATCCAAGTTATAGACACAGTTATATTTGCACATCTGAGCATGAGCAAGGGCTTGTGTGATCTATGTAAAAATAATGCCTTTGGACCCTGTCACAATTTTAAGAATTTTGTATTACTGAAGTGATGTTTCTACTTTACCATCATGACAGGAGGCTCATTACTGTAATCATTGAATGTATTTTGATATTATTTGCAGCTAAAGGGAAAATGATAACTTTCATTTTAATCAGAGGCATTTTCAATTACTCTTCAATCTAAATTCATAAAGAAAAATGGACTAAAATTTTTAGTACGGAATCCAATTTCTTTTTGAAAACCAAGACTTTTCTTTGTGGAAGAAAAATTAATCCATAGAGGAGGAAATTTTGTTTATGGAGGAGGTGTTGGAGGATGATATTTTAGAGACAGTATGCAAGTTGCCAAACAGCAATTGTGCTTTTGTAGGTAAAGAGCCTCTACCAGGTGGACAGACTCTGGAAACAGCCACATGTTCAATTAAAATGTTTTAGTAAATTTATTGAGAGTCAGGTAGTTTTTCGTTTTTATCTCAACTTCCAGCACATCAAAGGAACTTAGCTTTAATTGCCTCTTGTAGGAATTAATCTGTATGGAAGCCTATCTCTAAATAGCCAGAGAGGCCATGACCAAATGTGAAGCCAATCTTCTCTCCACACTTGCAAGTGCCCCAAAGAGATTTGCTCACATGTAAACAGACCCCTATTGGGTTCCTATTAGTAGAGTTAGCAAAACTTATTTTAAATTGAGATTTTAGAAATTCTAATAACTTTTTGTCAGTTGGGATTTTTGATTCCAAGAAAGAGAAACTGGTTAGTTATTTTAAGCCCCAAAAGACTTTACTGGAAGGCTAATGGGGGAAGAAAGGGGAATACAAGTTGATGGGAATATGGAGTCTGATACAGAAAATTTACAGATGCCAGAGAGCTCTGGGGAAAGCAGGAGCCACAGTTATAGCAGAATTCTATTGCTGCTGCAAGGAATCTGGCCTCCAGAAACAACTTCATGTTTCAGGTTGCCAGAAGCAAGTGGCTGATAGGCTAACAGGGAGTGGGTGAAACAGAGAACAGCGCTGTCCTTTTCTGTCCTCAGTGGGAGACAATAGTACAGGTAGGTCTTAACTACTAAGATAATCCCAAATGGAGAATTTCATCCAAAGGGAGACCACAGTGTTCATAAGGAATCATGGGTTAGGGAGATTGGGTACTCTCAAAATGATAACTATATCCTCCATTTGTTATTTGATTGTATGTTGTCTTGCTTTATTTGAAGTGACTGGTAGGATTGGGGTAAGGATTTTTCCTTTGTAAGTTGGCTTAAAATATCCATGTATCTATAGCTATGCACATAGTATATAGATTTCTTTCTCTTGTGGAAAAGTAGCTGTGGGTTGGAATGGAAAGTGAGGAAGGTTTTATACAGACCAAATTTACGGTCTGCCTGTAGTAACTCAGGATTATTTATAGTACTGGAGACACAAATTGTTGGTTTGCATTATGCTTGAATTGCTCTTCTTTTCCCATGCCCAATACTTCTGAGTTACTAACAAAAGAAGGCAGAGTAGACAAAAAAAGTCTTTGTATATTTTTCTTCAAATTGGGTTAACATCAAAGAGAACCACTGATAAAAACTGAAGCAGATGTATGTGCACATATGTACATGCACACAGAAACCTATATGTATATATTTATACATTTTATATACTCTTAACTGTTAAGAGTCAATTGCAGGCCTGATGTCCCTAAACATTTTAATAGGTGTTTCTTAAGAACAATTTTTTATAACCATATGATAATTATCAAAATCAAAAAATTAGTATATACATAATACTGCAGTCTATAGAACTTATTCAGATTTTACCAATTGGCCACATGTCCTTTGTAGGAAAAGAAAATCTCAGATACTGTATTATTTTTTTTTTTTTCTTTTGAGATGGAATCTTGCTCTGTCATCCAGGCTGGAGTGCAGTGGCACCATCTCAACTCACTGCTATCTCCGCCTCTCCAGTTCAAGCGATTCTCCTGCCTCAACCTCCCGAGTAGTTGGGGTTACAGGCATCCACCACCACGCCTACGTTTTGTATTTTTAGTAGACACGGGGTTTCACCATGTTGGCCAGGCTGTTCTCGAACTCCTGACCTCAGGTGATTTGCCTGCCTCGGCCTCTCCAAAGTGCTGGGAATACAGGCGTGAGCCACTGCACCCAGCCTTTTTTTTCTGTTGTCATGTCTTGTTGGTCTTTGAAATGTGAAATACTCCATCATTAATTTGGAAACAAAGCTTTTATTTGTTGATATATTTTAATAATTTGGCCATTATTTTATAGAAAGTCCCTCATCTGGTGTTTGGCTGATTATTCCTTATGAATCAATTTAGGTTATAGACTTTTGACAGGAGAAAACAAAAATGATGCTGTAGTTTCAGCATGTCGTGTCAGGAAACACATGAAGTCAAATCTAATTTGTGCTGATATTAGCTTTATCAGTTGGTTAAGGTGGCTTCGCTATGAGTTTCTCCATTGTAAAGTTATTGTTTTCCTTTTGTAATTAGTAAGTATTTAGTGTGGAGATACTTTGAGACAATGGAAATAATCTGTTTCCTGTCCAACTTTTGCCTACTGATTATAGTATTTATTGATAATTCTTGTCAAATGTTGATTTTTCTAATTAAATTATTCCTTCTAAATTTAAAAGTTGGATTTTTATTGCAAGGAATGACTTTCCTTATTTGTTTATTTGTATGAGGGTGGACAAATGAATACTTATTCACTGTGCTATAAGCGTTTATTTTTACTATTTTGATGCTGAAATTATCCCAGATTTTCCCCATGTTAGCCCTTCGAATGGGCTAACTTTAGTTTACTTCCCCAAGGGTCTTCCCTATAGCACAGTGCTTTGTATAATACTTAATAACTGTATTGAATTTGCCAATAAACCAAGCATCATTTCCTCTAAAATTTTCTACCTTACCAAAGTAAACTTTTCTAAAAAGCAAATTCAGGAGAATGTACAAAACTGTATATATATCATGGGTTGAACATAATTCATATTTTTCTTATTTTGTCTAATCTATGACTTTTGACTTTTAATATAATTTCCTTTATATCTATTCGTTATTTTACAAAATATAAGATATTTTTCAAAATTTAGAGTAAGTACTCAGTTGAGTCTCTTGTCTGAAATAACAGACAAGTTGGTTTGTGTGTTACCTCTCCATCTGCCATCCTAAGGGAAGTTGGGAAACCTCAGGCAAGATTCATGACAGTAGAAATTTTGTTCCATGATTAACTTATATTCTGTCAGACACCGCTTTGGAACAGGTTTATAACCTTCTTTCCTCTATGCTATTTCCCTACACTATTTGCTTAAAGATTTTTTTTTTCAAATTAGTCATCATTCACTTCTTATTTCCTTTGTAGAAAAATTAAGAATTATAAAAGAGACAAAATACCAAAATACTACTTGTACTTTGATTAAATCTTGAGATAATTTTTAAATGGCACCTGCAACTTACCCTAGACCTGGTGAAATGTCTTGTGAGGACAATATTAACTCATCCAACATTAACAGAATGGTACTTATGTGGCAGGCATTATACTCAGAGCTTAATTAAGTTTTTGCTCCATCTTCAAAAGACTAACAGTATAGTTGGAGATGAGATCCATAAGCAAAAATTCCCAAAAAGTTAACAAGAGCAGTATACAAGTTGTTCTGAAAATAAGGGAGAGGTGCTGACTTCTCCTGGAGGAAGCTAGTGAGCAAGGTGCTTTTGAGAATAAGTGCACATCAGTGTCCAAGAAAAGAGATTTTCTTCATATATTTTGGGATGGTTGAAATCAAATAATTTATTCTAAATGATACTATAATTGAGTTGAACAAAAGTACTGATCATTTTAAATTAAACAAAGAATGTTATAAAACCAGTATTATTAGTTTGGGAACATGTTCTGTCTGACAAATTTGCTCTGGTATAATTAGGTGACATAATGATCAAACAAATGAATAGAAGTAGTAAATGAAGCCTATCTCGAATGTTGTAAAGCTTTTGATTTTTTTGTCTGATGTAATTGGATTATTATGATTCTTCATATTGGATAATTAAAAAATACTAAACCTTGTGTCCAGAAATCCCTGAAAAGGGGATGTGCATGGTTAAGCTCCATGACTGAATGAAATCCTTTATATTACAAGTCAATTTTTTGGTGAATTTGCACTTAGGTATATTTTTCTCTGAAAGAATCCTTAAGTCTTACCAGATTCTCAGTGAGTCCCTTAAATCGCTCCAAATTAAGAAGCATTTGTGGAGTGGTATGCTGAAAGTAGAACTATTATTATGCTGAAAGTACAAGTCTATTAGAATTTTAGCCCCAGACTAGCTACACTCAGTACAGTCTTAGGCTAATAATTTAATTTTCCTATGCTTTAGTTTCTTCATTTCTAAACCAGGAGATTTAACTAAGGTCAGTTCTCCTCCACAGACATATTCTCAATTGACAAGTACATCTTAAAGATTTTTACAACTTTAAGTGGACACAGGTTCAGTTTTACAGCCTTTACAGTGTTGGCACTAAGAGTGTACTAAGAAATTTGAATCTTGCTGTTCAGTTTCCCTTGAAAAACATTTGTCTACTCTGGGCCCATATTACTGCACAGCAGCCCTTTGGAGATCAGTGCTCATATATTTGGGCAATTGAATGTGCTCAGGGTCTCCACAGACCCCACCATGCCCTACAGTCTCACAGCAGCCTGCTCCACCAATTTATATGGCTTTCTGGCTCTGGAAGCATTTGGTATGGTCTCCTCAGATATGCACAGTACACCATTAAGCTAAGGAAAGAGAATGTATCAGATTATTGGGAGGTGATAACAGTGCTATGAATGGACAGCTTCAGTGCACCTTTACTGAAATAATTCTGAGGCTCGCTGTGTTCCTATATGTACCCTGATTGTGGAGGAAGTTTTAACACTTTTTGCTGAAAACGATTTCTCTGCTTGGAGTTGAAACTGATCATCAACTTATATTGGGCCTCTTATATGGTACTCTTACACATTTGCTGGGAACCAATATTTTAGGAGGTTATGTTATACCAAAGAGGATCTGAAATTGTTAGAAAGTGTATGATAAAACTGCTCAGGCCCTGTATTTACACAAGTAAAATGAAACCTGAAGTAATTGTACATTTCAAGTTACTTCATTGACTAGATCAGGGATCTGCAAGTTTTTCTGTAAAGAGACAGGAAATATCTGTTTGTTTTGCAGGCCGTATTATCTTTTTTTATAAGCACATAAGGCATCTTAGACAATACATAAATACATAAATGAATGATCATGGCTGTGTTTCAATAAAACCTTACTTAGAAATAGAGGTAGATTTGGCTTGTGGGTTGTAATTTGCCAGCCCCTAGGCTAGGTAATCATTAGAATATGGTGTCTATGAAGAATAATCACAAAGATTAAAACAGGATGCTACTACAGGAGGTATTAGAAAAGAAGACCCACAGGAAAAGTGATCTGGGATTGCTTAACTTCCCCAAGAGGAGACTCTTGGGTAATATAATTTATGTTTGACATAGAAAATAATTTCTTGACAATAAAAGTGGTTACATTTTAGAATGATTATTAAGGCAGTTTGCAGACTCTTTCTGAAAGGTTGTAAACATAGTATAATTTTTCATCTTTCTGAGTTAGTTTTCAATAGGTATATGAACAGGATAATCTCTAGGCACTGGGAGATGAACAACTAGAAATGTAAATTCAGTTTTACATTCACTGTCGTTCATCTCCCATTGGACAGAAGCAGACCAACAATTCAGATTTCTGATGTTTATATTAGTAGTTAGTACTTTCATATTCTTAGGAAAGGATTTTTTAAACCCCTTTCCTGATCTCTGAAATGCCCAAGTGTTCTAAGTAGCATGGTTGATTAACATACAACGAATCTATTAGTAGTGCATTTAATGATGATGAAATGCTACGTACATTTAAAATAACAGATATAATAGCTAACTTAACAGAATTATCCTAAAGTTGTTTTGGAATCCTCAGAATACTTTTACTTGTTCTCTCAAGTTATCTGTGCAGACTACTGTGATTTCGTGAAGGGAGAACTCAAGATCATACACCTACTTTTCATTTACTTTTTTGGTCATGTTTCATGTGTCTCTACCTTAAGGCAATAGCTACAGTAACTTTAGTTGGCTTTGGGCTACTATCTCACTTATATCAAATAGATTCATAGAAAAATATGGTGACAGCATTGGCGGGGAGTTTGGAGGACATCTAATTCAAACCTCTCATATTTAGGACAAAGAAATGAGAACCCTGGGTTGAGTTTTCATGCACCTGATGAGGAACTAGAACTTCAGATAGACTGTTTATTACACAAAAATAACTTTTTAAATTTGAGATTTTTTTGGCCAAAAAATTTTATAAGGCAATAAACTCAGGTTTCATAGATCTATGTAGGATTTGTTGTTGTATATAACCCATTTAAGTTTAAATACCCAATTCTTTTTGAGGGCTGGACTCCGGTCATTCTGGCAGTTAATTATTTTATTTTCCTAACATGAGTTCTGTATTATGAGAATTTATGCTCTCCATTCCAATACTGGAATAAAATAAGAGCACGATACTAGAGATTGCCATCCCATGTGGTGTGTTAAAGATTCAATCGATTCTGTTGCAGTCTCATTGGGAAGGAGCAATAGGGAGACAAATGTGGTCACTGCATCATACATATTAGATGGTAAATAAAATTTAATAAAGAGCAGAGACCTTTTTCCTGTTAGGAGGGAATAAATTTGAGCATAATTGCAAATTAAAATTTTATCTGGGAATATCTATGTCTTACAGACATTCTATAATGAAGAAAAAATAAGCTATTTTCTAGTGTAAATCTTATTTTAAGTCATAATGATGTATATATGTGTGCGTGCGCACAACAAAATAGGTGTAATGACCTCATCTATTCCATTGTATTTTACCATCTCTTATACATGTGATTAAAGTTGCTCCCCTTAAAGTATGGACATAGGGAGGCTTTGAACTTATTTCAGGGATTCCACATTTAACCAAGAAGTTTTTTGGAAAGCTTAACTTAGATTTACCATACCAATTAGTTTTTAACTATTTGTTTGTGTTTGTGTGTGAATAATCTGTGAGAAAAATTAGTCTCATTAAATTAGTCACTATTTCACCATGACGAGCATAAGTAGTCTTTTCTAGCTTAACCACGTGGAATGTGCAACTTGACCCTGAACAATTTTACCCTTAGGTGGTTTTATGCTACTGATATCAAAGAAATATATTCTCATCTCTGAATACAATTCCAAAAGAGGAGTTCCAAAAACTACAACAGCATCATATTTGGAGGACTGATTTCCTTAAGATGAATTACGTCTGGTACATGTAACATTAATTTTTTAAAAAATGAAGCATGACTTACAGTAACATGCACAGATCATAGTGTGCACTTTAAAAATTTTGAAATGAGCATACACCTTTGTAACTTACATGCTTATCAAAATATAGGACATCTCATCACCACAGGTTTCTCCTGCTCCATTACATCATCCCCTGAATGGAAGCTGCACCCCTGGCCACCTTCATGGCCACCCAGGCAACCACTGCTCTGATTTCTATCACCATAGTTTAGTTATTCCTCCTCCAGAATGCCATGTAAACGGCATCATCACATATTCCTTCTATTGTGTCTGGTTTCTTTCCTGCAGAATGTTTTTTGAGGTTCATCCATGATGTTGCATGTATCAGCAGTTCATTTCTTTTTATTGTTGAGTATGAATGTTTTTATGAGCTCTTGTTTTCTGATGTGAGTTAAAACTATGTGAGAAGAATGAATTATCTTCTTAGAAATTACAGAATAAGGCTATATTTGAAATTTTCTCCTCCACATAGGTCACTTTATACTATAACTTATCCTATTACACAAAGTATATCTACGTAAACAAAATTATTCTAATCACAATGAAAACTACTAGTTCAAATATTTTACAATAAATATTTTAGGAAAGACATTGTATCAGGGTATTAGAGTTTTTAATATATACATAGTTAACATTCATTCATTTTATTAAATACTTATTGGAAGCCTACTACATGGTAGACATAATACTATAAGAATTTTCTCATGTTCTGAAATGATATATAAAAGCTCTAGAAGAAATGAAGTATTAGTAACTGATCTAAATCTCTGTATTTATTTATAATTGTTAATTACCAGTTTTCGTATTAATCTGTCACTTTATAGGCTGATGGAAATGAAAAAAGAAGTTATTTGTGAAGTTACAGGATCTGAGAAAAGTGAGTTCCTATACATCATTTTTCAAAAACTGTCCTGGAGGCTTTCTTTGCTGCTTGTTCTTGAAAAATGGACTCCATGGGGTTGAGGCATCATGGAGATTTTAATTAAGTTTTAATTAAATGTTTTTCATGGTTTTGCATAATAAGGAGATAGTATCAAATCTAATTCCTGAGAAATCTAACATGCATCCTGGTAATCAACACATGAGGAAACTCTAAGCATCCACATATAATTTAGTGCTGTTTCGATTAAGTGCATTTTAAAAGGATAATCCTTACACAGTTTCTGAATATATTCATTAAAATTGGTAAACTCAGTAGAACACTCTAGGGAAGAAAATTTTTAATAAAACTTCAAATTTTTGTTGGTTTGATATACTGACAATTTAATAATTTAATGTCTCTGAAATTAGTTTATATATATTTTATTTGCTAATTTGTAAAAATATTACATAAGTACTCTTGGATTTTTAAAAGTCTAAGGACATAGAATATAAAGTGTCATATCACTTTCAAATGTGTGAAGATAGTAAGAGTTGCCTAAACTGTTTGTATTTGGGGGTAATAATATATTCACACCATAGAATTGTAAGGCTTACCTAAGATAGGATCTCAAAGTATTTCACTGTTACACCTTGGGTAGAAGGAATACTTTAGGCCTTATATCCAAATGAAGTTGTATGGATAATTACAAACATTAACTAACAGGATTGAACATATAAAATATATCACAGTTTTTTCATTGTTTAATTTTTAATACATTGTAAGCCTTAAGCAATTGAAAGTGTCCTGTGCCCTTGACTTTTAAGAGACGAGTTTAAAAAACTTATAACATGCAATGTACTCCAATTGAACAAATGTATGTTGAGTTTTAACTATTTGCTAAGGATTGTATTAAGTACTAGGAATACAAAGATGAATAATGCAGGATTCCTCACTTCCTTTGCCTTATTCAGCTTTTTCTCTTACTCCTTTTAGTTTTTTCAGTCGTTATTTTTTCTCCTAATTTTAAGGTCTACCTTTTAACTGTAAAAGGATAGATTGAACTAGATGGTGTCTAAGTTTTCTTCCAATTCTGCAATTCTATGCCTTCTAAATGTGTGCTTTGAATGCTAACATGGATATGTGCAAACACTGAGGCACGTTTTGCTTAGACATGCAGCAGGTTTGAAATTCGTTTATATCCATGTTAAGCTGAGTTAAGAAACTCAGCTTCGGAGTCAGACGGGCCTAGGTACAAATATTTACTACTCAGGCAAGCTACCAAATATCTGAATTTTTCTCTGTGGCATATTTTATAAAGTGGGGATAAAATACTACTTCCTTTGTAAAGCATTATGAAGACTATATGAGAGAATGCATGTAAAAGACTTCAACAGGTGCGTTCAGAATATAATAAACTCAAAATAAGTATTAGCCGTTATTCATCAGGTGGTTTAAATATAGGTAATTTACTTGTTTGGAAAAATGTTCGTAAGTATTCACAAGTTAGGTAAAGTGCATTTGTCCTTATTTTACAAGAGGAGTTAGTGAACTTTAGTGAGGATGACAAAATAAATGTATTTTCTGTCTATGCTAGTCGTGTTCTTGTCAAGAACCAGGCTCAGAGATTCTTTGTTGGTGGCAGACTATCACACGGTGGAATCATCTTACGTCTAGTATTTTCATTGCTCAGCACTGTGCTGAAAACAACAGCTCTACCACGTTTGCCCAATGAGCAAATGATTGGCTGGATGAATGGATGAAAATGTTTGCTGTTAATACACTAAATATAAAGCAAAAATTTCCCTGTGGCAATGTTAGTAAATAGTTAATAGAGACAAGATTTTAGCTTTACTACTTGTTGGTACTTTTACATAATTTCCTAATCCTCTATTTCTTGCAATGGTGCATACACATGGACAACGTTGCAGTATAGTGACTTCACAAAATGTGATGCAAGCATAATTTTTACTGATTTGTTACAAGAATCCCTACTGCAGTAGCTAGCATTAATTTTCCTATTTTATTTTCAGAAAATGTGGGACCAGAAAAAAATAGATGACCTAATGTGACAGACTGATTTTTAATCGATCCAGTAAATGTTACCCTGTTTCAGAGAGAGGTGCTTCTTTCCCAAAGTTATAGCATTATCTCACCTATTCGTAGCCAAAGATGTCCTTATGACTTTAAGATGCACTTTCCAGCAGTGCCCTGGAGCTCTTTTGCATTCCCATGGACCTGTTATGGTTATGAAACCCCATTAAGAAAATTCCCTTTGAGATATTGAGATAAAAAATACAGAGTGTGTATCATTAAAAGTTATAACATTGGACCTAAATCATGCTTCCCTTTCTATATCTTTGATCTTAATGATCTGAGTTTGGACCAGTAAGGTATTATGCTCTTAGAACAGCTGCTGGGGTATAAAAGAGCATTTTAGAGAGGGATGGAGATTGTGAAATATGAATTGAAATCAGGGCTAGTGAAGTTAATTCAGCAGCTGTGTATAAAGAAGCATTTTGATGTCTAGTATGGTAATGCACCAATACTTATCGTCAGATAATTTTAATTAAGCAAACCTTAAGGTATTAAAAATTAGAAGTACTGTTTAATTAAACCTTAAAGTATTAAAAACTAGAAATATTTTTAGAGTTTTCTCCTCTATATTTTGTATGTGGAGTCAGAGGGAGAGTAGAAATATAATGAGGACCTAAAAAACTGCCAGTAGGAAAATCAGTTGAAATAATCCAGATGCTTCTACTATTTTAAAGGTCAAATCTGGTTAGCTCATAAAGCCCAGAGTAGTATGAGAGGAGATGTTCAATAAATCTTGGAATTTGGTAGTAGAATAAAAGTGGTGAATTTACAGACCTTAAGCTTGGTTGCTTGGATTTTCACATTATGCCATCTAAGAGTGGAAAAGATTTCTTCCAGCTGTAAAATTGTGGGTTAAAAGAAATGTCACACTTTAACTTTTTTTCCTTTTTAAATCCATAAGCTCTGAATGTTACCAGATTTTCAGACTTTAGGAACTGAAGGCTTTTTATTCATAGGACAGGCTTTGCAGGAACTACTACACTGCAAATTCATCCCCATAAATCTCCTAAAATACATATATTTTTCTTTGGAAATACCAACTCTTGGATAGCAAGAATAATTTCCTTGTGGCTTTCATAGCTTTTGGCTTTTGTCTGAAAGATCCAGAAAGTGCAGAGGTTATGATGTATTGCTTTAGTGACACGAACACTTGTCCCTTAGGATTGACATTTCAGGAACTTCTTCATGTGTTACAAAGCCACATGCAGAGAGTGCTTGAAAGTCACTGGATAGCTGACTTCACCCACAGGGAGAGTGACATGGACCTGGAGTAAAGCCTTTTCAGTGAAAACCTTTAGGCATAATTAGGTTATTCTAGCAGGTAGTGGATTCATGTCAATCCAGCCATCTCCAGAGGATGCTGAGGGCTACCAGTCTCACATGACAGCTTTCACTGGCTGGTTGCCGCTGAACTCCGAGTTAACTTCAGGGACCTTTGAATTGCCTTCAGGGTGTGGCACAAGAATGCAGCAGGCTCAAGAGATTTTAAAGATTCATTCTCCATATGAGTTGGCCCTAGGGATTCAGAGAGAAACTGTGATGGTGGTGGTAATTCTAGGGCCCTGTGAAGTGTAAGCAATCTATAAAATACTGATGCAACATATAATGAGCTATTCTGGTGTTAGTGCATTAGTGTGCCAATCCTGGCATAATAAACACAAAATATTTATGAAATGCTTAACTGACATATATTGAAATATACATCAAATATTGGTATCAAAAGAGGGCTGATACTATGTTGTAGTTTAGTTGGGTTTACATAATCTTTGCTTGAACATTGTTATTATGGGAAGCATGGTTTTAAAGGAACAGTTCAATTACATAATCATTAGTTCTCTTATGCACAAATATTTAGAGGGATTTTGTTACAAATATGTTAGGTGCTTACTCATTATCTGTTTTCTTCCATTGTCGTTTAGCCCAAGACAATGTAAGCCTTTTATGACCTTCCTGCTCCCTACTTTCTCAGACACGAGATCCCATTCTGACCAATGAGGTCTAAGGTCCAAGGGCTATGGTAGTTCTTAGAAAAGCCTTTACTTTCTTGGTAAAAGTGAACACACATTGTTGGCTTAGCCAGTCTGGTCATCTTTGCTTTCATCTGTTTGTTGTTTCATTTAGAAGTTGAATTAATGAGTACAACTCCCTTGTACTTCTGGCTATGGGAGGTAAATAAACTCTTAGTTATTTAAGGCATTTTGAAATCATGGTTGCAAAGTGGCTGCCACACCTTTTAGGTATCACATTTTTCCTAGGGTTTAAAACAAAGCCCGTCATGACTGACATCCCTTTAGATGTCATTGGCTATAACTGGTTCACATAGCTAGAAAAGCAGGGCACAAATATAGAAAGTGTCTCTATCCCTGATGTCTTCATTTAGTGGTTGAATCTGTGAGTTCAACCGCCTACCTCTGAACTTTCATTATTTGTTTAAAGCATTGTAATAATACTGTATGCTATTTACAGCTGAACATTTGACAAAATAAGTAGAATTTGGAGGGAGGAGAATATTTGAAAGTTAGAAAGAGTATGAATGAAGGATGAGCTAATGAGTAGATTTTCTTAAGTGGATCAACTATTCTCTAAAGAAGCAGAAAGTCAGTTATTAAATCCATAAAAAGCTTTATCATAAAATGAAAATCTATTCTAGCATTATCGTAAATATTAATAAAATAACTAGGTAAAACATTTTGCTAGTAAAGTATTTTCTCAACCAGTATTTAGGAAACACTTCTAACTATGTAAACAACTCTTATATAGACAAACTAGTAGAAGGTAGAGGATAAATAATCCCAAATGCTAGTCTTAAAGTGTCTGTGTTTGTACTGAGCCATCAGGAAACGTTTTGCAGCATATCTGCTTCTCTGAACTGAATGGAAAGGCCCCAGGACTGCAGCAGTAAGGTTAATTTATTCATGGATTATTCATTATTAATTATATGTGACTCAGTCTGTGGTAACTCACCATTTATAAAAAATTGCTTTCTGTTTAGGTTAGACACATTGATAAATAACAATTAGAGAACATATTTTACACATCCAACCTTAAGGGTTCTTATTGTTCTTTAAAACTAATTATAATAAGATGTTTGGAGCAAGATTTGGTCAAAAGGCCAATGAATTTGAAATACCTCAGTAAAGCAAAGAAGAATTGATTTAGAAATGGCAGATTTCATGTCGAATAAGCTACTGTCCTAAGTAAAAAAAAAAAAAAAAAAAAAAATCAGTCTGTTGTATCAAAATGTTTTTCTTTTCTCATTCAGATTCATACTGGTGACTATTTCATTATTGCAGAGGAGCCCAATGTGGGTGAAATGTTACAAATACTAACAGTGAAGAAATCTGGTTCTCTTAAATCTGTGTTGTTGGCTGAAGGTACAAAGTTTCCCAGTGGTGTCTGTTATAAAGTAACATGCAGGACTTGGCAGCAAGTTACAGATAACAAGACTTCCATCCCAAAGACTGTCCAAGCCACATGCTAAATTTTGCCCATCTGTCACCAGTCTCCTCTGTCCCATGTCAGAGTCAAATTTGGAAACTGGTGACATTAGAGGTACTTGTTATGCCTGGCAGAACAAAACCCGAAGGTCTTATTGCTCATGACAGTTCAGATGTACTTGAACAGTAATTACTGTTCATATGGAGTTCTTTGAGGTGTTCTTCTGTTTCATGACTTCCCATCTTCCTTTAGATATTCCCAGTGTAGAAGGTACTGAATATTAGAAGCAGCAAGAAATGGTACCACAAATTATTTTTTAATTTATTTTATGTGAAAGTCAAAGAATGCTAATACAAACCTAACATTTGATGGACTGTGATTATTGTATATTACCCAACTAGGTAAGTCTAAGTAATACAGAATTAATAACTATATTTTCAGAGAAATATTATTTAACATATTTTAGTTTCATGAGTATATAATTGAAAATATCACATTGAGTTATTAATTTATACACAATATGAGTGAATCTCAGAAACAAAATGTTGAATAAAAGAAGCCAGACACAAAAAAGTACATACAGTAAGATTCTACTCACATAACGTTCAAAAACAGGCAAAATTAGTGTGTGTTCTAAAACAATTAGTGATTATTCTTAGGATAGTACTTGAAAGTGGGGCAAAGTAGGGGCTTCTGCTATGTGAGTAACATTCTCTTTCTTGCTGTAGCTAAAGGTTACATGATACATTTATATTGTGGAAGTAGATCCCGCTGCTCATTGATAGTTTGTATACTTTTCTGTTTGAATATCATTCTTCAATTGAAAAAGTAAAAGAATTAACTTGTAAAGTAAAATAACAGTTATTTTAGAAAAAATACACAAACCACACAAAAAATTATTTTTCAACATAATTCAGAATTATTAATGATAATGATAATTATTTATGGAACATATCTGTGTTAGACATGGTTCTAAGTGTTTGAATTACGTTACTTTCCTTAGTGATTACACCATTTTAGAGGTGTTGTTTATTCTGTTTGTTAAAGAGGAATTGGGATTTGGGATTTAGAGAAATTAAGCAGCTTGCTCAAGGCCACATCTCAAGTTAGGAGTTGTGTGTAAATTTGAACATCTGTTTGTTTAACTTCAGCAAGGAGGAGAAGCTTTTGCACTGTGCCACGTGCTTCCACTAACCATCACAGTTGCACATTGAGACAAATTAATTTCAGACTCTAGACTGAATTTTCATTTTGAGGATGAGCAGTTTTCTTTTTAGATTGAACTTTCCATTTCCATGATAATCAATGATTGTTATTATAACCAAGACTTATCCTCAGTCTGTACTGGGGTTTTTTATAGCTCAAGAGGGAGTCAAATATAAAGCATCATAGTAGTTTAAAACTGAAGTTTTGAAAGTCCAAAAATGATTAGCAGTCTTTCATAGACAATCCCAATGGATAAAGTTGGGGATATTTTGATTGGCAGCCTCATATATATTTTTTATTATTTTAGGAAGCTTCTTCCTAGTCTTGGCCTTTGTATTTCTAAAACTTTTGGTTGAGAGAAAAAAAATGGAAGATGGTAAGATAAAATTCCATGAATTTAAGAACAGTGATTTTAAATTTATTAGGGCTATGTCATGTAATTAGATTTTAAGAACCTGGTAGTCTAATGAACCACATTTTATTTCTCATTAGAAAACTGATTTCTTCCCATTGGCCATACGCAATTCCTGGTGAAGGAGTAAGTGCTAGGGAAAAAAGGATATACGGCAGATGGTTCTGTACCTTGGGGAAGACAGACATTAACTTTTGTGCAAATCAGAATTGCAAGTTAAGTAAGTGAAACATCAGTGTTGTATAGCTTGAAAAGTATTGCTTCATCTCATTTTACCCTTGTGATTCTGAGATCAGTATCATTGTTATGTCCATTTTACAGATTAGAATCTGAGGCTCAAAGAGACCGATTAGTACAAACACATTTACCCAGTAGGTAACAGACTGTGGGAATGAAGGGGAAGAAAATTAATTATTGCTAGATAAACTAGGAAGGCTTTATGAAGAAATGCATGGTTAGGTGCTTCAGGAACAAGTCAGATTTAAACACAAGAAAGTAAGGGGAAGGGCACTGTGGTTTGAATGAGCTGTGAGAGCCGAACCCTAAATGCAGGAGGAAGCATGTCTCTTCTGCTCTATGGTCAGGCATCCACTGTGGGTGAAAAACAGGTTTCAGAGCCATTGTAGTTTGGCTGGCAATAAAATTATTTTGTGATCACATCATGGAGGCCTGGTTCTGTAGGCTCTAGAAGGAAAGACTCTTGTGTGTGTGAGAAAACACCAGTATTCTGGGTGGGTGCAGTAAGTGAAGAGACAGAAGAAAAGAAACCAGGTAGTGAGTTATGACAGTAGTGTAATGTGGGCTTCAATTAGGATGAAATGGTAGAAACTGGAAAAGAAAAGGTGGAGGGAAGATTGAAGGACACTCCAATGGTCATCGTTTCCTAAGGATGCCCAGTACTGCGGCCTTTATATAACTTTCTATTTGATTACCATCACAGAGGAATCCTGAGGAATCTTATAAAGTTTAATTATAACTCTACTTTGTCACTATTTTGGGAAGATAGGGTAAATTTATTAAAATTACAGCAAGAGTAAATGCAGTACTTTTCACTTATTCAGATTATTTTTTATTTTCTATAGATACATTATGAAATCCAAGTTTGAATTATAAAGCTTTGGCTTCTTGAAGTTTTTGAAGTAAATATGACTTGCTGTATCACACACAGCTATGACTTCCTACATTTCCAGCTTGTGCACCTGGTATGTTTGATACTCAGATTTTTTAAAATATCCTCTCCTCTATATAACAAGATAACTTTTTACTAATAGGGTAATATCAGTAATATTATTACTTTTTGATTTGTTCTTTAGTTTCAAAACAACAATGAAATTAGAGTACATTTTAATTTTAAGGTTTAATTCAAATATTATGAATTGTTCTACACATGCAATAAAATTAATAGTAAGCAAATGAAAATGTTACATCTTAGAGTTTATACTGCTTCATTGATTTAAACACAAACAAAATTCCAAGTAGGCACATAGGATGATAGAATTAAGGTAATTTAAGTTCTGATTCTTCTTTACAAAGACTGCATTACTATTGCTTATTTTGAAACAGATAATAGTACTACATGTGTTAGAGACACAAATTGCAACTAAAGCAAACTCAGATGATTCTGAAGTGTTATAAAAATTACACTTGTTGGCTGGGCATGGTGGCTCATGCCTATGGTCCCAGCACTTTGGGAGGCTGAGGTGGGTGGATCACCTGTGGTCAGGAGTTTGAGATCAGACTGGCCAACATGGCGAAACCCTGTCTCTTCTAAAAATACAAAAAAATTAGCTGGGCATGGTGGCGCACACCTGTAATCCCAGGTACACAGGAGGCTGGGGCAAAAGAATTGCTTGTACCTGGGAAGCAGAGGTTGCAGTGAGCAGAGATTGTACCATGGCACTCTAGCCTGGGAAACAGCGGGAGACGTTGTCTTTAAAAAAAAAAAAAGATTGTAATGATTATGTGTAGTTTAGTTCTTATCTGTTAGAGATTAGGTCTCATCTATTAGAAATAAGTGGAAATTAATTGTATGTTGGTTGTTCTCCAAACTTCTATGCAGAATACCATGTTTATGAAAGGATGCGTAATTGCCAACTTGGAACTTATGTACAGTATTAAACTCAATAATAATGATATAGTTGTTTAGACATTAGACCAATAAAATGTTTTTAGGATGTTTTGTCATTGAAATTTGATGGGCATGTGGTGATCATAAAAAGCTAACCAACATATCATCAGCCTTATGAATGGTTTTAGTTTATCTGCAGGCAGTGCACCCCTTAATTGCCTGTGCCTGGAGAAGACTGCTTCCTCTGCCCTACCTTTGTCTGCCTAAGGCACTGCCTTGACTAACGCCTTTTTTTCTTGTGAAATGACTTTTTCCTTCACCCTGCCTCTTGACACATGTCTTTATTACCCTTCCATTCTCAATCAGATACCACCTACATTATTTGATTTCCATGACTGAATGCTGTCTCCTTCCTTTGAACTCACAATGTACTATTTTCATTACTCTGTAGACCACCTAGTGATAATAACTTTGCAAGTATTGTTGCTGAGAGTAGAGTCGTACTTATTTTTCATTTTTCAGCACCTTGAATTGAACACTTATCATCAATCAGCCAAACCAGTCTGTACACACTTGATATTGCTTAAACCAGAAGGAAACTATCACAGTGACCCCATTTGTTTTTGCTTTGTTGTCATTGTTATAGAGACTCAAAAACAGGATTTGGGAGATATTACATGAAAGCCTTTAACTCAATATGCAAACTTAATTTCATATTTTGTTCTAGAAAATTCTGAACTTATTTAACATTTCTATCTTCCTCCGGAACAACATGAGGAACTCTGCTGCAATCCAGCCTCACTCATCTTCTCCTACTATCTTACTAATGTCTGCAATTGTTCTTCTACATATATTTTTAAAGCCCTCTGAATTAGTTTTTTACGCTCAGTTTCTAGTAAGAATTACCAGATTTTATAATTACTTTCGTCACTGTTTTATACATTTCATTTCTTCTTTCCATGTTTTTTTTTTTTTCTTCCTGAAAAATATCCTTTAGTGATTCTTGCAGGGAGCATCTTTTGGCAGTGAACACTCCTTAGTTGCATGTATGGAGGGTTCTTTGTCTTATCATCACTGATGAAACTTAGGTTAGCTGGGCATAAAATTTTGGACTGTTAGTTACTACTTCTCAGCATTTTCGAATAGTCTGGCTGCTGTTGCAGTTGAGATATATGCTATATGCTGCTAGTTTAAGCATCAGTTGCCAATAGGTAATTTATCTTTTGTTTAGGAGGCTTTTCAAGTTTTCTCTTTATCGTTAATGCATTCTAGTTTTATTATAATGCATCTAAATATGAATTTACTTTTAATTTATCTGGCTTCCAGTTTTTGCTTTCTATCTGAGAATATGTTTTTCTTTTTTTCTTTTCTTTTCTTTTTTTTTTTTTTTTTTTTAGATAGAGTCTCGCTCTGTCCCCCAGGCTGGAGTGTAGTAGGGTGATCTTGGCTCACTGCCAACTCTGCCTCCCGGGTTGAAGCGATTCTCCTGCCTCAGCCGCCTGAGTAGCTGGGGTTACAGGTGTGTGCCACTATGCCCAGCTAATGTTTGTATTTTTAGTAGACATGGTGTTTCAACATGTTGGCCAGGCTGGTCTTGAACTCCTGACCTCAAAAATCTGCGCACTTCAGCCTCCCAAAGTGCTGGGATTACAGGCGTGAGCCACCGTGCCAGACCACATTTTACTTCAGTTCTTAAAAATTCTCAGGCATTATTATGATTCTTTTTAAAAATATTGGTTTTTCACCATTCTCTCAACTTGCAACTTCTGAAACTCCTGTTAGTGAGGTGTGTGAGCAGAGAAACATTAGTAGTGCTCACTAATATTGTAATAGTCATTCCTTCAAGGACATATGTGTGACTATACCTCTTAGCCCCTTGCAGTTAAGCAGAGCTGTGTAACTAATTATGGACAATAAAATGTGAGAGAAGTGATGTGTATTATTGCCAGGTTGAAGCAAGGAAAGGCCTCTGCTCAAGTCTCTAGTCTCTTTTCTTCTGCTTTAGCAATTATGAAAGAGGGACCGAATGAATGGCAAATAAACTTTTATGAAGCTACTGATACTTGGGAATATTTGCTACTGCAATGTTGACCCTCCCATCCTGAATAAAATAGAAAGCTTCTCAAGCTAATCTGCATGTTACCTAGAATTCTCTTACATAGTTGTCATTTACTTGTTTATCTGATGTAATCGTTCAGTTGAATCATTTTTTCTTTAGCTGTGTTCAGCTCAGGATTAGTCTCTTCTTCAGTTTTAATTTTAGTTATGGTAATTTTCTTTCTAGCATTTATAACTCCATCTTCATCATAACCATGTTCTCAGTTTATAATAATAATTTACAGTCTGTTATACTTGAATTATGTTATTTCTATTTATTTCTACAAGTATTTTAAACAGTTATTTATACACTATTTTCAGATTTTTATTATTTGCATTTCCCCAAAGTGAACTCTCTCAATTGTTTAGAATGTCAGCTGTATTGTGTGGCATTTTTCTCATATGAGATTAAATTTTTGTTTGCTAATTCCTTTTGAGTGAGAGATTTTTAGTTGTGGTTCGTGTTGCTGTTGTTTGTTTTGTATTTCTTTTCTCCTGGTGGTTCTATATGTTTCCTACTAGTTTTGCCACTACCTGCATCCAGCTCCTCTCTATTCAGAACTAGGCCATGCACTGGCATTTTGGGTCTCCAGTCTGGCAGGGGTACTGATGTTTTACAAGTCTTGGTGGCTAACTCAGAGAATAACAGGATCCAGAATGAGAAGTAATCTTGGATCCAATTACTCTCCTAACTGCAGCTTGGGCAATAGTTACCATTTTTTGTCAAGGCTCCTCAGCCCTGGGCAATAGTTACAATTTTTTGTCAAGGCTCCTCTCATAAATCAGGGAAACTAAACCCAACCTCTGGTTTTACATCCTGAGGCTAGCCCCTATCTCTTGACACAGACGGAGCACTTTGAGTTCCTGTTATTCTCCTCCCTCACTCCATTTTGAAATTTCTTATTTCCAGTCCAAGAGCCTAGGAAGTTATACTACTGTTTTGCATTTCTTTTATAGAATGTTGATCTTGTTTCTGAGTTCAGTTTTGTCTTTTTAAATATTGTATATAATATAACTTAAATATATAAATATATGTCTGTATGTGTATGTGTGTGAGTGTTTCATTGCTTTGGCTCTGAAGGAGAGGGAATGAGTGTTTATACCTGCACTCACAATTCTGTCTTAATAAGCAATCAAAGTCTAATTCAAATGAGATTAGTCTCTAGCTCATCATATGGTGATCCTTCTTTTACTACCAATTACAGATACTTCATTTTGATTTAGTTCCCTTTCAGTGGATTTCACTTAATTTTTTAAAGATTCTCTGAGAGATGAGGAAGTTTTTTGGTGTGGATTGAGGCAAATGATGGAGTCGGAAAGACCATCATAGTAGCCTCATAAGAATCATTAAAAGCACCTACCACTCAATCCTTTGCTAAAGCAAATGGATATATGGATTAACTTAGCATTTAAGTCTTCCCATACTTTTTGACCCTTCATTTAGTAGTAGAATTAATAATAACTTAAGAGAAACATAAATGAAGAGATGTAAGAACATCGGGAGTAAAATCACTTAATAAAATGTTGGTGGAGCTAGTGAAGATTATGACACATTCATTTTCTGTGTTACTGTGGGTGAGATGAAATCAGATTTTATTTTATTGCATATGGGTGCCACTCTCTGAGGTTGCATAGAATATAAAATGCAGTGTTTTTCAAAGGAGTGCCCATGGAGATAGAACAAGGTTTTAGTTTCAAGATTAGCTTTTCTTTTATCTGTCTTTTGCTGAGCCTTTACTAACACACATGTGTCTCCTTTGGGAATAGTTTATAGGGAATCACAACATCTAAAACAATTTTGGGGATAATTTTTCACATTGTTACAGAATACCTTCTTTTACTAAAACACTTTAAAAAAAATACGCTCTCTGGCCGGGTGTGGTCGCTTGTGCCTGTAATCCCATCAGTCTGGGAGGCTGAGCCGGGTGGATCACCTGAGGTCAGGAGTTTGAGACCAGCCTGGCCAACATGGTGAAACCCTGTCTGTATTAAAAAAAATAAAAATCAGCCAGCTGTGGTGGTGGGCACCATAATCCCAGCTAATTGGAGGCTGAGGCAGGAGAATCACCTGAACCTGGAAGGCAGAGGTTGCAGTGAGCTGAGATCATGCCACTGCATTCCAGCCTGGCAGCAGAGTGAGAGTCTGTCCCCCCCCCCCAAAAAAAAGCATTTACTTGCTATTATATTATTCCTTCTTTATCTAAAAGACATACTTTACAATAGATAATCATTTTGGTGGAAATAGTTTTAAAACATATGGCTTACATTTTACCTCTCTACTGAGTTGAATAGTGTTTCCCCAAAATTCATGTCTACCCAGAACCTGTGACTTATTTGGAAATGAGGTGTTTGCAGGTGTATTCAAATTAAAATGAGGTCATACTATATTAGAGTGAGTACTAATTCAGTGATCAGTAGGAACAGGGAGATTTGGATACAGACACAGAGAAGAGAGAGTGACATATGAAGAAAGAGAGATTGGAGTGATGCATGTACAGGCCAAGGAATGCGAAAGATTGCTAGCAATCATCGGAAGCTAGGATAGAGGCATGGAAAAGATTTTCTCTCAGAGGCTCCAGAAGGAACCAACCCTGCTGATGCCTTGGTTTTGGACTTCTAGCTACCAGCACTGTGAGAGATTAAATTTCTGTTGTCTTAAGCCTCCCAGTTTGCGGCACTTTTGTTGTGGAAACCCTAGGAAACTAATATACCACTTTACACAACATATTCTAAATGTAATGCAACCTTTATCTATGTTATAAACAATTTCTGCTTTGTTTTCATGCCATGATGTTCTAAGGAACCTTTGAAGTGCATTGCATTGGATTTACCTTGCCCTTAAAGAAAGTAAACAAGGTAATTTTGCTGTCCTTGCTGGGCATTCTGTTGTCTTGTCAACAGCTATTATGTTTCTTTATATAGCTTTCCCTTTTTCTTTCTTTGTGTCTGTGCAGCTGTTGCATTCCAAGAACTGAAGGTTTCCAGGAGAAAAAAGAAACTCAACCAACCAAAGTTTACTAAATCAGTTATTGATTTTCACCTACAATTCTTAGGCTATGGGCTCAAGTTTGAGAGTCCTTGGTTTCCCAACGTATATTGGCCATAGTTGCTCTGGGAAAAATGGTGGGGGGTGGTGGTGGTAGTAATGCTTATTGTCAAAAACGGATTGAGAAATGCTGCCTATGGCACTTCTTCTCTGGCAAATTTATACTCTTACAAGATATATTCAAGACTTTCAGAAGTTTTAAAGTAACAAATCTTGTTTAAACTAACACTTGACACCAGAACCCTTTGTTGTCATCTATTAGTATCTCATAATTCTACAGAAATCACTTTGAGGGACACATTTAAAAAGAAAAATGTCTGTTCCTTACTAAGCAGTTTTCTCTAAGCTCACAGCTAACATGTTTTTTGGGGGCTTTCAACTCAGACTTTGTTTTGAATATTTGAGGTTACCAAAAGCAGGAGTGTCAGAAACATGATGAGTTACGCTAATTTGTTTTTAACAGTAATTAATCTTCCTAAAGTACTCTTTATTTAAATAGGAGTTTATTTGTTTGTTTGGGGCCATTTTGCATTTATTTTCCTGTCGCAATCTAGGTGCTAAGAAAGAGTAAATAAACTTCTATTTGGAAAATTCTGTGTAAAACTGAAGTCAAAGACAGATAAGCAAATGTTACAGTTGGACTACTGTTTTTTATCTGTATATTTAGTCCTTCACATTTCCCGTGGTGTCTTGTTTTTGAGTTAATTATGTGGCATCATGTCATATATCTAATTATTTTAATTCAGAAACCAAACAGGGTTGCCGAAGTAGCACTGCTGCTAGTCTCTTGAGGAATGGGAACAACATATTCATGCATTCAGTCAATCAGCCTGCTAAAACATCTTTGTGTCAAGTGTTCATCTAGCTGCTGGGGATACAGCAGGTAACAAAACATGCAAATTCCTGGCTCTATAATAGCACACATCCAAGTACAGAGAGACCAAAAATAAATGATAGTCCAGTAAGATTTCTAGTACGAGTTGGGTTATAAATGTTATGAAGAAAAATAAAGTAATCCAGGGCAAGAGGAACACAGGTGAGAGTGAGTGAAAGTTTGTAATTTGGATGATGATGGTCAGAAACGGTATCGCTGAGAAGGTAAGATGTGACAAGACACCCAAAGAAGGAAGGGAATAATCCATGTGGCTTGGAGTGAGACAATATTCTAGAAAGAAGGAACAACCAATGCAAAGGCTCAAAGGCAGGAGTGTGTGTGGTTGACTTAGTAACAGCACAGGCTAGTATGTACAGAGCAGAGGGGATGGGCCAAAGAGGTGTGGTCATTGTGGGGGCCTTTAAGGCCTCTCTAAGAATTTTTGCTTCTCCCTTGAGTGGCATAGGAAGTCATAGGAGGGCTCTGAACAGAGAAATGATATGATCTAGTTTACATTTTTACAGGATTATAATGACTGTTAGGTTGTTGCCACCAGGTTCAAATACCACCCCTCATAAAGGCATTTTTGAAATAGACTGAGTGTAACTGCTACTGTGAAAAAGATGTCATCAGAACTTTAGGAGTAAATTAGACTCTTTCAACATAGAGAAAATGATCAGGAATTGTAAAGAGTCACTATGGTGGGAATTTTTTTTTTTTTTTTAATTTGAGCTGAGAACCTGTCTGTATTCTTTTTTTACCAAAAAAAAAAAAAAAAAGAAAGACTTGCTCGAGAAAGACCTGTGTCCCTATCAGTTCTAAAAATATCATATCTGCTCTGGTGGTTAATTGCCACCAGATTAAAAAAATTATTATTAAAACAAGTTTTATGTTATGAGAATTGTAGGTGAATTTAGAAGCCAGAGATACAAGAATGTCTTCAGCTTGCTTGAACATGTTGTTGTTAAATAGAATTTTGAAAACTGATAAAGGAATAGAATAAAAATTTTATCCTGTTTTTCTCAAGCTATGTCCAAGAACCAAATAATTGATTATAAGGATGTTATTTTTATAGAAGTTTATCAGTTAGTAAAGAACCGTGGTTATATGAACCATCCATTAATGAAATTATTACTTATAAAATGTATCCCCACTCAAACATACCTTCAGTCAGATTTCTGTTCTGATTCTACCCCATTGTGTCAACTCCCTTTCTGTTCGTATATCAGTATAACATGCTTTTCTAATCAGCATGTTAGATGTGGATATATTGATTAGTAAAATGCAAATCATTTCTGAATGGAAATAGTAATCACATAAAAGACATGGGATTTTATAAAGTTCAAAAAAGTGGTCCTGGAAAACCATTTGAGCCATTCTCAAAATTAACAAACAGTGTCTAACAGAGTTATACTAGTTATCATTTGAAGAAGAAACCCATCATGGATTATCAAAGATAATGCTTTTAAAGTGAAAGTTTTTAATGCCAAATCAATAATAATACATAATAATAATTATCAGTTATTTAATGCATACCCTCTGCTAAGTATTGTTCCAAGTGCTTTCTTTGCAGTCTCCAGTTGGACTATTGGTTTGGCTGACTGTGGCAAATGGTCACAATAACAGGAGTTTAGATAAGCTATAAGTTTATTTTTTATTTTAAAATTCTAAACTGATAGAATGGCTTGGCTGCACACAGCTCTGAGGCCTAGGCTCCTTCCATGCTGTTGCTTTGCTTTCCTAGTGTTTGACTCATTGGTACAATTCAAGAACTCTCACTCTCTTGCATGCACTTCTCGGAGTCTTAGTTTTCTTCCCTGTCAGGGTCAAAACTGGAAGTTACACATATCACTTTTGCTCATATACCATTGTTGAGTACTTAGTCACTTGGCCATATCTAATTTCAAGGATGGCAGGGAAATGTAGTGTTTCTTCTTGGTTGTCATACATCCAGGTGACCACAGGCCTGGATTATTTTATTCCATAGTGATAGCAGTCATATTAGGTAGGTGCTATTATGATCGCTGTATTATAAATAAGACATCTTAGACAAGAAAAATTTTGATAATTTTCACAAAGTGGGGGAATTCTTTAAATGTTTCTGCAAATATATGATTTTTGTTATTCCTTTGCACATCTAAAGGAATGTCAGTGTTTCTCAAAAATTTAGTGGTAAAAGACCAGGGTTTTGTTGTTGCTGCTGTTGTTGTTCTTTGTTTTTTACTTAAACCATTTTATACATATTTTAAAAATTTGTAATATTTATTTTTTTGTGGTTACATATTAGATGTATGTATTTATGGGGTACATAAGATATTATGATACAGGCATGCGATACATAGTAATCACATCATGGAAAATGGGATCTCCATTCCTTCATGCATTTATCCTTTGTGTTATGAATAATCAAATTATATTATTTTTGTTCTTTTAAAATATACAATTAAATTATTATTGACTATAGTCACTCTGTTGAGCTATCAAATACTAGGTCTTATTCATTTTAACTATTTTTTACCCTTTAGCCATCCCCACCTCCCCCCAACAATCCCCGACTACTCTTCCCAGCCTCTGGTAACCATCCTTCTACTCTTTATGTCCATGAGTTCAATTGTTTTGATTTTTAGATCCCACAAATAAGTGAGAACGTGTTTGTCTTTCTGTGCCTGGCTTATTTCACTTAACATAGTGATATCCAGTTGCATCCATGTGGAGTCCATATATCCACTGGACATAGTGATATCCAGTTGCATAACATAGTGATATCCAGTTGCATCCTTTTTTTTTTGAGATGGAGTCTTGCTTGGTTGTCCAGGCTGGAGTGCAGTGGCGGATCTCAGCTCACTGCAAGCTCCGCCTCTCGGGTTCATGCCATTCTCCTTCCTCAGCCTCCCGAGTAGCTGGGACTACAGGCGCCCACCACCTCGCCCGGCTAATTTTTTGTATTTTTAGTAGAAATGGAGTTTCACCACGTTAGCCAGGATGGTCTTGATCTGCTGACCTTGTGATCTGCCCGTCTCGATGGCTGAATAGTACATCATCGTGTATAAGCATCACATTTTCTTTTTCCATTCATATGTTGATGGACACTTAGGTTGCTCCCAAATTTTGGTTACTGTGAACAGTACTAAAACAAACATGGGTGTGCAGATATCTCTTTGATATACTGTTCTTCTTTCTTTTGGATATACACCCAGCAGTGGGATTGCTGGATCATATGTTAGCTCTATTTTTAGTTTTTTGAGGAACCTCCAAACTGTTCTTTATAGTGGTTGTACTAATTTACATTCTCACTGAGAGCGCATGAGGGTTCCCTTTTCTCCACATCCTTGACAGCATTTTTTTACTGCTTGTCTTTTGGATAAAAATCATTTTAACTGGGGTGAGATGATATCTCATTGGAGTTTTGATTTGTACTTCTCTGAAGATCAGTGATGTTGAGAACCTTTTCATAAGTGTCTTTGTCACTTGTATGTCTTGATAAATGTCTATTCAAATCTTATGCCCATTTTTAAATCAAATTATTAGATTTTTTCCTGTTGAGATGTTTGAGCTCCTTACATACTCTGGTTATTGATCCTTTGTCAGAGGGGTAGTTTGCACATATTTTCTCCCATTCTGTGAGTTGTCTCTTCACTTTGTTGATGGTTTTGGGGACTGTGCAGAGGCTTTTTAAATTTGACGTGATCCCATTCATTCATTTCCGATTTGATTGCCTGTGCTTGTGGGATATTATTCAAAAAATGTTTGGCCAGACCAATGTCCTGGAGAGTTTTCCAATGTTTTCTTGTAGTAGTGTCATACCTTGAGGTCTTGGATTTATGTCTTTAAATCATTTTAATTTGATTTTTGTATATTGTGAGAGATACAGGTGTAATTTCATTCTTCTCCATATGGATAATCAGTTTTCCCAGCCTTTATTAAAAAGGCTGTCTTATTCCGAATGTGTGTTCTTGACACCTTTGTCAAAATTGAGTTAACTGTAGGTGTGTGGATTAGTTTCTGGGTTCTCCATTCTGTTCCATTTGTCCATGTATCTGTTTTTATGCCAATACCATGCTGTTTGGGGTTACTATATCTCTGTAGTATAATTTGAGGTCAGGTAATGTGATGCCCTCAGTCATGTTCTTTTTGCTTGGGATCACTATGGCTATTCTGGGTCTTTTGTGGTTCCATATTAGTCTTAGGATTGTTTTTTCTAATTCTATTATGAATAATGTTACTGGTATTTTCATACAAATTGCATTGTATCTGTAGATTGCTTTGGATGTATGTATAGATGTTTTAACAATATTGATTCTTCTGATCTATAAATATGGAATATCTTTCCAATTTTTGGTGTCCTCTTCAACTTCTTTCATCAGCCTTTCATGGTTTTCATGTAGAGATCCTTCACTTTTTTTTGCTTAATTCGTAGGTATTTAATTTTATTTGTGGCTACTGTAAATGGAATTACTTTTTATTTTCCTCTTTACATTATTCACTGTTGGCATATAGAAATTTTACTAATTTTTGGATATTGATTTTGTATCCTGCAACTTTGCTGAATTTTTTTTTATCAGTTCCAATGGCTTTTTGGCAGAATCTTTAGATTTTTCCAAATGTAAGATTATATCCATAAACAGGGATCATTTAACTTCTTCCTTTACAACTTAGATGTTCTTTATTTTCTTCTCTTGTCTGATTGCTTTAGTTAGAACTTCCAGTACTGTGTTGAATAACAGTGATCAAAAGTGAGCATTCTTTTCATATTCCAGTTCTTAAAGGAAAGACTTTCAATTTTTCCTCATTCAGTATGATAATAGCTGTGGGTCTTCCATATATAACTTTTATCTGTTGAGGTATGTTTCTTCTATACCTAGTTTTTTTTTTTTTTTTTTTTTTTTTTTTTTTTTTTTTTTTTTTTTTTGAGGGCTTTTATCATGAAGGGATGTTGAATTTTATCAAATGTTTTTCAGCATTAATTGAAATGATCATATGGTTTTTGTCCTTCATTCTGTTGATATGATGTGTCAGATTGATTGATTTGCATCTGTTGCACATGTTCAATCATCATTACATCCCTGGGGTAAGTCCCATTTGGTCTTGATAAATGATTTTTCTAATGTTTTGATGAATTTGGTTTCTAGTATTTTGTTGAGGATTTTTGCATCACTATTCATCAGAAATTTTGGCTTGTAGTTTTTTTTTTGATGTGTCTTTATCTGGTTTTGGTATCAGGGTAATAGTGACCTCTTATAATTAGTTTGGAAGCATTCTCTTCTTTGTTTTTCAGAACAGTTTGAGTGGGATTGGTATTCTTTAAATGTTTGGCAGAGTTCAGCAGTGAAGCCATCAGGTCTTGGGCTTTTCATTACTGGGAGACTTTTTATTGTGACTTCAATCTTGTTATTGATCTGTTCAGGTTTTGGATTTCTTCATAGTTCAATCTTGATAGGTTGTCTGTCTCTAAGAATGTATCCATTTCCTGTAGATTGTCCAATTTATTGGCATATAGTTGCCATAGTAGCTACTAATGATACTTTAAATTTCTGCAGTATCAGTTGTAATGTCTTCTTTTTAATCTCTGATTTTATTTATATGGGTCTTTTCCATTTTTTTTCTTAGTCTGACTAATGGTTTGTCAATTTTGATCTCTCTCTTTCTTTCCTTCTTTTCCTTCTTTCTTTTCTTTCCTTTTTCTTTCCTTTCTGTTCCTTTTCTTTCCTTTCTCTTTTCTCTTTACTTTTTTCTTCTTCTCTTCTCTTCTCTTCTCTTCTCTTCTCTTCTCTTCTCTTCTCTTCTCTTCTCTTCTTTTCTTTTCTTTTCTTTTCTTTTCTTTTCTTTTCTTTTCTTTTCTTTTCTTTCAAGATGGAGTCTTTCTCTGTTGCCCAGGCTGGAGTGCAATGGCATGATCTCAGCTCACTGCAATCTCTACCTCCCTGGTTCAAGTGATTCTCCTGCCTCAGCCTCCCAAGTAGCTGGGATTACAGGTGCCCACCAGCATGTCCGGCTAACTTTTGTATTTTTAGTAGAGATAGGGTTTCACCATGTTGGCCAGGCTGGTCTTGGACTCTTGACCTCAGGTGATCCACCTACCTGGGCCTCCCAAAGTGCTGGGATTAGAGGCATGAGCCACCACGCCTGGCCAATTTTGATCTTTTCAAAACACCAACTTTTTGTTTCATTGATCTTTTATATTGTTATTCATTTCAAATTCATTTATTTCAGCTCTAATTTGTATTATTTCTTTTACAAATTGTGAGTTCAGCTTGCTTTTGTTATTTTTAGTTCTTTAAGATGCATTTTTAGGTTATCTATTTGAATGTCTTCTTTTTTGATGTGGGCACTAATAGCTATAAATTTCCCTTTTGTTACTACTTTCACTGTATCCCGTAGGTTTTGGATTTTTGTATTTCTGTTACCATTTATTTCAATAATATTTTCAATTTTCTTAATTTCTTCCTTGATCCACTGGTCATTCAGGAGCATATTGTTTAATTTCCATGTATTTGCATGATTTGCAAAATTCCTTGTTTTTGATTTCTAGTTTTATTCCATTATGGTCAGAGAAGATGTTTGATATTATTTCAGTTTTTTTGAACGTTTTAAGACTTGTTTTGTGACCTAACATACCGTCTGTCCTTGAGCATGATTGATAGGCTGAGAAGAATGTGGATTCTGTAGTGGTTGGATGACACATTCTATTAATATTCATTAGAACCATTTGTTCTGTACTGCAGATTAAGTCTGATGTTTCTTTGTTGATTTTCTGTCTAGAAGATCTGTCCAAGCTGAAAGTAGAGTGTTGGAGTCTCCAGCTGTTATTGTATTGAGGTCTATCTCTCTCTTTAGTGCTAATAATATTTGCTGTATATATCTGTGTGCCCCCTTGTTAGGTGCATATATATTTAAAATTATTATATCCTCCTGCTTAACTGACCCCTTTATTATTATATAATGACTTTCTTTGTCTCACAGATTTTGTCTTGAAATCTATTTTGTCTGATATAAGTATAGCTGTTTTTGTCCTTTTTGGATTGCATTGTTATGGAATATCTTTTTCCATTCCTTTAAATTTTAACCTGTGTATATCTTTAGAGGTGAAGTGTGTTTCTTGTAGACAACAGATTACTGGGTCTTGTTTCTTCATTCAGCCACTCCACATCTTTTGATTGGAGAGTTTAGTCCATTTACCTTCAATGTTATTATTGATAAGTTGGGAGTTACCCTCGCCATTTTGTTAGTTGTTGTGTGTGTGTGTGTGTGTGTGTGTGTGTGTGTGTGTGTGTGTTCTGTTTCTTCTTTCCCTGTCTTACAGTTAGTGAAGGTGATTTTCTCTGGTCATATGATATAATTTCTTTAATTTTTTGCTTGTCTATTGCCTGTTTTTTGATTTGAGGTTACCATGAGGCTTGCAAATACTATCCTATAACCTATGATTTTAAACTGATGACCACTTAACACTGATCACATAAACAAACACACAAGAGAAAAACTAATAAAATGCTACATTTTAACTTTTTTCTCTACTTTTTAACTTTTTGTTATTTCTGTTTCTGTATTAATGCATTATGTCTTGAAAAGTTGTTGCAGTTATTATTTTTGATTGGTTCATCATCTAGTCTTTCTACTTAAGAGTGGTTTACATACCGTAATTAGTGTTATAATCTGTGTTTTCTGTATGTTTACTATTACCAATGAGTTTTGTACCTTAAGATGATTTCGTCTTGTTGATTAACATCCTTTTGTTACAGAATGAAGAACTTTCTTTAGCATTTCTTGTAGGATAGGTCTTGTATTGATGGAATCCCTCAGCTTTTGTTTGTCTGGAAAGATCTTTATTTCTCCTTCATTATTAAAGGTTATTTTCTCTGGATATAGTATATACAGTAAGTTATTTTCCTGCAACAGTGTAAATATGTCACACCACTCTCCCCTGGACTTAAGGTTTCCACTGAAGAGTCTCCTGTCACATGTATTGGCACTCCATTTTATGTTATTTGTTTCTATTCTGTCACTGCTTTTAGGATCTTTTCTTTATTCTTAACCTTTGGGACTTTCATTATTAAATATCTTGAGGTAGTCTTCTTTGGGTTAAATCTGCCTGGTGTTCTATAACCTTCTTCTACTTGGATATTGATATCTTTCTCTAGGTTTGGGAACTTCTCTGTTATTACCCCTTTTAATAAACTTTCTACCCTCATCTCTTTCTCTACCTCCTTGTTACATCGAATAAGTCTTAGATTTGGTTATTTGAGGCTATTTTCTAGATCATGCAGATGTGCCTTTTTGTTTTTAACTCTTTTTTCCTTTTTTGTCTCCTCTGTACTTTCAAATAGCTGGTCTTCATGCTCATTAGTACTTCTGCTTTATCAATTCTGCAAATAAGAATCTCTGATGTATTCTTCAGCATGTCAATTGCATTTTTCAACTCTAGCATTCCTTCTTAATTCTTTTTTTAATTGTTTCAATCTCTTTGTTAATTTTATCTGATACAATTCTGAATTCTTCTCTGTGTGAGCTTGAATTTCTCTGAGATATTTTCAAAATAGCTATTTTGAGTTCTCTGTCTGAAAGGTCACATATCTCTGTTTCTCCAGGATTGGTCCCTGGTGACTTCTTTAGTTCATTTGGTGAAGCCATGTTTTCCTGGATGTTCTTGATGCTTACAGATGTTTTTTGGTGTCTGAACACTGAAGATATTTATTATAGTGTTTGCAGTTTGGGCTTATTTTAATCTGTCTTTCTTGGTATGGCCTTCCAGGTATTTGAAGAGACTTGGGCCCCAAGCCCAATAATGCTGTGGTTTTTGTAGACTCATAGAAGTATCACCTTGGTGGTCTTGGATAAGATTCAGAAAAATTCTCTGGATTACCAGGCAGAGACTGTTATTCTTTTCCTTTAATTTCTCCCATACATTTGGAATTTCTCTGGCCAAGCCATCTGGAAATAGGGGTATGGTCATGCAAGCACCATATGGCCACCACCACTTGGACTGTGTTGGGTCAGACCTGAATCCAGCACAGCACTGGCTCTCACCAAAGGCCTACTGTAACCACTGCTTGGCTACCAACTATGTTTAATCAAGACCCTAGGGTAGATCCACATGCACCATTGCCTTCCCAGCTGATGGCTGAGCCCAGCATGGTTTTGCTCTTTGATGTGAATAAGGTTCTATGATCAGCAGGTAGCAAAACCAGCCAGCCTTTTTATTTTTTACTTTTTTTTTAAAATTATACTTTATGTTCTAGGGTACATGTGCACAATGTGCAGGTTTGTTAAATATGTATACATGTGCCATGTTGGTGTGCTGCACCCATTAACTCATCATTTATATCAGGTATGTCTCCTAATGCTATCCCTCCCCACGACCCCCACCCCACGACAGGCCTCAGTGTGTGATGTTCCCCTTCCTGTGTCCAAGTGTTCTCATTGTTCAATTCCTACCTATGGGTGAGAACATGCAGTGTTTGTTTTTCTGTTCTTGTGATAGTTTGCTGAGAATGATGGTTTCCAGCTGTATCCATGTCCCTACAAAGGACATGAACTCATCCTTTTTTATGGCTGCAAAATATTCCATGGTATATATGTGCCACATTTTCTTAATCCAGTCTGTCACTGATGGACATTTGGTTTGGTTCTAAGTCTTTGCTATTGTGAATAGTGCTGCAATAAACATACGTGTGCATGTGTCTTTATAGCAGCATGATTTATAATCCTTTGGGTATATACCCAGTAATGGGATGGCTGGGTCAAATAGTATTTCTACTTCTAGATCTTGAGGAATCGCCACACTGTCTTCCACAATGGTTGAACTAGTTTACAATCCCACCAACAGTGTAAAAGTGTTCCTATTTCTCCACATCCTCTCCAGCACCTGTTGTTTCCTGACTTTTTAATGATCGCCATTCTAACTGGTGTGAGATGGTATCTCATTGTGGTTTTGATTTGCATTTCTCTGATGGCTAGTGATGATAAGCATTTTTTTCATGTGTCTGTTGGCTGCATAAATGTCTTCTTTTGAGAAGTGTCTGATCATTTCCTTTGCTTACTTTTTGATGGGGTTGTTTGTTTTTTTTCTTGTAAATTTCAGTTCTTTTTAGGTTCTGGATATTAGCCCTTTGTCAGATGAGTAGATTGCAAAAATTTTCTCCCATTCTGTAGGTTGCCTGTTCACTCTGATGGTAGTCTCTTTTGCTGTGTAAAGCTCTTTAGTTTAATTAGATCCCGTTTGTCAATTTTGGCTTTTGTTGCCGTTGCTTTTGGTGTTTTAGACATGAAATCCTTGCCCATGCCTATGTCCTGAATGGTATTGCCTAGGTGTTCTTCAAGGGTTTTAATGGTTTTAGGTCTAACATTTAAGTCTCTAATCCATCTTGAATTAATATTTGTATAAGGTGTAAGGAAGGGATCCAGTTTCACCTTTCTACTTATGGCTAGCCAGTTTTCCAAGCATCATTTATTAAATAGGGAATCCTTCCTCCATTTCTTGTTTTTGTCAGGTTTGTCAAAGATCAGATGGCTGTAGATGTGTGGTATTATTTCTGAGGGCTCTGTTCTGTTCCATTGGTCTATATGTCTGTTTTGGTACCAGTACCATGTTGTTTTGGTTACTGTAGCCTTGCAGTATAGTTTGAAGTCAGGTAGCATGATGCCTCCTGCTTTGTTCTTTTGACTTGGGATTTTCTTGGCAATGCAAGCTCTTTTTTGGTTCCATATGAAGTTTAAAGTAGTTTTTTCCAAATCTGTGAAGAAAGTCATTGGTAGCTTAATGGGGATGGCATTGAATCTATAAATTACCTTCATGATATTGATTCTTCCTATCCATGAGCATGGAATGTTCTTCCATTTGTTTGTGTCCTCTTTTATTTCATTGAGCAGTGGTTTGTAGTTTCCTTGAAGAGGTCCTTCACATCCCTTGTAAGTTGGATTCGTAGGCATTTTATTCTCTTTGAAGAAATTGTGAATGTGAGTTCATTCATGAGTTGGCTCTCTGTTTGTCTGTTACTGGCATATAAGAATGTTTATGATTTTTGCGCATCGATTCTGTATCCTGAGACTTTGCTGAAGTTGCCTATCAGCTTAAGGAGATGTTGGACGGAGACAGTGGGGTTTTCTAAATATACAGCCGTGTCATCTGCAAACAGGGACAATTTTACTTCCTCTTTTCCTAATTGAATACCATTTATTTCTTTCTCTTGCCTGATTTCCCTGGCCATAACTTCCAACACTATGTTGAATAGGAGTGGTGAGAGAGGGCATCCCTGTCTTGTGCCAGTTTTCAAGGGGAATGCTTTCAGTTTTTGCCCATTCAGTATGATATTGGCTGTGGGTTTGTCATAAATAGCTCTTATTATTTTGAGATAATATAATATTATTTTATCAAATATTATATTTGATATAAATTTAATATTTATTTTTTGTCATTCCATCAATACCAAAGCTTCAGTAACCGACTTGATCAACTAGAAGAAAGGGTATCAGTGATTGAAGACCAAATGAATGAAATGAATGAAATGAAGCAATAAGAGAAGTTCAGAGAAAAAAGAGTAAAAAGTAATGAACAAAGCCTCCAAGAAGTTTGGGACTATGTGAAAATACCAAATCTACGTCTGCGTCTGATTGGTGTATCTGAATGTGATGGGGAGAATGGAACCAAATTGGAAAACACTCTGCAGGATATTATCCAGGAGAACTTCCCCAACCTAGCAAGGCAGGCCAACATTCAAATGCCGGAAATACAGAGAACACCACAAACACACTCCTCGAGAAGAGCAACTCCAAGACACATAATTGTCAGATTCACCATAGCTGAAATGAAGGAAAAAATGTTAAGGGCAGCCAGAGAGAAAGGTCGGGTTACCCACAAAGGGAAGCCCATCAGACTAACAGGGGATCCCTCGGCAGAAATTCTACAAACCAGAAGAGAGTGGGAGCCAATATTCAACATTCTTAAAGAAAATAATTTTCAACCCAGAATTTCATATCCAGCCAAACTAAGTTTCATAAGCGAAGGAGAAATAAAATCCTTTACAGACAAGCGAATGCTTAGAGATTTTGTGACCACCAGGCCTGCCCTAGTAAAGCTCCTGACACTAAACATGGAAAGGAACACCCGGTACCAGTCACTGGAAAAACATGCCAAAATGTAAAGACAGTCAATGCTAGGAAGAAACTGCATCAACTAATGAAAAAAATAGCCAGCTAACATCATAATGACAGGATCAAGTTCACACATAACAATGTTAGCCTTAAATGTAAATGGGCTAAATGCTCCAATTAAAAGACACAGACTGGCAAATTGGATAAACAGTCAAGACCCATCACTGTGCTGTATTCAGGAGACCCATCTCATGTGCAAAGACACACATAGACTCAAAATAAAGGAATGGAGGAAGATCTTCCAAGCAAATGGAAAACCAAAAAAGGCAGGGGTTGCAATCCTAGTCTCTGACAAAACAGACTTTAAACCAACAAAGATCAGAAGAGACAAAGAAGGCCATTACATAATGGCAAAGGGATCAATTAAACAAGAAGAGCTAACTCTCCTAAATACATATGCACCCAATGCAGGAGCACCCAGATTCATAAAGCAAGTCCTTAGAGACTTACAATGAGACTTAAACTCCCTCACAATAATAATGAGAGAGTTTAACACCCCACTGTCAACCTTAGACAGATCAACGAGAGGGAAAGTTAACAAGGATATCCAGGAATTGAACTCAGCTCTGCACCAAGTGGACCTAATAGACATCTATAGAACTCTCCACCCCAAATCAACAGAATATACATTCTTCTCAGTACCACATCGCACTTATTCCAAAATTGACCATATAGTTGGAAGTAAAGCACTCCTCAGCAAATGTAAAAGAACAGAAATTGTAACAAACTGTCTCTCAGACCACAGTGCAATCAAACTAGAACTCAGGATTAAGAAACTCACTCAAAACCTCTCAACTACATGGAAAGTGAACAACCTGCTCCTGAATGACTACTGAGTACATAATGAAATGAAGGCCGAAATAAAGATGTTCTTTGAAACCAATGAGAACAAAGATACAACATACCAAAATCTCTGGGACACATTTAAAGCAGTGTGCAGAGGGAAATTTATAGCACTGAATGCCCACAAGAGAAAGCAGGAAACATCTAAAATGGACACCCTAACATCACAATTAAAAGAACTAGGGAAGCAAGAACAAACACATTCAAAACCTAGCAGAAGGCAAGAAATAACTAAGATTAGAGCAGAACTGAAGGAGATAGAGACACAAAAATCCCTTCAAAAATCACTGAATCCAGGACCTGGTTTTTTAAAAAGATCAACGAAATTGATAGACTGCTAGCAAGACTAATAAAGAAAAAAAGAGAGAAGAATCAAATAGACGCAATAAAAAATGATAAAGGGGATATCACCACCGACCCCACAGAAATACAAACTACCATCAGAGAATACTATAAACACCTCTGTGCAAAAAACTAGAAAACCTAGAAGAAATGGAGAAATTCCTGGACACATACACTCTCCCAAGACTAAACCAGGAAGAAGTTGAATCCCTGAATAGACCAATAGCAGGCTCTGAAATTGAGGCAATAATTAATAGCCTACCAACCAAAAAAAGTCCAGGACCAGATGGATTCAGAGCCGAATTATACCACAAGTACAAGGAGGAGCTGGTACCATTGCTTCTGAAACTATTCCTATCAATAGAAAAGGAGGGAATCCTTCCTAACTCATTTTATGAAGCCAACATCATCCTGATACCAAAGCCTGGCAGAGACACAACAAAAAAAGAGAATTTTAGACCGATATCCCTGATGAACATTGATGCAAAAATCCTCAATAAAATACTGGCAAACCAAATCCAGCAGCACATCAAAAAGCTTATCCATCATGATCAAGTGAGCTTCATGCCTGGGATGCAAGGCTGGTTCAACATATGCAAATCAATAAACGTAATCCAGCATATAAACAGAACCAAAGACAAAAACCACATGATTATCTCAATAGATGCAGAAAAGACGTTTGACAAAATTCAACAGCCAGCCAGGTTTATGTCCTTCCTTTCAGGACATCCATTGTTCCATGGCCCAGGAGGGTCCATAGATGCTGTCTGGGAGCTAGAGATTAAAGTTAAAAACCTTAGAAATTTAGCTCACGTTCTATTCTACTATGGCTAACCTGGTACTCATACCACAATACAATGATTTTCCTGCTGTTCCTTTACCTTTTAATAGGCAGAGAGCCTCTCCCTGTGGCCACCATCACCACAGCCCACAGACGGTTCTGCCAGGCCACTGCTGATGTTCACTTAAAGTCCAAGAGCTCTTCAATTAGCCTGTGGTGATTGCTTCCAAACCTGGAATTCATCCTTCAGGGCACTGGGCTCCCCTCTGGCCTGGGCTCATCCAGAAATGGTTCCAAGAGCCTAGGCCTGGACTCGGGGACTCCAAAAGCCTGTTTGTTGCTCTACCTCACTATGGCCAAGCTAGTACCTAAGGTGCAAGACAAAGTCCCCTTTACTTCACTATAGCTACCACAGCTGGGGATGTGCTGCATGGCATCTAAAGCAAGCACATCTCAGAGCCCAAAGCCCATAGTATATTACCTTGGTATTGCCACTGGTTATTCAGAGTCCAAGAGCTCCGTAGTCAGCAGGTGATGAATCTCACCAGGACTGGGTCTTTCACTTCAAGGCAGTGGGTTCCCTTCTGGCCCATGGTGTTTCTAGAAATGTCATCTGTAAGCGGGGGCCTGGATTGGAGGCCTCATGTATCCTACTGTGGCTGAGTTCAAACCCAAGATGCAAGACAATGTCATCTTTATTCTTCATTCTCCTCTCATTAAGCAGAAGGAAGGAGTCACTTTTGTTGCTGCCAGCTGCACTTCCTGGGGTTGAAGGAGGGGTGGCACAGCATTCCCTTGGCCACCCTGGCTGGAATCTCCCTAGGTCATGTGCCACCCTAGTCCACTGGTTCTAAGCCCAGCCCGTCACTAGGAATTGCCCACAAATTATAGTCCTTTTGTTCTAGACTGCCTTTTGAGCTTACCTATGACCCCAGAAACTTTGGCCCATGTTGGCAAGGCTTACCAAGAAACTCAAGTTCATATACCTGGAAACGGCAACTTTCTTCTGACTAGGGTGTATTCAAGTGTTCCCTCCTTGTTTAGGCCCTGGCTGAGCCCAGCATGGTTTAGATGTCTGATGTGAAACAGCAGCACTGCGCTTTCCCTTCCCCAAGCGCACAGACTCTCTCTGTGCTACAGGGCTGCTGCTGAGGGGTGGAAGAGGGGTGGCATCTGTGATTCAAGACTGTCTCTCCTACCTTCTTAAATGCTTCTTTCCACAACATGAAGTAAAACCAGGTATTGTGATAGCTCACTTATTTTTGGTTCCTGTGATGGTGTTTTCTGTGTGCAGATAGTTGTTAAAATTTGGTGTTCCTGTCGGGGATGGGGGAGCGAATGTTATAGGCTTCTATTTTGCCATCTTGCACTGCCCTCCTAGACTGATATTTTTGTAAATTTCTATCGATATAGCAATTGCTGTAAAAGTTTCTAAACCACCTACTTTTGTTTATGTACATATCTTGTAGACCAGGGAAACTACTTTTTGTACTGGCACCACTTCTTAGATCCTATTCTATCCTATTTCTATAGCTGAGAATTAAGCTGTGTAGTTTTAGCAATCAGCTTTGTTAGAAAAAAAATTATACTACCTCTTATGCCTGACATGCTTGTTTGATCCAATCTTTTTTGCTTTAAAAACTGTAATTGCATGGCTGCAATTATAATATACGTGTGTATGTATGTGTGTGTATGTTAAAGGGTAATTATTTTCATAATTTTCAGTTTTACCTGTCAAAAAATTTATTTTTTTACTATTTACAGAGAAAGCTTAGACTTCATTATATTTGCATTTTCTCTCAGTTAGCTTTTTATAAAATATTAATTATCCTGAGGGACTGCTTCATGGACATTTCCAACTATACTCAAACCTTCTTGCAGTCATGAGAGCTGTGAGATCCTTTAATTTCCAAAAAGAATTTGATTATACTTACACTAAAAGACACATGTCAATATGTGTATCAAATAGACACAGGAAAAATTCAACAAATTTTTTGCAGGATGGGTACCAGATATAGCTATCATCTAGGATAGTTAACGCCATTTCATGTCATGTGTAAATTCTCAATTGGTTGTGGATACCTGCTCAGTTGGTTGTGGATATCTGGAATATCATGTTGAGAAAGATCTTGAGTCCAAGTAGATTCAGCTGGGAAAGCTTGTCATGTGTGATTAATGATGTCTAGAAGAGGAGCAGGTGAAGAGGCATGAATTCTATGTATTTTCCTCTATTATTACACTTGTTCTGAGCTTCCAGCAGCAAAGGAAAAGCATTAAACGTAGTGGATTATGTTCATTATCTAATGAAAATAAACATTCACATTTGTAAGAAAGATAGATGTTTTCCTTGTTCCAAATTCTAAAAATGAATTTGTTTTTCTAGATGGAAGGAACATTGTAAAATGATGTTGATATTTTTCATTGATTCCGTAGGTATACAACAATGGTTTTCAGTAGATACACAAACTGTGATATACCACTTTAAAAAATATCAATCCTTGATAATCTAAGACCATATCAGAAAGAAGAAACAAGGATTATTTTTATAAGAATTTTCAAAAATATCACATTGTACTTGTAAATAGTGACGAAGGCTAGAATATATTTATTGAAATTCAACTAATCAGTCTGTTAGACCCTCTTTTTCTCTATACAAAGTTATGGGTTTATAGGTTCTTTTATTTTTTTTCAAATCCTTTCTTTTTTCTTCTTTGATCAAAAAGATGATGTACATTATATTGAAGAGAAAGACATTCAGCAATATAGTATGGATTTGGATATAACAGGGAGATTAAACGGTCCTGAAAGGTGATATATGCCAACTTCCAAATTATAACTGGTATTCTAACAGTGGTGTTGACAACCTGTGACTATGGCAGAAGCAGCATGGAGATGATTTTAAATAATTAATGAAGGCAGAAGATATGATTATGTAGCCAGGGTGCTCTGCTGCTTTCTTCTCTAGGTACCTTTCCAACTTCCCACTGCCTCTTCTTTTTCTTCAGATACTCATATGCTTTATTTTGTCCTTTGTCAACATTTTCTACCCCTCTCTCTATTTCTGCCCTTCTCAGAAGTATAAAGTTTTTGAGTTTAGTAGGAGCAGATTTGATGATGATCTCTAATCTTATTATTTTTTTCAGCTGGCAAAACTGAGTTTAAGCTGTTAACTGTTTAAAGTATTACCTCTCACTAGTGAAACTTAGTACTGTTTCAAGCTCAAAATAATCCCTTTTTATTTGATTTTTGTTAGGTGTTAAAGGGAAGGCGAGGGTTAAAGACACACACACACACACACACACACACACACACACACACACACACACACAGAGGGCGGCTTACCAGAAAATGCAGGCTTTATGTTCAGTATAAAATCTACAAAAGTGGGGCACCACTGTAATGCCAGAGCCCATCATTGGTTACAGGCTGGGGGTACTTATAGGTATGGGCAGGAGGGGTCTGGGTAGTATGGCTTGCTCCCTGGCAGGATATTGATAAGATGTTCCCATGATGAGGCGGTTCTGGCCCTTGTTCCAGGGGAATGTCATAGTGGTACTTCATGCTTTTGTCCAGCAAAATATGATAGGGATGTTTCTTTAGTTGGGCCTTTGTCCACCTTGTGGTCAGGTGGTTATGCAGATCTTTCTCAGGAATCGAACCCCCGTGAAATATTTCACTTTGACCAAGGTATGCAGAATAGCAGGGAGCTTATAAAATGGTGCAGTTTGGACTAACAGTTTCATCTACCAAAATTTAAAAACCATCAGTATTATTCATACAATAAATAACACTATATTATAAATAACTCTTAGTAGGTAAATGCATTTTAAATTACTGCTGGTAGGAGTGTAAACTAATTCAACCATTGTGGAAGGATCTAGAACTAGAAATACCATTTGACCCAGCAATCCCATTATTGGGTATATAGCTGAAGGATTATAAATCATGCTACTATAAAGACACATGCACATGTATGTTTATTGTGGCACTATTCACAATAGCAAAGACTTGGAACCAACCCAAATGTCCATCAATGATAGACCAGATTAAGAAAATGTGGCACATATACACCATGGAATACCACGCAGCCGTAAGAAAGGATGAGTTCATGTCCTTTGCAGGGACATGAATGAAGCTAGAAACCATCATTCTCAGCAAACTATCACAAGGACAGAAAACCAAACACAGCGTGTTCTTACTTGTAGGTGGGAATTGAACGATGAGAACACTTGGACACAGGGCTGGGGACATCACACACTGGGGCCTGTTGGTGTGTGGGGAGTTGGGGGGAGGGATAGCATTAGGAGAAATACCTAATGTAAATGACAAGTTGATGGGTGCAGCAAACCAACATGACTCATGTATACCTATGTAACAAACCTGCACATTGTGCACATGTACCCTAGAACTTAAAACAAAAACAAACAAACAAAAAAAACAATTAATTGTAGATATTTCCACTTCTGGTCACAGTACGGTAGCAGAAACTAGATTTAGGGTATTATGCTAAACAACCCCTTCAAAATAGACAGAATATATGAAACGATAGATTTTAAGACACAAGGCATCAGGCCACAAAAGTTAGTAACCAGTGAGACAGAAGGCAAATGAGGTATTGCCTATGATTGTCCCAGGTTACAGTTTTAAGAGAGTTTCTAGGCTATCGTACCTGGAGGGTGAACCCAGGCGGAGCCTGTCAGACTCCCTGAGTTGAGAAGACAGAACTGAGAGTCCGGGGAGACTCAGTATTCTAGAGTTTCCATGACAGAGTACTAGAAAAAAGAGACAACTACACAGTGAGAAAATGCTGGAGATCTTCAGAAGATCCCCCTCGGGTGTCAGTACTGACCATCAAAGTCACTGGGAGAAGAATCATTTGAAAGGATTAAAAGGAATAGTGTCTGACACTCACAGGGTAAAGTGTCTGCTCCTACTAGCCAGACTGAAAAAGTTGTAATTAGTGAGGGATTGGGAGAATACTCAGTAGTAGGGGAGGTTGGGGCTAGAAAATGATACCTCCAAATGAAGGCATCAGAAGTCTCAGAAGCAAAGTTTCTCTCTGACCTCCTCCTGTTCTCCTGTCTCTCATTCTCCTCCAAGGCTAGCCATGCAAACCAGAATCCCTCTTCTCCAAGGCAAATCAGAGAAACCAGAGCCCCTTTTCCGAAAGCTATTCATAAAACCTCAAAATAAACGTTACTCTAACTTTCCTTCCACCGTTTTATGTGTAAAAGCTGGCTGTAAAGAAATTATCTGGCCTACTATGTTTGATTGTAAGCCATAGGATGCCCAATTCAGAATGGGTCCTTCCCCATACCAAGAAGGAAGAAATGCTTCAGAGAGAGTCCCCAAGAGGAATCTAAATAGATAGGCCTTGCTGGGATTTCCCCTCCATCTAAAAACATTGGATCATATCCTTTGTGTCCAATTATATTTCTACACAGCTGTTCGTACTTGGCTGAACCTATGCAGATAAATGAACAGCTTCTCCTGTATCTTGGGCCTTCATTCTGAAGGCTCTCCTGTCACATAAAATTATGGTTAAATAAATTTGTAAGCATTTTATCCTATTAACTTGTCTCTTGTCAGCTGATTTTCAGCAAACTTTCAGAGGGTGAAAGGGAAGTTTTCAGTTGCCCCAACAGGAATAAATAGCCCTAGTAGTGCTTTGAACCTATCTAATAAGTTATAAAAGAAAACCAGAAAGGACCAAACTGTAACCAAGTAACTGAACTTTTTGAATGACTCAGAACAACTACAAAGGTAAACCGTACTGGGCCATAAAACAAATCTCAATAAATTTAAAATGATCCAAATTCATACAAATATATTCTCGGACCACAGTGGAAATTAACGTAAAATTAGTAACAAAGATATTTGAAAAAAATCCTTAAATATTTGAAAACCAATTGTAACATACTTCTAAATAACCCATGGGTCAAATAAGGAATCAAAAACGGAAAATAAAAAGTAGTTTGAACTGAATACAAATGGATATACAACATAATCAGAATTCGTGAGATGCTGCTAAAGCAGTACTTTGGGGGAAATTTTTAGCATTAAATACTTATATTGGAAATGAATAAAGATCTCTCGTGACCTGAGCTTCCACTCCAAGCAACTGGAAGATAAGTACAAATTAAAACTAAAGTAAGCAAGAAAAAGGAAATACTAAATGTCAGAGAAAAAAATCAATAAAACAGCAAACAGAAAAATAGATAAAAATCAATAAAACAAAAAACTGGGTCTTTGAGAAGATTAATGAAATAGATCAATCTCTAGCCAGACTGATAAGAAAAAGAGAGTGAAGATGTAAATTGCCACAATCAAAATGAGAGAGATGACATTACTCTAGATTCTACACCTACTAAAAAGACAGTAAGAAAATATTGTGGGCTTGGTGTGGTGGCATATGCCTATAATCCCAGCACTTTGGGAGGCTGAGGCGGGAGGATTACCTGAGGTCAAGAGTTCAAGACCAGTCTGACCAACATGGTGAAACCCCCTCTCTACTGGGGGGAAAAAAAAAAGAAAAAAAAAGCTGGGCGTGATGGCACACACCTGTAATCCCAGCTACTTGGGAGGCTTAGGCAAGAGAATTGCTTGAACCTTGGAGGTGGAGGTTGCAGTGAGCTGAGATTGTGCCATTGAATTCCAGCCTGAGCAACAAGAGTGAAACTCTGTCCCAAAAAAAAATTGTGAATAACTTTATGCCAAAAAATTCAACAACTTAGATGTCATGAGCATATCCATTGAAAGACACAAATTACCAAAGCTCATTCAATAACAAATCAATAACCTGAATAGCACTATACTTACGTATAAACAAATTGCATTTGTAGTTCAAAATCTCCAACAAAGAAAACTACAGACCTATAAGGCTTTGCTGGTAAATTCTAAACATTTAAGGAGGAAATAATATCAATTTTGTACAAACTATTTTGTAAAATTTAAGAAAATACTCCTCAAATCATTGTGACCAGCATTGTCATGGTACCAAAACTAGATAAAAACATTCCAAGAGGAAAAACTATAGCCCAATATCTGTCATTAACATTAATGTAAAATCTCTTAAATATTTTAGAAAATCAAACAATGTATATGAAGGATAATGCATAATGACCAAGTGAAGTTTATCCCAGGAATGTAGTGTAATATGGTTATGAACTAATTAACAAATTTAAAAAGAAAACATAAAAAAGAATGAGATCATGTCCTTTGCAGGGACGTGGATGGGACTGGAGGCCATTATCCTTAGCAAACTGACACAGAAACAGAAAACCAAATAAGTGTTCCTGTTCCTGCTTATAAGTGGGAGCTAAATGATGTGAACACATGGACACAGAGAGGGGAAAAACATACTCTGGGGCCTTTAAGAGGATGGAAGGGGCGAGGAGGGAGAGGATCAGGAAAAACAACTAATGGGTACGAGGCTTAATACCTGGGTGGTGAAGTAGTCTGTACAACAAACCCTTATGACACATGTTTACCTATGTAATAAACCTGTCCATTTTGCACATGTACCCATGAACTTAAAAGTTAAATAAAAGAATGAAAACATTTGATCATCTTAATAGATACATAAAAAGCATTTGCAAATTTAGTATTCTTTTGAAATTTTATTTATTTTTAAAATTATTTTTCCATAAGTTATTGGGGTACAGGTGATATTTGGTTACATGCGTAAGTTCTTTAGTGGTGATTTGTGAGATTTTTGTGCACCCATAACCCGAGAGGTATACACTGCACTATATTTGTAGTCTTATCCCTCACTCCACTTGCATTTTCCCCCCCAAGACCCCAAAGTCCATTTTATCATTCTTAGCCTTTGCATCCTTATAGCTTATCTCCCACATATCAATGAGAACATACGACATTATGTTTTCCATTCTTGAGTTACTTCACTTAGAATAATAGTCTCCAATCTCATCCAGGTCACTGCTAATGCTGTCAATTCATTCATTTTTTATGACTGAGTAGTATTCCATCATACACCCACACACCCACCACAGTTTCTTTATCCACTAGTATTCCTTTTGACAGAAACTCTGAGCTAAGTAGTAATAGAAGAGAAGCTCCTCAAGTTGATACAGGGCATCTACAAAAAAATCCGTATAGCTAATACCATAATTAATGGTGAAAATACTGAATTTTTCCTAGTATGATGAGGAACAGGAGAAGAATGTATATTCTCACTACTTCTATTAAACGTTGTACAGAGGTTCTGGCAAGTAAAATAAGGCAAGAAAAAGAAATTAAAGTTGTTTTGATTGGAAAAGAAGTAAAACTATCTTTATTTGCAGATGGCTGATTGTCAAAAATCTGATAAAATCTGTAAAAAAGATACTGGAACTAATAAATTTAGCATGTTGGCAAGACATAAGACAAATATTAAAAATTATATTTTTATATACTAGCAACAAATAATATTTAAACTAACAAAGCAATATCATTTACAATAGAAAGAAAAGATATGGAATAGTTTGGAATAAATCTGATAAAAGGTTTGAAAGAACTGTATGCTGAAAATTGCAAAACACTGCTGACAGAAATAAAGCCCTAAGTCCACGGGGAATATATGTCAGGTTCATGGGTTAGAAGACACAATATTGTTAAAAACCATTTTTCCCCAAATTATAGATTTAATACAGTCCTACTCAAAAACCAGCAGGCAATTTTTTGGTAGAAATTGATTAACTTATTTTAAAAATCATGTGGAAAGGTAAAGGACCCAGAATAGTGAAAACAACTTTGCAGTAGGAGACACATTAGAGCACTATCATTACCTGATATCAAAGCTTACAAATCTACAATAATCAAAAAAGTATGGTATTGGCATAACGATAGATAAATATATCAATGGAACAGAAGAAGAGAGTCCAGAAATAGACCTACTCATATACACATAGACTGCTGAATTTCTACAAAACTACAAAGTCAATTCAGTGGGTAGTTCTGCTGTTGTTTTTCAACAAATGGTGCTAAAATTATTGGATGTCCATAGGCAGCAAAAAGAAATGCAACAGAAAATATATAATTTAAAACAGATCATAGATCTAAATGTAAAACAAAAACTATGAAAGTTTTTTGAAGGTAACTTAAAAGAATCTTTGTGATATTGGGTGAGGCAAAGATTTCTAAAAGTACAATCCTTAAACCAAATTGATAAACTTGGCCCAAATTAAAAATTTCTGCTCTTGAAAATACTGTTAAGGGAATAAAAACAAGCTACAAAATGGGAGAATTTTACAAAGCATACATCTGATAAAGGATATGTATTCTGGACACATGAAGAACCATGAGAATTCAATAAGAAAACAACTCAATTTCAAAACTTGGCAAAAATTAAAAAATAATGAAATCCTGTCATTTGCAGCAGCATGGAAGAGCTTAGGGGACATTACTTTAAGTGAAATAAACCAGGCATAGAAAAGCAAATATCACATGTTCTCGCTGATATGTGGGAGCTAAAAATGTGGATCGTATGGAGGTAGACAGTAGAATTGTGGTTACTAGACTTGGGAAGAGTAGTGGGAAATAGAGAATGAAAAGAGGTTGGTTTTTGGGTGCGACAATACAGTTAAATAGAAGGAGTAAGTTCTAGTGGTGTTCAATAGCACAGTAGGAGGACTGCTTAAAAATAACTTACTGTATATTTCCAAATAGTCAGAAGATTTGGAATGTTCCCAACATGAAGAAATGATAAATGTTTGAGGTGATATCCCAATTACTCTGATTTGATCATTACACGTTGTATATAGGTATCAGAATATACGTAACCCATAAATATATACAATCATTATGTGTCAATAAAAAAATAGGCATAACACCAAAGAAGATATTTAGATGGCAAATAAGCATGTGAAAAGGTGCTCAACATTTTAAGACTGGAGAAATGCAAGTTAAAACACTAAGGAAATATAGCTGCACATCTACTGGAATGTCTACAATTTGAAAAACTGATCATATTGGCAAAAATGTAGAGAGACTAGAACTTTCATACTCTGCTTGTAGAAATGTAAAATGGTAAAACCACTTTGCAAACAGTTTGGCAGTTTCTTAGAAATTGAAGCACACACTTATGTTGCTCTGCCATTTCTCTCCTGGGTAAACACCCAGGAGAAATGGAAGCTTACGTTTGTACAAAGATTTGTACATGAATGTTCACAGCAGCTTTATTTGTAATAGCCGTAACTGGGAAAAAACAAAAACAAAAACAAAAAAAACCCCTAATGTTCATGAACAAGTGAACTGATAAACAATCTGTGATATCTCCATACAATGAAATACTACTCAGCAATAAAGAAGGAATATACTGTGTATACACACAACATAGATGAGTCTCAAAACAGTTATCTCAAAAAGCCAGACAAAAAACATAGGGAATAATTCCATTTTTACAGAATTATAGGAAATGTAAATAAATATTGAGTCACAGGAAATAGGTCAGTTTTTGTTTGGTGGTGCTTATGGGGTGGCAAAGTGGGGAGGCTGGTAAGGGCTGGAGGTCAAAATTAGGAAGGGTCCCTAGGAGACTATTTGGGATAATGAATATATTCATTATGTTGATTTTGGTGGCAGTTTCATGGGCATGTACATATGTCAAAACTTATCAAATTGTACACTACAAATATCTGTGGTTTCCTGTATATCAGTTTTACCTCAATAAAGCTGTTAAAAATGCTAATTGTTTTCTGCTGCCCTTTGCCAGCTCTTAGGAATTATCTCCCAAACATACAATTTTAGCTACAAGTAAAATGCATAAAGATGCATAATCAATGTTGCTTAGTACTCAGCAACTGAACTCTCCGTTGACCCCTTTTTCATGTTTGCGAGTGGCTCTGTAAGACCATAGAATTCCACAAAGCAGTTTTTAAATGCTAGCACAGATGAGATTTTAAGTGAACCACCTTGTTGGGTGATCCATCATCCGACCTATGCTTGAACAGGAAACTTACCTCCTTCACAGGAGTGTATTATAACTTTGGGCAGCTCTCACTCTTAGAAGGTTGGGGCTACTGATGAGATTCTACTTATATTTTTACTGGTTGGGATGAAAATATATGTTGTTGGAAGAAGTTTTTAATATTCAAAAGCCCAAATCTTGAAGTGGACAAACTTCCTTCAGAGCAGTAGCGCTGTCTACTGCAGTGATTTCTCAGCTGAGTCCTTCTTTAGCTACCAGGGCAGAGAAAGGGCAGTGTCAGGTGTCAGGTGTCAGTGGCCCAGTGGGTAGGGCAATGGGTCCCTGATCTTCACTCATGTTTTGTTCAAAATAGGATTATTTTTATGTTTTACTATTCTTATTTTATATAAGTGTGTCTTGACAACATTTTTTTTCTTTTTAAATCACTGGAGTGGTGAAAATAACTTTTTCTTTGAGCAGAGAGGCATGAATTTACATATTTCTCACCCATGTTTTAGATATTTTATATATTAGTAATGTTGGTAAGACAGAGTAAGTGAAATACTCAGCTATAAGAATTGAGAGTTGCTGTCTCAACATCATTGTTTTGGTATTGGTTTGCTGGGAATTTTGTTGGTATAACGAAATACCATGAACCGGCTGGCTTAAACAACAGGAATTTATTGTGTCACGGTTGTGGAGCCTGCAACTCCAAGATGGAGTTGTTGGCAGTTTTGGTTTTTGCTGAGGCCCCTCCCTTTACTTTGCAGATGGCCGTCCTCTCACTGTATCCTCATGTGGTCTTCCCTGATCTGCGTGTTGTTTATGTCCTGATCTCCTCTTTTTTTTTTTTTTTTTTTTTTCAGAACAATCAGATTAGAGCTCACTCTTAGAATCTTGTTTAGCCTTAATTATCTCTCTAAAGGTCCTGTCTGCAAATAGTAATTCAAAATACTTAGTCTAAAATACTGAAGATTAAGACTTCAATAAGTAAATTTGAGGGGGACACAATTCAGCCCATAACAGCTTCCATTTTTATAAAATGAGAACTTACCTTTCAAGATTCTTTTCAGCAATGACAAGATAATCTATGTAAAGCACTAGTAAATTATCAGGCACATTTTAGGGACCCAGTAGATGATAATTATTCTAATTGTGAAGTAAATATGAATCTGTGCTTATACAGATAAAATTTATTTTAGATCACTGATGCCCTAACTGTAAGTGCCAATTTTTTCTCTGTAATTTAAAACGTGCTGAGCTGTAATAGGAACCTATAAAGACATCAGAGAAAATGCAATCCAAGTTACAACACATATCTATTTTTAACACGTTTAAATTTGGATGTGAATGGCAAGACTTGACTTTTATTTACACAGCTCTTCACTTAGATGAAGAAGAACAATATTCCTCAGTCCTCTAGAGCTGTTAAAGAGAAACCCAATGAGGAGCACAGGTTATGCAGAAATTACATAATGGCAGTGGTGGCAATTTGCACTGCCTCCAATTCTCCTCATGTTTTACCTCAATTCCAGAGGAGAAATGAGAATGTACCCAACTGTGTTTTAAGCTATGGTCATAGGAAAAGTTGCTTGGTTTCTTTCCCTTGAGAGAAATTTGGGAAGACTGAAATTCAAACACACTAGTGAAATGCAAATAGTTTTATTTATTAATGGCCATTAATGGTTTTTAATAATCACAGCTGATTAAGTAAATAAGCAAATCATTTATTAGAAGTGTCTGCAGAATTGAATTTGCAAATTTTCTAATTGTTTTTTCTTCATATGCATTTAGCCATATCTGATCGTGAATTGAGTTAAGGAACCAAGCTTCAAAAGAATACAATTTGAAGGAGCAGAGGAGTATCTTGTAATTATAAAACATCATGATACTCTTTAAAATTCTATATGTTACTCATAATTTCTAAGTTCAATGATCTGTGCTGTTATATTAATTAACTTTCAAAATTTTAATAGCTGAGCAGATCATTTGATTTCACTTGCCTACACTACTTTTTGTTAATTAATGGAAACCATAAATTGAGAGCCCTTGCAAATTGTGCTGCTTCGTTGCATTTAGTGCTGTTGTAATTTCTACTCTTAATTAAATAATGAGGCTCCAGAGCACATTCCTAACTGTGAGTTAAACTAGATTGTGGCTCTAGCTAGGATTCCTTCTAGCCAGCCAGGTCAATCAATTCATGTCTTCTCTAATAGAGAGAAGAGTTTATTATTCAGCCTTGGAGCCTCATGTGATGGGAGACATGCTGTAGGAAAACACATCTTTGTTTTGATCAAGTTGCCAGGATTGCATTTTCATCTCCCCTTTCTTGTTTCACCTACCTGTATTGGAAGGGGTGAATTATGTTATTTTGTTGTGATCGATGCAAGCCTAACTTGTATAGAAATGGAGCAATCAGGATATAGTGTGCTCTTTTCCTTCCTTGAAGGTGACTTCATTTGTCATTCATTCTGAAGTAAACAAATATGGATTGGGCATCTACAGAGTACCTAGGGGCTACAGCAGTGAAGAAGAAGATGCCTTTGAGAAAGCAGTTAAATCTCTATTCACACCAGTTTCTGAGCCCTGAACTATTTCAGTAGAGAGTACCTTCACTGTATTTTGAGACTCTTCTAACATAAAGGAAGTTTAAAAACACACTATTTGGAAGAAGTTGTCATAGTAAAAATGTGTGATAGAAGAATAATAATTTACCCTGAAGTTCTTATAATGGATAAGCCAGGCCTGGGTTTTACTTAGGCTAATGGTATTAATCCACTTCTCTCCTTATTCATAAATACATTTCCTGTTTGATTTATCATATTTCACTTTTTACTTGCAGAATATTTTTTTTTCTAATTGGGTTGTTTAGCACCAAATGAAATGAGCATTTTTTTTTTCATGCCTTTAGTTATTCAGTTTTACCATTAGGTTTAAAACATCAGTTACAATTTATTTTTAGGGGGTGACCAAATTGTTTATCACACATACGCTTTACAATAAAAGAGAAGCAAGTTTTCCACCAGTGACAAAGTAACTCAAGGACCAGAGTAAGCCAGAATAACAGGAGATACCAAATGACTATACTCAGAAACAAGAAATACTTAATTTGACTGACCTAGCTAATTCTTGATTATTCATGAATCATGTTTCCAGTGGATGGATTATATAATCCCTTTTCTCCTTCTTCTTGATCCTGCCCTTAGCCATTTAATTTCTTTCTGGCAAAGAAAGTGAAATATTCAATTTTATGACTTGGACCACTTTAAGAAAATATATTGGTTAATCATGATTCAGAATTATATATAATAAAATATTGATGAAAAGGGATTCAAAATTATATGCAATAAATGTTATTACAATATTTCATTCACTCTGACAGTGCTACTGAAAATGTGGTTCACAGATGCTTAGAACCATTATCAAAAGAATTTGAGAGGAAGTGTTTAGAAGGATTGACAGCAATTTGCCTTTCTGAGAACTCCACATACATGATCAGTAAACTTTTATTGAACAGGATAGAGCTACTCAAGAATCAGGGTAAACAAACATACAGATATTAGTCTTTTACTACAGATAGCTTAATTGCTGATATAAGATGCCCTTGGTGGTTAAATGTGTCATCAATTTTTAGATACGTCTCAACATTAGAGATGTTAAAATATGGAAAAATACTTATTTTAGAATTGTTGATATTAATTTATTATTTTATTTCCCACGAGAGAGTCCCTTTTTGCAGAGGGAGTAAGGATATTCTGAAAGTGATTATCTTTTTTTTGTGGTAATTGTAAAAGTTATATGCTATAGTAGAAAGTGAATTGGCTCTGACTTCAGGCAGACTGCCATTTACTGGGTTTATGATTTTGAACAAGACTCACATTCCTTAATGGTGTAGAGGAATGAAAATATATCTCAGGGTTGTTTAGACTTTCTTATCTCAATTTGACTAATGGAATAGAACATTTGGAACATGTTTAATTTTATTTACAAAAACCAAATATGTGCAGATACACATATATACACATACACAGATAATTTTTGATGCCTTAGTAGAATATAATAGTTTCAAAATTTACCCTATGTAGCTATGACATTGTAAATATTTATAGGAAAATTAGACTGTAATCATGTGAATAGTATAAATCAAAATTTTTAGAGTTCAAGAATTACCTCCCATGCTTTTATTATCTGACTCCTATTGTGAATAATAGCTCATTGAACAAATATTGGAAATACATTAAATTTGAGCATTCTCTTAGTTTTTAAATTATTCATCTGTTTAACCAATATATTTGATACACATCTTCTGCAGAAATATTTCACAACCCAATATTTTAAATCATTTGCAATCATCATATAGCCTTGAGTTATTACTAATTTTTTAGTGAATGTGTATTATATTTAAAACTTTAAAATACTAATGATCAGTTAATGAAGATTTTTTTTGCAGTATAAAATATTTTCTTTAAGAAAATAAAATTCTAACAAATAGTACTGGATAATCATGACTGCCATGTTCAGTTAGCTTTTATTTTGAATAGTCATTTTGTCAACAGAATTATATGCGAATATTTGACTTCATTAAGTGAGCTAGACCTTTGTTTTATATTTTACGCTTGATATATATTAATGTTATTGATACCTTGAATTGCAATATTAGAATATTAGCACTTTTTTCATCTAGCTTGTTAAGAAATTCAAACTTATATTTGGACATGAGCTAAACTGATAAATTAACAGAAAATAAATTTGTTATGTTTCCTTTATATTTGTTCCAATAGTTATATTAATTGACATATATGTTAGTGGCATATTATGGTATACAGAGTATTTTATACATAATTTAAATGCTGTTACTATTATAAAAATGTATTTTAGAACAGTAAAATAAAGAAAATTATTATTTTTTAAGCTCAGCAATTATTTTACTATCCAGTGATTGCTACTGTTAACATTATGAGGTGTTTTCTGTCAGGATTTAAAAAATATATTTTTAACTTAATCAGAAGTATTGTAGCTTTTTAAAAATTATGTCATAACATATTGAATTTAATGACAGTGTCTTAATAAACATAATTCATAATATGAATGTTAATAACATTTAGAAGACCATTCACCTCTTATTTGAATATATTTAGGTTGGTTCCAATTTTTACATACTATAACTAGTGTACTAATTACATCTGTACATTTGCTTTACGTGGTGTCTTTTGATCACCACAGCAACTCTGTGTGGTAGGCAAGTACTGGTTTATACATTTTTCATTTCTGTCACGGAATTGAGAGGCTAAGATACCAACCCAATCAGGAAGTTCAGGTGCCAGCTGAGAAATCCAGATATTTGATATTGTATTAATTGTTATTTATCTTTAAGTGCTCCCATCATTAAAAGGGTTTAAGACAGAGTTTGTGCCCTTAGAATATGACAGGTGTAGCTGTTGCATCTGCATATTGGCGGTGGCAGTGTCATGGATTATGTGGCTTTTTTGATGAGATCTCAGAGTTGGTGGAGCATGTGACATATTTGGGAATAAGACTGAACACAACATAAATTTAATAGATGTATAGGATAGAATCTTTGAGAAAACAATGATGTTCTTCTTCAACCAGCTAAAATGAAAGGGATTCTTTTTAATCCAACTAGATCAGCTGAAATCAATTCTGGTTATTTGGCGGTAAACAGGTATTTGAGTAATACTGACCTCAAATCTGATTAACCAAAAACATGCTTAGAGAATATAAGACTAAATTACTTACATATACAGATTAAATAATCAATACCCCACAAGTGCATTTCCAATTAAACTGCAAATATGTAACTTAGGACATATATTTTTTAGAAAAACAAAACATATTTTACCCCTTAGGTTAACATTGTTATTTTTTCTTATATCCAGTAAAAGATGTGGCAATTTCTAACTGACTCATTTCTTGTAGTAGTATGGACTTAATCCTATCTTCTTTTTAAGGGGCTATTCTTTAATTGAATCATGAGAGTCTTTGTGTTTCACATGAGCAAAGTTGGCACACATCACAGCCAGTGGACAAGTAGATAGGGCTATAAAGAGCTCACGCTTAGCCCTGAGCAAAATGATAACTGGCTCATTGGGACCTTCCCCTTCCCAAAATGCTGAGGGCAGCTGAGAAGACAGCCATAGAGAGGAATGATTTACAGTATTTATAAGTGGGAAGTGCTGATGCGTTTCTGGTTCCTACTCTGACTTCCAAACGAGCGAGCTACACGAGAATAATTCAAGTATGCATCTTCTTGTGTCCATCCTGGCTTAGTCCCAGTTACTGGGAGAGCTGTCTTTGCTTTTTTTGCCTTTTAAAATAGGAATTCTGACTTGATTTTTTAATATCCCAAACTGCCCAAAACAATCATGCTGTTCTTCAAAGATATTTCAAGACAGATTTCATGCTTGTTGCCTGGGCCCACAGATGTAGTGATTTGAAGTGATGTACATTTTTCATTCTCTCATAAGGCACTAATACAACACATTTAACATTTTCTGAGCCTCAATTTCCTCTCTGCAACTTGGAAGAATAAAACCTATCTGGAATGTTTGTTTTGAGAAGTACATAAAGTATAGTGAATACTTAATAAATGGTTGATGTTATTACTTACATAGAAGAGGTGGTCAAAATCACAACAGAAAGAAAATAGGTTTTGGTATCAGTTACATTTATTTGGGATTTTATCTTTGCCTCTTATTTGCTGTGTGACCTTGAATAAATCCTTTTTTTTTTTTTTTTCTTTTTCTGACAGAGTCTTGCTCTGTCACCAGGCTGGAGTGCAGTGGCACGATCTTGGCTCGCTGCAACCTCTGCCTCCCAGGTTCAAGAGATTCCCCTGCCTCAGCCTCCTGAGTAGTCGAGACTACAGGCACTCGTCACCAAGCCCGGCTAGTTTTTTGTATTTTAGTAGAGATGGGGTTTCACCGTGTTGGCTAGGATGATCTCAATCTCTTGACCTCGTGATCCACTCCCCTTGGCCTTCCAAAGTGCTGGGATTACAGGCATGAGCTACCGCGCCCAGCAATACTTACAGTTACTAAGCTCAAATTCTTTATTATTATCTGAAATTTCTCTTGAGTTATTTAGATAGAAGAGAAGCTGGGCAGATTTATTTTGGGGAATGCTTACAGTGTCAGAAGAACTTTTCTGGATTATTTCAGAGCAAATTGAGAAAATTCTATAGTAGTCATTAATTTTGGGGGAGCACATGGTTGAACTTGGTTGTTGATACTTTGTGATGAAGATAATGTATCATGAATGGTTGACATTCACTGTTGTAATAATAATTTAAGCTCATATAATGAATCAGTTCAAATCACTGAGCATATTTACCAACCCGTATACATAATTAACATTTAATTCCCCTGAATATCTTATCTCATTATCCACACAGTTTAGGAAAATATATTAGACACTGGCAACCAGCAGACTTATGCTCTATCAGACCGTAAGAGAACATAAGACCATTGAGTTTCTTCTGTTAGTGACCAGATGAGTTTGAGTTCACTTCTGAAGTAAGGATACAGCAAGTTGTACATGCTTTTGTAAGCACACTCACTAAACAAAGCTTTGAGAGAATGGGGTTGGAATTTGGACTTAGTGGGTAAGAATTGAAAATGGGTTATTGTGTCTTAGAAACTTCAGTTCATGTTACTGAGCTCAAACATTTTCTAAGCCAACAAACTGGTAACTTTACAAGTTTCCTTCCTAACCGTGCTCACCACATTCATGTTCTCTATTTATGATCTTATTTGTAAACAGCTGAACTGCCATGCAAATTCAATAAGGTTTGGTTTTCTTTCTTTGCTATTTCTTATTTGCTTTCTGTGTTACTTTCTTCTCTTTTCTGAGAATTATTTTCGAACCAAAAAGTAAATGTTTAGCATCAGGATCAGTTGTCAAATAACCAACAAATATTCAAGTTCTAGGATAAAATGACATCTTGTGAGCAGCCCTTAAGTTCCCATTAAAATTTTCACTAGGATGGCGGTGGGGCGGGGGGCGGGTGGTGGAACAACTCATAACATTAAATGCCAAGACTTAAAATCAATCTATTCCCAGAGTATTGGGAGCAATTAGTGATAACTGGTAAAGTGAAAAAATAAGAAAATTATTTTGGATGGGACTCAATGCAATTCACAAAATGTTGAAAAGATGTGTATCTTGCTATTAATTCGTAAAATTTTTGAATTGAAAAGACAAATTACAGTAGCTTTTTTGAAAAAAAAAAATAAGGAGACTCCCAACTGAGATGACCAAAAGTTGAAATGTTAAAAATACAGAAATGGGCCAGGTGTGTGGGCTCACAACTGCAGTTCCAACACTTGGGAGGCTGAGGTGGTAGGATTGCTTTAGCCTAGGGGTTTGAGACTAGCCTGGGCCACATGGTAAGACCCCCATCACTACAAAATTTTTTAAAAAATTCACAGGGTGTGGTGGCGGTGTGCCTGTGGTCCCAAGTACTCGGGAGGCTGAGGTGGGAGGACTACTTGAGCGCAGGAGGTTGAGGATGCAGTGAGCTGTGTTCAGGTCACTGCACTCTAGCCTTGGTGACAGAGTAAGACCCTGTCTTAAAAAAATATAAAAATAAAAATGACGGCATCTTTATTAAAAGAGAAGTAGAAAAAGTGGAGTTAAATAAAGACTTAAATCTAAATAATAATTGTTGTGTTAAATTTGATGATAAAATTCAGTGGAAGAGCTAATATTCTTAAAATACTATGGACAATGGAAACAACAATTTAGTTGAAAATTGATTCAACCCATAGATTATATTAACTAACGACCTGAAAGTATAAGGTAGAGGATAAGGAGAGGTAAAATTGTTCTAGTTTTCTTATCTTTCATGATAGGGAATAAAAAATTTCCAATTTGGAGCGGGGGGATTATTGATAGTTTGGTATTTATAGTTTAAAAATGTAAACATAACCACTATTGGAGTGAAATATTCTTCACACCTTGCAAATTACTAGATGATATAAAATATAAACAGTTGTAAATCAGAGGAAGCATTATAAAACAGCATAAAACTATATAATGGAAGACCAAATATAATAATTCTGCCAGTTAAAATGAATAAACTCCTCTGTTAGCACATAAGACTTTCACATTTCGTTACAAATTAAAGTCTCACTGTTTCCTACTTGCTCAAGAACAGAGATATTTAAAAGAAAAAACAGGGGAAATACCCAGAGAAACACAAACAGAAAAATAACATAAATGGTTATATGAATTTTATAAAAATGTATTTTCCAGAAAGATTTTGTTTTTCTTTGATTTAAAGGAACATTAAAGTCTCAGTGAAGTTATAACAGAAATAAAAATGAGGCAGACATTGTTAGAATTAGAAGCAAAATTGATAAAAAAAAATAAATGTTTTGGAAGAATTTGTTATCCTATTTAGTCAATAAAAGACTAAGTAAAATAAAATAACACAATTAGGAAAAATTAGCCTGATTAAAATAATAGACATAAAATTGAACTCTCTATCTTTCAAAAACTTCACCCTCTTTTAAATGATTGAGAAACACTCATTTACAAAATCCCTTTAAGCCTGAAATTGTACAGGGTGTATTCTTTAACATAAATATTCGTTGAATGAATATTAAGGAAGGCAAACAGACTAGAAATTAATGACTTCTTTCAGAGAAAAAAAAAATCCTATACTAAAAATCCGTATCTTAAGTTAGAAAATGGAAACTGGAAGTATTGTGTGTTAAGTGATGCAGCCAAAGCAGAACATAAGGGAAAACTCTTAGCTTTATGTCCTTTCATTATTAAACATTAAAATTAAAAGTTATATTAATTAAAGATTGAAGTCACAAATATAGAAAAAATAAAACAATGCAAACAAATTAGGTAAAAAAGATAAAGCTGAAGGCAGAAATCAATAAATTAGAAAACAATAAATTTAATAACATTCTTTAAAACATAATGCTAAAAATTAAGAATAAAAGAGGCCGGGCGCGGTGGCTCAAGCCTGTAATCCCAGCACTTTGGGAGGCCGAGACGGGTGGATCACGAGGTCAGGAGATCGAGACTATCCTGGCTAACACGGTGAAACCCCGTCTCTACTAAAAAATACAAAAAACTAGCCGGGCGAGGTGGCGGGCGCCTGTAGTCCCAGCTACTCGGGAGGCTGAGGCAGGAGAATGGCATAAACCCGGGAGGCGGAGCTTGCAGTGAGCTGAGATCCGGCCACTGCACTCCAGCCTGGGCGACAGAGCGAGACTCCGTCTCAAAAAAAAAAAAAAAAAAAAAAAAAAGAAAGAATAAAAGATAACTAATGTTAAAAAGTAGAAAGGGTATACAGATTGTAAATGCAATGTTTCCAAATTTTTAATATTTAAACTTCAAACTATTATATTTGAAAACAAATGAAATTAAACCTTTCTGAAATGAAAACATACAAATTTTCAAAACGTTCTCTAGTACAAATCAAAGATAGCTAGAGCAACAATCCTAATGAATAGTACAAAATAAAAGATTATTCCTCACATAAAAGTTTCTGAAATCAAGTGATTTTACCTGAGTTCCTTCGGATTTTTAGAGAAGGGATGCTTCTGTATACCCTTGCAGAGCATGAAAAATTGAGAATATTGCACATCCCATTTTAGGGAGCCAGTATTAACTTTGCTCACTGACTATGATAAATTTATTACAAAAACAGTATACATCTGATGAAATAGAATAGATTTGATAGCAGATATATTAATTTGATCTTTGAGCCATCTCTACCACATCCACTTCTTTGCTTAGTGAATCCTCATTTTCTTTGTGCTGGCTGCAGTCTCCCCAGCTTAAGGTGATGAATCATGATTGCTCTAATTCTAAGAATGACAGTCTTGTTCCTCTTTTCTAGCAGTTCACCTTCCAAACCCTCCTTAGTGCTTGGGTATGGCTGATTGACTCAATTCTGGCCAATTGCGCTTAAGGGGAACTCTATTGGGGAGTGCTAGAGAAAACAGAATTGGTGTCCTAATACAAGGATCAGATAGAAGACAAGGACTTGTTGTCTAGAGTGGCTGCGGTCATTTCATTAACATGAGGTGGCAAGAGGGAGAGAAACAGAAGTCTTTGTGGTTAAAAATGACGAAGGAGAAAGCAAAAAAGAGCTTAGATTACTGATGATTTATGACTGGCCTGCTGAACCAGTCATGATACCACCTGTGTTCTTTCTGTTAACTGAGATAACGCAACACACACACACCACTGTTACAGGTTTTTAAACTATATTTAATTTGGTTTAACACTTGGAAGCACTCATCTGATACAAAGGCAAAAATCTGAAATAAAATATTGACATAAAAAAATAGCAGTTCACAGAATAATTTACCACTCTTTAATAAAGTTGTATAAAGCAGCAAGGAGAGTCACCCATTAGAAACTGTATTAACCTACCACCACATCATTAAGTCTGATGATGCTACAAAAATGTATATGCATTATTATTTTAGAATACAATTAAATTTGGAATAAATGAATTAAATTTTAAAAATGAAAGGCTGATGACTTTTTTATTAGATATAGTTGAGGTAAGTTGAGGATCCTCCTTATTACCATACACTATTATAATTTAAACACTATTCTGAAAGTTCTAGCTTATAACATGTTCTGAAATAGAAATAAACATATACACTTTGAAAAGGAAATTAACACTGTTATTTGAAAAAATATGATTACATGCCTGTACATTCAAAGAAAACAACTGAATGAAGAGTGTTCATTAAAGTGGCCCTCAGTGAAATATTCTCCAATCTAATGGAATTAACAGAATATATAGAGAGACCATAGAATATGGTGATGAAAGCACTGACATACCTAAAATTGAGGAAATTTATCAGGATACAAAACTATAATCGACATCGATTTCTATCAGGGGAGACATTTAATTTCAGTTACTATGAAAGTCTGTTGTGCTTTGTTATGAGGTTATTTTCTCATCTTTTATCAAGGCCTAGATGAAATATTCTTAAGAACATTTATCATCTTTCATTCTTATTTCATTTCTACCCAATGACATTCTGATAAATCATTTAGCTTTTCAGATGACTAGAATCTTCCAGTACTTTTATTACTATTTATTAGGATATTCCCATTAATATACCAATAAGTTAGCATTCTTGATAACTATAACAGAACAGGAAGGATATAAATTGTTCAATAAATGATACTGTGAAAACTGGTTTATATAAAGAAAAATTGAATGATAGCATATTTGCATAATATATGTCAAAATGAATTCCACATGGATTAAACAGAAAAACTTAAATAAATAAAAAGACTTTAAAGAATCTAGGAAGAACATGTACATGAATGAATGTTTAACTTATATCCCAGGTTCAGCAAGAATTTCCAAATAGGGAAATCATTATTATGCATGATGAAATCTTGCTTAGATTAGGTAATAATTATTAAAAATGTATTTGAAATTTAAATGCCCCAAAGTAGACCAGTACGCCTGCTTATTTTGGGAGGGGTATCTTATTTTTTTTAGAAAGTTGAAAAACAATTTTAAAATTCCAGTATGTTTTCTGCATTCCCCTCGCCTTGGGTGAGGGAAATCTAGAGGACTTTTAGGAGCTTTTACCAGCTCTAAGATTATTTGGAGGCTGTCTTTATGTTCCCTGGTCATTCTCATTTTCCCCTTGGATTGGACACATTAAGACAACATCTCTTCTTTCTGTCTCATGATTGCACGCTCATTTCACACAGGCAGAAGCCAGATAGCTCTCAGTCTTTAAACTTCCTTGCCAGGACCTGCTTGGTGCCCAGAGCAGGAGAGAAGGAAAGGTGGGCTCTCTACCTCTATCATTATAGGTTGAGGCAACTGGTGTTCTGTGAGCTTTTCCTCCAGCTCCTGTCATACAGGACATTTGAGGGCTCCTCCCCTGTTGCATTCTTGCTGCTCATCACTGTGTGGGGCCTCATAGTGCTTGCTCACAATGAAAATGGGATAGAAACAACATGAGAATCGTGGTAGGAAAGTTGCATATTGTGATATAATCAGTGGTCCTGCTTGAGTAAGCAGCTGGAAGACCCCAGGCACCCAGAGCCTCCATGGGAGGCCCCCCTTCACCCTCACACAGGGTGAGAGAGAAAGGATTCTGAATTTGACTGCAATTCTGCCTAAATGTAATGTTACCACAAAAGCCTTGGCTTCTGCATTCTGCTCTACCTTTCAAGGTAGCCTGTTAGGGGCCTGGAATTTTATCCATAAAATGGTTCAAATTCACCCTTAATTGGCTACCACATAAAATGCAAATTCAAGTGTAGGAAAAGTATTTTGAGGATATCAATATATAATGTATGAAAGTGCAGGGTGTGTAACAGTTGTGTATATAAAGCTAAGGTTGAGAATATACATAAAAGGAACAACATTTTTTAAAGTAAAAAAGATACCCTGGAAATAATATTGCAAGTTTAATGAGGAATCTGTGAATACATTTGCCACAAATAAAATAAGCAGAAGTTTGATTGTCTTAGTATATAAATAATTCTTATAATTCAGGAAAAGTAAAATTCGTGTGGCCAATGGCAAAAATAGATATTTTACAAATGAAATTTAAGGGCACTTTAGATATTTAGAACCATTCAAATAAAAATGAAATTTTTCTTCATATAGATTGAACAAATTATTTTTAAAAATAATTTCAGGAAGGATAGGGTAAAATGGTAAGTCTTTTTCAAAAGCACATATATATGTGTGTTATATATATGTCTATATATAAGAACATCAAACAATAGAGAAGGTTAAACATTAAGATAAAATTATCTACTTTTCTTCTTTCCAGTCTCACTTGCTAGAGACAACCATTGTTAACAGTAGTTTTTGTTTTATTTTGGTGATGAATATTAAAATCTTAAAACCCTCATACTTTTGCTTGTCAACTTGAAGTAGTACTTTCAACTTGTGAAAAATGAAAGGTTTAAAACACCCTAACTTCCTGCCAATCTTTGTAAGCTTTTATTTTTCTAATTCTTCTAGATCCTTGATTTATTACCTACATATATATATGCATATATATGATGCATATATGCATGTATGTATATATATGCCTATGTGTAGGTGTATCTACATACATATAATTTTTTTAGCATAACTCAAAACAAAGGAATTAATAGGCTTCATTACCTTTCCCCCTCTTTTTCATTCTCCATTTTATAAAATGTGCTACATTATTATTGCATTTGTCAAATTAATTCTGTAACTGTAGTTATTTTGTTCATTGCTAGTAGATTGATTCTAAAAACTGAAAACCAATAAACATTATTAAAATATTATAATTCTGTACATATATATCAGGGTAAAAGCATAGTGTAGTTGGACCCATAGAAAAGTTACATTCTTTGTCTACAAACTTTGTTGCTGAAAGGGTACTCTTCCGATCATCAAGTTGTCATTGATTCTCACTCATTTCTTTACCATTTTCTTACCTTTTTCTGTATTTATTTTTCCAACAGCTGCCTGTGTTTCTTGTACTCTGTGTCATCATCATTGTTGGAGTTATTTTTTATTTTGATGGAAAATCTGGTCTAGTCATTTCTTTCACATGGAATGTTTGAGTGCTAAATTTTCTATTTGCTTGCATTTGCAAAAATGACTTTATTTACCTCTTACCCTAGTTTGGCAGGGTATAAAATTATAAATTCAGTGTTTTTCTTTAAGATTTAAAACATCTTGCTTTTGGCTCAAGCCTGTAATCCCAGCACTTTGGGAGGCCGAGACGGGCGGATCACGAGGTCAGGAGATCAAGACCATCCTGGCTAACATGGTGAAACCCCGTCTCTACTAAAAAAATACAAAAAAAAAAAAAAAAAAAAAAAAAACTAGCCGGGCGAGGTGGCGGGTGCCTGTAGTCCCAGCTACTCGGGAGGCTGAGGCAGGAGAATGGCGTGAACCCGGGAGGCGGAGCTTGCAGTGAGCTGAGATCCGGCCACTGCACTCCAGCCCAGGCAACAGAGCGAGACTCCGTCTCAAAAAAACAAACAAAACAAAACAAAACAAAAAAATCTTGCTTTTTCATGTTTTTGTGTATATATTGCTAGTGAGAAACTGATGATAATGAGGAGTGTGATGTTAGATACACATATGGATCCTGTTGGTTTGTATGTAATTGATTTAGTCTCTCTAGATGCTTTTAAGGTTCTTTCTTTATTTTGGAATTCTGAAATCTCATCAGGAAGTTTGTAGGCGTATGTCTCTGATTTTGTTTTTTAAATTTTATTTATTTTGCTCAGCCCTATGAACCATTCCCATTTAAAAGTGTGTGTCTGTCTGTTTTGCTTTCTTTTATTGTCTCCGTTATTTCTTCTCTCCATTTCGTTCCTACTGCATGGATGTTGGACTTCCTGAATTTTTCATCTGTGACCTAAATTTATACTCTTATCTGTTTTTGTTGCTTTTTATTCTGTGAGACTTTACTTTTATTCTACAGACCACGTGCTTCGTTTTCAGTTGTTTTATTCTACCATTAAATCAACTGTTTATGAACTCTGAATCACAACCTATCAATGGGTCATGAAATAAATTTAATGAATACTTTTAAAAATAAATAGAATTATCGTAGAGAGTGTATGGCTGTAAGGGGAAGTATTGTTTAGTGAAACTTTATACATATAATATATAGATTCATATACACAATGTGTCATATGTTAAATATATTTATTGGCCAAACAACATTAAAAGTCACTGATGTGGCCCCAAATTAAATAGTTTTGTTTAAAAATTTCCAAATCGTCACTCTTAAGTCTTTGAATTTTTTACTTGTGGTAGAAGGCTCTTCTTTCTTTATCCTCTTGGGATCTTCTTGTCTCTCTCTCTCTGAAGATACTAAGTGGAACATTTTTGAAGAACATTTTTCAGCTTGATTGGACTCCATTTTTACTTGGATTTATTAGGGTATTGCTTTATATTGATTTTTTGTTTTCATGCTATTAATATTTCTTCAGTATCTGGTGATCCTTGTTTATTATTTTTATTTATGAATAAAGGACTAGTTTAATTAGTATAAATAGCTTGCTTGGGATTATCATTCAGTGTTATAGGCCTGTTTTCTCAACGTCCCTTAAATGTCAGATTCTAATTTCAAAACTGTAAAGGGCACACCATATTGACAGGAGGCACCACACCATGGTGCTGATGGGCCAAAAGTAAACTGTCCCATAATGCTGTCCAGTGTAAAGTCAGGAGACTTTACTTTGAGAGTGGAAAATCTTAGTGAATTTAATTTCTTAGTCCAATTTTGTATTCTTTTTTGCTATATAATATGGAGTTTTGACGTTCTCTTAAGTGCTATTATACTTCTTTCTCTCGGGCTTCAACACTCATACCTGTAACCCTCCACTGGGAGATGACCCATTTTCTTAGGAGAAATGTTCTTAGGCCTTAATCTTGAGGGGGAAAAAAAGTCACTAGCCTCCATCTGCAGGGGAAGAAAAGGGGATACCTCGTCCAGCCATTCTAAATATAGTGCTTTAATTAATCTACTCATGTGCTTATCTTGGCTCCGTTCTGTACTTGTACTCACTCACTTTGAACTTGAAACTTCTACAGAGCTCCTTTAACTGTGGTTTTTTATGGCCGGTTTTATTCTATACCAAATTACTTCTGATTTCCATGTTTCAGAAATTCCTGAAATTCCACACTCCTCATACTTTCTTCTACATTCAAAAATGTTATGGTTTCATTTTTTCAAAAATAGTTTCTTTTTAATGGAAACTCTTGAGAGAGGGGAGGAAGACGTGTTTGTTTTGCATCTTCAACTGGATAAGCATAACCTTCCTTGAAATAAATTTGGCTTTATATGGAAAGAATCTGAAAATTTTTACCCTTTACCCTAACGACTCCACTTCAGGAAAATCCTGAAGAGAAATAAGCTAACATGCAGAAACAGATTTAAGTTTATGTTAAACTGTAAGAACACCATATACTACTCAAAATACAGTATAGAAGGATGGTTAAGTGAATTATGATTTATCCATCTGATAGCATAATGTCATTAAAACTCATATGTCTGAGGTTTGCTCAAGTTGTATGGAAAATCTTTATAGTTTAATGTCCAGTTAAAAACTGCACACAGAACTACATATATATAATGAGATCACAAATCTGTAAGTAAAGATTTATGTATACTTATGGAAAAGAACAAGAATCAAATGTGTCAAACTATTAGCTGTAGTTAAATCTGATTGGGGTCCTACTTATTGTAATTTCTTTTTGTCTTTTTAATAATTTTTAAAGTTTTATATAATGAGCATGTTTTATTTCACCTTAATATATTATGTAAAATATTTTAAAGATAAATTTCATTTTTATATCCTTAGTCCCTGGAAGGAGAATCCTGCTTCTGTTTTTTGCCTCTATCTATATGGTGTGATAGCAGTTATAATATATCATTTAAAAATTATCCCTTTACATCTGTTTCATCAGCACAATTTGACTATGAGTGTTTTTGGAGGTAAGGGCAATATCGCTTTTTTTAAAAAAATAGTATTTTGTGTAGAACAGGTGTTCAGATTTTTGTTTCTGGTAGTCTGTTCAAATTTTGGTGTTTCTGAATTAATAAGCAACAGTTCTTAAAGTGTGGTCTGTTGATCCCTGGTGTCAACAAGGCACTTTCAGGTATCCTGTGAGGGCAAATTGTTTTCATAATAATACTAAAGCCTTAATATTGACCTTTTTCACTATGGTGACAATTGCACTGATTGCTCAAAACAGTAGTGAGTTAAATTCATCTTAGCACAAATGTGAAGGGGCAGTGGCCGGAAATTGTACTCATAGTCATTGTATTATTCATTGCCACACACACATAGTAAAAAAATAAATTGCCAGTTTCACTTTCAAATGTCTTTGAAGGAACAGTAAAGAGTACTAATTATATTAAATCATGACTCTTGAATATATCACTTTTTAATATTCTGTGTGGCAAAGTGGGATGTTTACAAAAACACTTCTTCTGCACTGATAAAAGACCCATTTCAGGTGCAAGGCAGACCAGTGAACTTCAATGTAGCAGACCACACAAAGTTCACTAATCTGGCTTCAGATTCCACATTGCAACTAACCTTTAAGACACTACCACCTATCAAATTTTTATTCGGTATCAAAGAAGAACATCCATAATTATCTTAAAAGGCTATTAAAATATTTCTTTTTTCCACAATGACATATCTGTGTGTAGCCAGATTTTCCTCATATATTGCAACCAGAATAACCTATTGTAACAGATTGAACTGTTATAAGAATATAACAGTTGTCTTCTAAGCAGATATAAGAATTCAGTTGTCTTCTATTAATTCACAACATTAAAGAGATTTGTAAACATATAAACATGACACAATTCTCACTATTTTTGAATATAGATATTTTATGTAAAAATATCATACGTTAACATGTCATGGGTTTATTGTTATATTTATATGAATCAATGAGTATATGTGTATATATGTATATATATTTTTTTAAATTCTCAGTTGGTGCGGTGGCTTATGCCTGTAATCCCAGCACTTTGGGAGGCCGAGGTGGGCAGATCATGCAGTCAAGAGATGGAGACCATCCTGGCCAATATGGTGAAACCCTGTCTCTACTAAGAATACAAAAATTAGCTGGGCATGGTAGTGTGCACCTTTAGTCTCAGCTACTCAGGAGACTGAGGCAGGAGAATCACTCAAATACAGGAGGTGGAGGTTGCAGTGAGCTGAGATTGCACCACTGCACTAAAACCTGGGTGACAGAGTGAGACTCCGTCTAAAAAAAAAAGAATTCTCATATTATTAAATTTTTAATATAGTGAATACTGGCTGGGCATAGTGGCTCACGTTTGTAATCCCAGCACTTTGAAAAGCCAAGGCAGATGGATCTCCCGAGGTCAGGAGTTCAAGACCAGCCTGGCCAAAATGGTAAAACCCTGTCTCTACTAAAAATACAAAAATTAGCTGGGCGTGGTGGCATGCGCCTGTAGTCGCAGCTACTTGAGAGACTGAGGCAGGAGAATCGCTTGAATCCAGGAGGCAGAGGTTGTGGTGAGCTGAGATCGCATCCACTGTACTCCAGGCTGGCTGACAGAGCGAGATATACATATATACACACACACACACACACACACACACATATGGGTTGTGTGTATGCATATACATATGTGTGTGTGTGTGTGTGTGTATATATATATGTATATGCATACACACAACCCATGTATACAGAAACTCTTTGGGTCCTTCAATAATTTTTAAGAGAGTAAAGGGATACTTGATAGTTCCACCATTTGTTTTTTTACTCGTTATTAAAAAATGTTCAGTGACTTACTCAAAGATACGTGTTACTAAAGGGCAAAGGAAGAATTTAAACTAAGATCTGACTGCTCCAAAGCCCTCCTAAACATTTCTATATTCAATCTTTGAAAACTAAAGTTGTTTTTTTTTTTTCCGTTCTCTGACAGTATCTCTTCCTGAATAATTTCTTGCTTAATTATAACTTTCATTAGTCTAGCATCAAACGGGTTCTGAGTACTTATGGAGTGTATCACAAGGAATTTGGTATACATTTCTGAAATATCCTTGACATCTCCAGCAGTTATCAACCATTCTTTCTTCAGTTAGAATTGACTTCCAGTTGTCACACCTGTGCCTATTCAGGCTTTTAGACGCTCTATGAACTACTTTTGTTACTTCTTTGTCTCTTTCAGATTTGAATGTTCTTAATTCTTAGCACATTGTTATCACAATTGCTGTTAATAGTTGCTATTGTAGGTTACAAGTAAAACAGGTACTGTCAAGTGGCTTCTATAATTTGCTATTAGTCACTACTACAATATTTCTCATGCGCTATTAACAATCAGATTTGAAATTTCAATATTTCTATACAGCAGTCGTTGTGACAGTTCTGTCTCCAGTGGGCTTGTAACAGCCCCCATTGCTTATAGTTTCCGTTTTCATGTGGGAATGGTGCTAAATTATGGTGCTCGCCAATACGGCATCTTTCTATGCAGCTCTGCAGCTACTGCTGGCTCTTCCGGGAATTTTTTCTTTTGCGTATCCATCCCTGTTGGATCACTTGCCCTTTCCTGCCAAACCCTTGCCTCTGCCTGAATTCTGGTTTGGCTCTTCCTTTGTGGCTCCCAGAGCCTCTGCCAATCTTTTTGGAGCGTTTGTAACAATAGGAAAAAAGGTCCTCCTTCCTCAGGGCACCCATGATCCTGAAACAGAGATCCATGAATGGGTTTCAACTCCCATCCATCCTCTCTGCCAAGCCCTTGTGGAGACCACTGTCCATAACCCTGAATAACTTCTGAGAGCTCATATTGTGAAATTGATGCAGAAGTTTTGTGACATTAATTTTAAATACCACCACAATGCTCCAAATACCTTCTGGGTGGTTTTTCAATTTCAGGGTAAGAATACAAAGGATACACTAATTCTTAAAAGAAAACATCATCCTCCCACTTTCATATCTGGTCTCTATAGAAAAAGGTGTGTTACTTCCATACAGAATACCTGTGTGATTCATTCATTTACTCCTTGTGACTTTAGTCTTAAATTTCTTTTTTTATTTTACCAAAAACAAATCTAGATATTTTACTATGTTTAATCATCAATCGAGAGAGGTTCCCTAAAGCTTAAATAAAATGAATAATTTAGAGGATTGGCTGTCACTCATGTCCTTTTTCTGGGATCTCCTCCTGTTTATATGCTGATGCATTAACTTGCTTCTCAGTGTCAAACCTTGCTTGTCCAGACCCTTCCCAGTTGGTAATTTCTTGACCCTGACTTTTTTTTATATATGTGGCCTTCTGATCTTGGCTTTCTCTACTTTTCTCCAAGGAGAGATCTACTGACAACACTATCCTCAGTTGGGGAGGCCTGGTAGCTTTCCCTCTGAGATTCTTCCTTGTATTCAGTCTCGTATCACATTTGAACTATTCTTGGATGTGAATGTCGAGGTGCCAAACATATATTCTTCTGGATTTCCAAGCCTAGGTGAAGCTAGACCACCAGATAGCCATATATACAGACCTTGTAGAAACGATTTTGCTCCATGCTTTAGCATTATGCTTTTAACTTCACTGAGAGTTAGATTAAGATACGTCCATATAAAGGTTCTACAACCTTTATTAGCAGCCTGTGAGAAGACTTTGCCCATAATTTTTATATTTTTGGTCATCCTTACATAAAGATGCACACAATAAATTCATCTTAGAATACTGTGCTGGAAAAGATTTGTCTTCCCTGTTTCAGTTACTTTGGGCTGCTATAATAAAATGTCATAGACTAGGTGGTTTGTAAACAATAGAACTTTATTTCTCACAGTTTTGGAGGCTGAGGAGTCCAAGATCAAGGTGTTGGCAGATCCATGTCAGTAATGGCACTCTTCCTGGTTTGCAGAAGGTGATGTTTTGGTTGTATCCTTACGTGGAAGAGACAGAGAACAAGATTTATCTCTTCTTAAAAGGGCATAATCCCATTCAGGAAGGTTCTACCCTCAGGAACTGATTTCCCCCCAAAGGTCTTAGCTCCAAATACTATCACATTGTGGGTTTGGATCTCAATATATGAACTTTGGGAGGATACAGACATTCAGTCCAGAATGCACATAAAATGGTGCCGATAGTTTAATTACATATATAATGTATAGATACATAATGAATGGTAAGTAATATGTCATATTTCCTGTTTCACATTGGCTGCTAGGAAACAAAGAGCTATATGTTGTCCTCATTTGCTATAAATATACTAGAATTTGACAATTATGTATTTAGTTAATATTTATGAGATTCCTCAACTTGATGTCTTCAATGACTCCATGAATTTAAGCCCTCCCTCATTCCAACATATACCTAAGCATAAAAATAAAGAAATGATGATTTCAGAACAAGAGTCATGCAATAAAGAGAAGAAATAGTTATAGAGATCCTGCAGATGCAGAAAAATTGAAGGAAGTTAGAGATAACAAAATAAGCTAATGTTATCTGGGGCCAGTGACGGTTAGCATAACTCTAAATCACCTTTTCTCCAACACATGATGGATTTCTACCAGCTTCACTTCTCCCTTAGTGGTATTAGAGACTTCTCATCTTTATTCATGGTAAGTGGACTCAGATGCTATCTTTGCCTTAAAATCTTTCACTCTGACCCATCCTGCTTGGTCATTAGAGGAAGCGTCACAGAAGGAAGAAAGCAGTGTTATGCGGTGCCTTCCAAGACACAGACACAATGGAGATTGCTGTGGCACCAATGTGTATAGAGATGTATGAATGTGATGATAAGTAGAGGGACTGTGATCTTGTCAGTACTATCTTATTGCATGGGAAGTTTACAGATTAAATTCTTTTTTCTGTGTCATATTTTATTCATCTTTAATATCTCTTATAATAGCCATTGAGCTGTAGAAGAAACCTCCCTTTCTTTTCTTTTCCTCTCCAGCTACCTCTTCCATAGGGTCAGGGAGCTCCTTCTGAGGCCACCACTCTTAGATGATTTGTCCCCAATAATTTATATATCATCACTTAGGTTATTTTTAGTTGATTATTATTTTAGGGTACAGAAGAATGAAGTGCTTATAAAAGCTTCCTGGCAAGGAGAGCCAGAGTGAGAAGTTACAGCTGTGAATAATGAGTGTTCTACTTATCTCTGGGGCCTTGCGGGACAGGTTTTTAGCCTATTTATCAACATTTATTTGGACTTGTTTGTAACCTTGGTAGTCACAGTGTGGGAGGGTAAAAGGGAAGAGCAGAGCTATGTAAGTAGCAATCTAATATATACCATCTCTTTCTAGATGAGATTTTATGATTTAATGTATTCTTTAAAAGGAAATACAATTGTAGAGATTAACATAGGAATTCAGAGAATCACTGCAGAATGATCCTTTTAATCATATAGATGCACAACAAATACAAATCCACATACATTTTTCTTTTTCTCTACCTCATCCCCACGCCCCTCCTGACAAAACTCAAACTGTATTTTAAGTGTTCTGTGCTTGGTGGTGACTGTTGCCATTTTCAGCAATTTTTAAATTTTTTATTTTTTCAAAATCTGTTGCTTTGAAAGGCCCCCTAGGGTTATGTAGGGTGTAGGTCTACACAGTTATTATCTATTGTCAGCAAAACTGAATAGCTGGGAGGGAATAATTATACAATCCCTTTTGCCATAAGCCACTTCTGAACATATTGCAATATATACTGGATTCATTTTAAAGTGGTTGTAACTAAATGAATCACAACCATTGGGGATAGGGTAATAGTATATTAAGACTGTGTAAAGTCTGTAAGAAGTCAGTATATTAAAATCTGTCAGAAAAGGTCATCCTTGACTATGGGTTAATATCTGTAGTCAGTACCTTGAATAGTGCCAATATGTGTTGGCTCTAATCTTCGATATGACTCTAGGCAGGAAATGAGATCTGAAACTTTCACTGATGGAGTATGAACCAGATTGACAAACTTCTTAGTGGAGAGAAGTTTCTGCTGTGTGTGTGTGTGTGTGTGTGTGTGTGTGTGTGTGTGTGTGTGTTTTAATGATTCTGGGTATTTTAATGTTAAAGTATATATAGGATTTTATAGTTTTTGGACTTTGGGATCTAGGGAGAAAAGGATATATATCCTTTCCTACTCACCCTACCCCCAACCAATTACCTTTGGCGAGGTATCAGCTGTGTTTTGCTAATGAGCATTGCCTGAGGACGTTCTGGAAGCTCACAGAACACAGAGACTTGTAAGAGTCACAGTGGAATCAGACAACCTGTCAGTCTGTTTATACACGTATGCTGGCATTTTCTTTGCAAGACATGCAAACCAATTAGAGGGAGGCTCCCTTAGAACACTTTTGAGGGGGTGGACACTTCTATTAATGTTTGGCATGGGCATCTGTTATATTGGAGAGAATGAGATTAACAATTTTGTAATCAATTTTTGGAAGAAAATTTGAAATGAAGGTTACAAAAAAGATTTTGTTGTAATATGAATTAGCAGAGAAAAGTTAGTTTTGTATCTCTGTACAGCTGAAAGTTCAAAAGAATAAGGACAAACATGTTTCCTTGGGCATGCATTTCATTGAATACCTATGGTTTTTATAATTAGTTCATTATAAAGGAGAGATGTGAATAGTGACCTTTGTCCAGTCTGGCTCACGAAAAGCAAGCATACTGATTTCTTCTGGGCAGTGTGATCAATTACCAGTAATGGAGCTGAAATGAGTGATCCTGATATGTCTTTGCACATTTTATTCTGCAAAGACATCAGGGCCTTATGCAGTTTGGGAGAAGGCTGGGACTTAATGTTAGTACCATAATGTCTTGCCTTCCTCCCCCACCTCCTCACAAATCATTACTTACTGTCAGATAAATTCAACTGGTGCCTTTAGGAGAAATCAGGTGAATATGGGGCAGAAACAGTGGAGTTGCATTTTGAAGGTTTTCTATTATGTGAATAGCAGCCAGTTAGAGAATAGCTAACCATCAACAGTTTTATTTTAATTCTTTGCTACATGGAACCTCAGGGAGGAAATGTTCTTGTATGTAGTAAAGTGTTTCTTTTCTTTCTGAATTGTACAATGATTGAAAATTGTGGCTATCGTTATTTGTACTATATGCAATTATAAAGTAATGGTGATAATATTTAGAATTTGATACTGAGGCTCTGTAAACATTTATTATAAAAGTTAGTACTTAGCTTCAGCATTCCAGAGGTACTTTTACCACATCCTATTGTAAAACTGATAAGGATCTGTGACACTGAATGATATGTGGGTATTGTCATCTCATTCTTTGTAGGTTTCCTTCTGGCTGGAAATCTTGGAGTTGGTCATTATAACCTTTTGCTTTAGAGTCATGAGGCAAATAAGATACATGTTAATTTCAATTTAGAGATGAAATTGTGTCCTGCCTATTTCTTACTTGGACCAAAGCTTACATTATAAAAAATCATGTATTTGCTTTGTTATAGTAGCAATGTAAAAATAGAAGTTCTGTAAAGAGTTAATCAGTTATTTGCTTCCGATTGTTTGAGTGAGACAACCCGTGGGTCTTTTAGATCTTGGTCTTTCGTTACTGCAGGATGAAAGAGTAATACATGTATTGCTTTAATGCCCTCATTTATATGTAGATGTATCTTAATAAAATTGTGAATGACAGGGCACCAAATCATAGTGTTCAAAATGGAAAGTGTCAAATAATTGTTATCAGTAGACCCTAGTCTGAGTCTTTGTGGTTCTGCTATTTATTAGGAACATGATGAAGAGAGTTGACAGTTTTTCTGATATTCAATAAGATTTTTGTGCTAAATAATATTTAATATTACTTCTAGCTCTAATAGTCTATGTGTTTATGATAATCGTAATCATTCATTAATATGCTCAGCAAGCAGTATTTATAGTTACCTGGGGACCAGGACTTTATCAGATGTTGAGGAGATTATAAGTGAATAGCCATAAACCATAGCTTACAAGAGCTTGCAGTCCAGTGGAGAAGACAGCTAGGTAAACAACTAACAGACAGATATATAAGTACAGAAAAGCAAATGCTGGGCAAGATCCCATCTGCTTATCTACTGCTGAGATACTTGTTTAAGGAGTGGTATAGTCTGAATGTTTGTGTCTCCATGGATGGGATTTGTGCCCTCGGAAAAGAGGCCCCAAAGAGCTACCTTTCCCTTTCTACCGTGTGAGGACACAGTCACAACCATAGGCATCATCTTGGAGAAGGCCAGGCCTGACCAGATGCTGAATCTTCCAGCATCTTGATCTTGGACTTCCCAGTCTTCAGAACTGTGAGAAAAAATAATTATGTTGTTTATAAGCCACCCAGTTTATGGTATTTTGTTATAGCAGCCAGAGTTGACTAAGACAAGGAGGTATATCAGCCTGTGGACCTTAGGGGTCTACTGGGAAGAAAGATGGCAATCATTTAGAATCAGATTCTCTGGCTAGAAGAGTCTTCTTCCTGGGAGTTCTCAAAATTGACAGGGAGCTTATACTAAGATAAAATAGATACTTGACCTTTATCTTATTTTTTAAAAATCAGCAGTTATTCTTTAATATTATCAAATATTCAGTAGTTGTTAAAATTTCCAATAAATTCATAAGAGTCATAAATGTACTTTACAATGTGTTTGTTTGATTAAAGTCCATATCTGGTGAATGGGTGACATGTCTTTCAAAACTGCAAGTCCCTCACCCAACCCCATCATCTGTTTTCTTTTCCTTGTAATTTTAAGCTACATTTTTTTATTTTGTGTTTGGTATAGAATTCTTATTTTTAAGAAACTTTTAAAATTCACACATAATAATTGTACATATTTAAGGGACACACAGTGATGTTTCAATACATGTAATGTATTGTGATCAAATTAGGGCAATTAGTATATTCACCATATCAGACAGTTATTATTTCTTTGTGTTGGGAGCATTCAATATAATCCTTTAGCTATTTGAAATTATATAATATATTATTATTAACTGTAGTCATCCTACAGTGCTATACCAGTTTTAAAGTCTAATGGGAATCGATCAGGACAATAAAGGGGTCATCCAAGTATTCCCTGGAGAGCCATTTTTGTGTGTGTGGAAGATGCTTAAATGAGGTGGCCAAGATAATTTTTGAACTGGAATTGGAAACCAGATTTGTTCAGACTGTGGTTGCACAGGGTACCGTCTTGCACTACATCAAAACCCTTAATTCTGTTGGACTATGATGAAATAATCTCAAAGTGCTATGGAATTACTTCTACCATTATAGTAGTTTCTCCTGAAAAATTAGACCTGACCTTTATTTTTAAAAGTGTGTTAATTTTCAGAGTTGACAGATGTTTTGGTGTGATTCTGGATGGTGCCTCTCAAAATATCCTCCAACTGAACTGTGAAGAAATGTGTCCAGTTTTCTCAAGAGAGACAACTGGAAAAAAAAAATCAGCAATGGCAGCATTTGGAGAATGTAATAGGAGAGCTGCCACACAGGTGGAAACAGATGGTTCCTTTTCTGTGAGGGCTGCATTGATGAATACAGAAGTGGCATGATTGGATTAGTGGTCATAGAAACAATAACACAGAAATGAAAGCAAGGTCAGTCTCTAGGTGAGAAGTGGCAGTGGCTTCTAGGGGAGTCCTCAGGTATTATACTAGCAGAAGCAAGATGAAAAATTTAAATTTAAGTATCTTAAACATTTTCTTTTTTGGGGGTTGGGGGATAGCCCACATAAGAGTACCAAAGATCCCTTGCTCCTCTTATCTCACAGATTCAACTTTCCATTTATAAAGTTTGTCTCTGTCGTCTAAATTTCAACAGATCTAACATGTCATTAAATGCAAAACACACCATTATTTTAGGTATCACTAAGAAAACTGTAACCACCAAGATTTCGTTATCACTTTATATGCACTGAAAGAGCTCTTTAAAGTCCAACTTCAAACAAAGAGTCTATAATGGTTTTACTACTTCAGCTGGCAAATATCAGAGCCAAACAATGGTATAGAGACATATACTGGATTCTGCAACATGCTTGCTTGGCATAAAATACCTGAGTTTACAGTCCAAGAGCTCTTTGGTTTGGAAAGAGAAGGATGGAGAAAAGGAACAGCACTTTCCGCACAGGGAGAAGGATTGGGGAAATAGTGATAACACCATTTGCAGCTGCCAGAAAAGGCCCCACATTTTTAAAGATGATTTCAATTGTAAGATGCACTTTGATTTCAGAGATGTTAAAATGTGAAAAAAGTACATTTTAGAATAGAATAAATAAGGTGTGTAAGAGCTTTTCAGTGTTGCCAGGTGTTGAATGTTGAAAGTCAACTAGGCCACTTAGAGGAATACTGATCTGTTGATAAGTTATTTTTAGTTATTTTAGCAGCTCACCAATCCAGTAGCAACCAGCCTGTAGTCATAAGTAAAACTGAAAATTGATGCACTATGCTTTACTCTCTTCTATATGTGTGAGCAAGAAAGAGAATGTACACAGAGGGAGAAAGACAGTGAAACTGACTCTGTCTTGTCTTTTGAGGACACACTTCCTGTGTTGATATTCAACCCATTTGGAGCCTAATAGTGAGCTAGGATCCAACCTGGAGAATCGTTTGATGGTTGAAAAGGCAACATGATGAACAAGAGCCACCAGGGGGCTAGAAAGAAAAGAAATATAGAATCTAAGTTGGGGTAGATAATAGGATCTAAACTAAACATTATTATTTTTACTTTTGTTGGAGTTCATGTATTACATTGACTTCTCTCGAATTTTCTTGGGCTACAGAATCATGGATATGATGAAATAAGATGTTAATTTATATTACTTTCATTCTGTGTCCTTCAATCCCCCCAGCAGTTGGGTAAAGCTCTCATGTGCATAAAAGTCAGTTGGAGGGCTATTTAAAATTTTTCAGTCCAGGATCTGATTTTTCAGATTTTGGAGTTTGGTGAAGCATTCTGAAATCTAAGTCTTGAAAAAGAAAGGTCCTGAAATTTGTGTTTTTTTCCAAAAGCATCTCCACTTATTTATAATAAAGATATATATGTATAACCCTTTGAGATGTATGCTCTCATAGTTAATGGTAAATTAATTTAGATGATCTTTCTCAGCACTCCTCAGTTCAAGTTTCCTTTTTTTTCAAGAATCCATAGAACTAGAGAATTTTTCCCCCACAGAAATTATCTTTTGTTGCAAATCAAAAACACTACCTTTGGCCCAGTTTGAGCTGGATGGAAATTTCAAAAACTACTTATCTTTACATAGAGATATACGTATTTCTAGAGATTTCCGTAGATTCCACATTATGGAGGCAAGCTAAGTGCTTCAAAGTACCCTTCATCACCCCTTGAATCAAATCATGGCTGGGCTGCTCAGTTGCAAACAGCATTCCTCCTGCAATTCTCCTTAGTTTTGAAGGCTACCAAGGCACAATTCAGTCTTTTCTGGAAAACAACACAGAAAACAGAGAAGATCTTTTCATATTTTAAATGGTTGACTTCGTAACACATTCAGAGGGAAGAAGAAAACATATGATAATATTGTTAATAGATGACACAAACATTTGTGGTAATGGCCCAGCACATTGTACAGAGTAATGTGGATGGTTGGATGGTGTGAGTGAAAGTGTGTCAGCTGGCTTTTAGCCCACTGGCAAAATGTTTGGACAATTTGTGTTGGATAACTTGGTGGTGGATTTAAGGGAATTTGTTTTCCTTCACAAATGAAATGATGCATGCAGGATTTGATATGTAATTCTTTGAGTAAGAGGTAATTGCTATACACACTAACCAACTATTTGCATTTAGCTAGCAACAGTTTCTACTGAACTTTATCTCATGTTTCTTTTTCTTTTTTTTTTAAATTTATTTATTATTATTATACTTTAAGTTGTAGGGTAAATGTGCATAACGTGCAGGTTTGTTACATATGTATACGTGTGCCTTGTTGGTGTGCTGCACCCATCAACTCGTCATTTACATCAGGTATAACTCCCAATGCAATCACTCCCCCCTCCCCCGTCCCCATGATAGGCCCCGGTGTGTGATATTCCCCTTCCCGAGTCCAAGTGATCTCATTGTTCAGTTCCCACCTATGAGAGAGAACATGCGGTGTTTGGTTTTGTGTTCTTGTGATAGTTTGCTAAGAATGATGGTTTCCAGCTGCATCCATGTCCCTACAAAGGACACAAACTCATCCTTTTTGATGGCTGCATAGTATTCCATGGTGTATATGTGCCACATTTTCTTAATCCAATCTGTCACTGATGGACATTTGGGTTGATTCCAAGTCTTTGCTATTGTGAATAGTGCCGCAATAAACATACGTGTGCATGTGTCTTTATAGCAGCATAATTTATAATCCTTTGGGTATATACCCAGTAATGGGATGGCTGGGTCATATGGTACATCTAGTTCTAGATCCTTGAGGAATCGCCATACTGTTTTCCATAATGGTTGAACTAGTTTACAATCCCACCAACAGTGTAAAAGTGTTCCTATTTCTCCACATCCTCTCCAGCACCTGTTGTTTCCTGACTTTTTAATGATCGCCATTCTAACTGGTGTGAGATGGTATCTCATTGTGGTTTTGATTTGCATTTCTCTGATGGCCAGTGATGATGAGCATTTTTTCATGTGTCTGTTGGCTGTATGAATGTCTTCTTTTGAGAAATGTCTGTTCATATCCTTTGCCCACTTTCTGATGGGGTTGTTTGTTTTTTTCTTGTAAATTTGTTTGAGTTCTTTGTAGGTTCTGGATATTAGCCCTTTGTCAGATGAGTAGATTGCAAAAATTTTCTCCCATTCTGTAGGTTGCCTGTTCACTCTGATGGTAGTTTCTTTTGCTGTGCAGAAGCTCTTTAGTTTAATGAGATCCCATTTGTCAATTTTGGCTTTTGCTGCCGTTGCTTTTGGTGTTTTAGACATGAAGTCTTTTCCCATGCCTATGTCCTGAATGGTACTACCTAGGTTTTCCTCTAGGATTTTTATGGTATTAGGTCTAACATTTAAGTCCCTAATCCATCTTGAATTAATTTTTGTATAAGGAGTAAGGAAAGGATCCAGTTTCAGCTTTCTACTTACGGCTAGCCAGTTTTCCCAGCACCATTTTAAATAGGGAATCCTTTCCCCATTTCTTGTTTCTCTCAGGTTTGTCAAAGATCAGATGGCTGTAGATGTGTGGTATTATTTCTGAGGACTCTGTTCTGTTCCATTGGTCTATATCTCTGTTTTGGTACCAGTACCATGCTGTTTTGGTTACTGTAGCCTTGTAGTATAGTTTGAAGTCAGGTAGCGTGATGCCTCCAGCTTTGTTCTTTTGACTTAGGATTGTCTTGGAGATGCGGGCTCTTTTTTGGTTCCATATGAACTTTAAAGCAGTTTTTTCCAATTCTGTGAAGAAACTCGTTGGTAGCTTGATGGGGATGGCATTGAATCTATAAATAACCTTGGGCAGTATGGCCATTTTCACAATATTGATTCTTCCTATCCATGAGCATGGTATGTTCTTCCATTTGTTTGTGTCCTCTTTGATTTCACTGAGCAGTGGTTTGTAGTTCTCCTTGAAGAGGTCCTTTACATCCCTTGTAAGTTGGATTCCTAGGTATTTTATTCTCTTTGAAGCAATTGTGAATGGAAGTTCATTCCTGATTTGGCTCTCTGTTTGTCTGTTATTGGTGTATAAGAATGCTTGTGATTTTTGCACATTAATTTTGTATCCTGAGACTTTGCTGAAGTTGCTTATCAGCTTAAGGAGATTTTGGGCTGAGACAATGGGGTTTTCTAAATATACAATCATGTCATCTGCAAATAGGGACAATTTGACTTCTTCTTTTCCTAACTGAATACCCTTGATTTCTTTCTCTTGCCTCATTGCCCTAGCCAGAACTTCCAACACTATGTTGAATAGGAGTGGTGAGAGAGGGCATCCCTGTCTTCTGCCAGTTTTCAAAGGGAATTTTTTCAGTTTTTGCCCATTCAGTATGATATTGGCTGTGGGTTTGTCATAGGTAGCTCTTATTATTTTGAGGTACGTTCCATCAATACCGAATTTATTGAGCGTTTTTAGCATGAAGGGCTGTTGAATTTTGTCAAAAGTCTTTTCTGCATCTATTGAGATAACCATGTGGTTCTTGTCTTTGGTTCTGTTTATATGCTGGATTATGTTGATTGATTTGCGAATGTTGAACCAGCCTTGCATACCAGGGATGAAGCCCACTTGATCATGGTGGATAAGCTTTTTGATGTGTTGCTGAATCCGGTTTGTCAGTATTTTATTGAGGATTTTTGCATCGATGTTCATCAGGGATATTGGTCTAAAATTCTCTTTTTTTGTTGTGTCTCTGCCAGGCTTTGGTATCAGGATGATGTTGGCCTCATAAAATGAGTTAGGGAGGATTCCCTCTTTTTCTCTTGATTGGAATAGTTTCAGAAGGAATGGTACCAAGTCCTCCTTGTACCTCTGGTAGAATTCAGCTGTGAATCCATCTGGTCCTGGACTTTTTTTGGTTGGTAGGCTATTAATTATTGCCTCAATTTCAGAGCCTGCTATTGGTCTATTCAGGGATTCAACTTCTTCCTGGTTTAGTCTTGGAAGAGTGTAAGTGTCCAGGAAATTATCCATTTCTTCTAGATTTTCCAGTTTGTTTGCATAGAGGTGTTTATAGTATTCTCTGATGGTAGTTTGTATTTCTGTGGGGTCGGTGGTGATATCCCCTTTATCATTTTTAATTGCGTCAATTTCATTCTTCTCTCTTTTCTTCTTTATTAGTCTTGCTAGTGGTCTGTCAATTTTGTGGATCTTTTCAAGAAACCAACTCCTGGATTCATTGATTTTTTGGAGGGTTTTTTGTGTTTCTATCTCCTTCAGTTCTGCTCTGATCTTAGTTATTTCTTGCCTTCTGCTAGCTTTCGAATGTGTTTGCTCTTGCTTCTCTAGTTCTTTTAATTGTGATGTTAGAGTGTCAATTTTAGATCTTTCCTGCTTTCTCTTGTGGGCATTTAGTGCTATAAATTTCCCTCTACACACTGCTTTAAATGTGTCCCAGAGATTCTGGTATGTTGTATCTTTGTTCTCATTGGTTTCAAAGAACATCTTTATTTCTGCCTTCATTTCGTTATGTACCCAGTAGTCATTCAGGAGCAGGTTGTTCAGTTTCCATGTAGTTGAGCGGTTTTGATTGAGTTTCTTAGTCCTGAGTTCTAGTTTGATTGCACTGTGGTCTGAGAGACAGTTTGTTATAATTTCTGTTCTTGTACATTTGCTGAGGAGTGCTTTACTTCCAATTACGTGGTCAATTTTGGAGTAAGTACGATGTGGTACTGAGAAGAATGTATATTCTGTTGATTTGGGGTGGAGAGTTCTATAGATGTCTATTAGGTCTGCATGCTGCAGAGCTGAGTTCAATTCCTGGATATCCTTGTTAACTTTCTGTCTCGTTGATCTGTCTAATGTTGACAGTGGAGTGTTGAAGTCTCCCATTATTATTGTATGGGAGTGTAAGTCTCTTTGTAAGTCTCTAAGGACTTGCTTTATGAATCTGGGTGCTCCTGTATTGGGTGCATATATATTTCGGATAGTTAGCTCTTCCTGTTGAATTGATCCCTTTACCATTATGTAATGGCCTTCTTTGTCTCTTTTGGTCTTTGATGGTTTAAAGTCTGTTTTATCAGAGACTAGTATTGCAACCCCCGCTTTTTTTTGTTCTCCATTTGCTTGGTAAATCTTCCTCCATCCCTTTATTTTGAGCCTATGTATGTCTCTGTGTGTGAGATGGGTCTCCTGAATACAGCAGACTGATGGGTCTTGACTCTTTATCCAGTTTGCCAGTCTGTGTCTTTTAATTGGAGCATTTAGTCCATTTACATTTAAGGTTAAGATTGTTATGTGTGAACTTGATCCTGCCATTATGATATTAACTGGTTATTTTGCTCGTTAGTTGATGCAGTTTCTTCCTAGCCTCGATGGTCTTTACATTTTGGCATGTTTTTGCAATGGCTGGTACCGGTTGTTCCTTTCCATGTTTAGTGCTTCCTTCAGGATCTCTTGTAAGGCAGGCCTAGTGGTGACAAAATCTCTAAGCATTTGCTTATCTGTAAAGGATTTTATTTCTCCTTCACTTATGAAACTTAGTTTGGCTGGATATGAAATTCTGGGTTAAAAATTCTTTTCTTTAAGAATGTTGAATATTGGCCCCCACTCTCTTCTGGCTTGTAGAGTTTCTGCTGAGAGATCTGCTGTTAGTCTGATGGGCTTCCCTTTGTGGGTAACCCGACCTTTCTCTCTGGCTGCCCTTAAGATTTTTTCCTTCATTTCAACTTTGGTGAATCTGGCAATTATGTGTCTTGGAGTTGCTCTTCTCGAGGAGTATCTTTGTGGCGTTCTCTGTATTTCCTGGATTTGAATGTTGGCCTGCCCTACTAGGTTGGGGAAGTTCTCCTGGATGATATCCTGAAGAGTGTTTTCCAACTTGGTTCCATTTTTGCCCTCACTTTCAGGCACCCCAATCAGACGTAGATTTGGTCTTTTTACATAATCCCATACTTCTTGCAGGCTTTGTTCATTTCTTTTTCTTCTTTTTTCTTTTGGTTTCTCTTCTCGCTTCATTTCATTCATTTGATCCTCAATCGCTGATACTCTTTCTTCCAATTGACCGAGTCGGTTACTGAAGCTTGTGCATTTGTCACGTATTTCTCGTGTCATGGTTTTCATCTCTTTCATTTCGTTTATGACCTTCTCTGCATTAATTACTCTAGCCATCAATTCTTCCACTTTTTTTTCAAGATTTTTAGTTTCTTTGCGCTGGGTACGTAATTCCTCCTTTAGCTCTGAGAAATTTGATGGACTGAAGCCTTCTTCTCTCATCTCGTCAAAGTCATTCTCCGTCCAGCTTTGATCCGTTGCTGGCGATGAGCTGCGCTCCTTTGCCGGGGGAGATGCGCTCTTATTTTTTGCATTTCCAGCTTTTCTGCCTTGCTTTTTCCCCATCTTTGTGGTTTTATCTGCCTCTGGTCTTTGATGATGGTGACGTACTGATGGGGTTTTGGTGTAGGTGTCCTTCCTGTTTGATAGTTTTCCTTCTAACAGTCAGGACCCTCAGCTGTAGGTCTGTTGGAGATTGCTTGAGGTCCACTCCAGACCCTGTTTGCCTGGGTATCAGCAGCAGAGGCAGCAGAAGATAGAATATTTCTGAACAGCGAGTGTACCTGTCTGATTCTTGCTTTGGAAGCTTCCTCTCAGGGGTGTACTCCACCCTGTGAGGTGTGGGGTATTAGACTGCCCCTAGTGGGGTATGTCTCCCAGTTAGGCTGCTCAGGGGCCAGGGACCCACTTGAGCAGGGAGTCTGTCCCTTCTCAGATCTCAGCCTCCATGTTGGGAGATCCACTGCTCTCTTCAAAGCTGTCAGACAGAGTCGTTTGCGTCTGCAGAGTTTTCTGCTGCTTTTGTTGTTGTATAATTGTGCCCTGTCCCCAGAGGTGGAGTCTATAGAGACAGGCAGGTTTCCTTGAGCTGCTGTGAGCTCCACCCAGTTCGAGCTTCCCAGTGGCTATGTTTACCTACTTAAGCCTCAGCAATGGCGGGTGCCCCTCCCCCAGCCTCGCTGCTGCCTTGCGGGTAGATCACAGACTGCTGTGCTAGCAATGAGGGAGGCTCCGTGGGTGTGGGACCCTCCCGGCCAGGTGTGGGATATGATCTCCTGGTGTGCCTGTTTGCTTAAAGCGCAGTATTGGGGTGGGAGTTACCCGATTTTCCAGGTGTTGTGTGTCTCAGTTCCCCTGGCTAGGAAAAGGGATTCCCTTCCCCCTTGCGCTTCCCAGGTGAGGCAATGCCTCGCCCTGCTTCAGCTCTCGCTGGTCGGGCTGCAGCAGCTGACCAGCACTGATCGTCCGGCACTCCCCAGTGAGATGAACCCAGTACCTCAGTTGAAAATGCAGAAATCACCGGTCTTCTGTGTCGCTCGCGCTGGGAGTTGGAGACTGGAGCCGTTCCTATTCCGCCATCTTGCTCCAGAAGCTATCTCATGTTTCTTTAAGTAAATGTTTGGAAGTATGTTTGTCTTATTTAGTAACTTTCAAAAAATTTTGCCACATCTCAATGCTTCTTAAAGGTTATCTAAATAACTACTCAAGGAAAACATTCTTTAGTTACTCAGCATCATAGTCTTCAGTTTTCTCATATATATGACGGCTTGTAATGCATAATATTCTTACCAGCACTGACATGCAGTAGGAGTAATTTACGTGGTATTGTATTATGTATTTTAGGACTACATTCAATTACAATTCAGTTTCTATTCATTGTAGGAAGGACGAATGGGAATGTGTTCTGAAGTAGAGCCTCTCAAAGTCAAATCCTTAAACTACATATCTTTGACTAATCTTGGATGCTGGCAGAAAATGCAGATTCCCTGGTTCTGTGGACTGAATTGTCACCCTTCTTCAAATTCAGACATTGAATTCCTAGCCTCCAATGTGTCTGTTTTGGAAGGTAGGGATTGTAGGAGATAAGTTTAAATGAGCTCATAAAGGTTAATTCTAATCCAATACAACTAGTGGCCTTTATAAGAAGAGGAAAAGGGTTCTCTTTCTCTGTCTCTTTCTCTACACCTGTGTACACTAAGAAAAGGCCATGTGAGGATGCAGCAAGAAAGTGGTTGCCTGCAAGCCTAGAAGACAGCCTTTACATTCAAAACCCAACCATGCTGCCATTCCAGTCTTGCAATTCCAGCCTCCAGAATGGTGAGAAAATAAATTTCTGCTGTGTAGGCCACTCGAGCTATGATATTTTGTTACGACAGCCCAAACTAAGACAGATTTTGGCACCAAAAAGTGTGGTTACTGCTGTAACAAATACTTAAAAATATGAAAGCAGCTTTGGACCTGGGTAATGGTAGGCTAGAAGAGTTTTGAGGTACATTCTAGAAATACGGATGTTAAAGGTGATTCTGGTGAAATGTCAAGAAAAGGAAGGAAATATGGAGAGAAGCTTCCATGTTCTTAGAGAATACACAAATAATCATGAACAAATTATAGAAATATGGACCTTACAGGTCATTCCATTGAGATCTCAGATAGAAAAAAGAAATTATTGGAACCTGGAAGAAAGGCAATCCTTGTGATAAAGGTGGCAAAGATCTTGGCTGAGCTTTGTTCTAGTGGGGGTTTTTTTTTTGAAAGGTGGAACTTACCAGTGATGAAATTGAATATTTATCAGAAGAGCTTTCTAAGCAAAGTATTGAAAGTGTGGCTTGGGTCCTCCTTACTGCTTATAGTAAAATGCAAAATAAGAGAGGTGAATTGAAGAAGGAATTGTTAAGCAAAAGAAAATTAAAACTTAAAGATTTGGAAAATTCTATCCTCTCCATAATGTAAAAATTGAGAAAGCCTGTTCGGAAGAAAACATCAAGAGTGTGACTGGACTACCACTAGTTAAAGAAATTATGGGATTATATGAACAGAGACACTGCCAGTTGCAAGTGATGGGAATGGAGACATAATGAAATGAAGGAAGGCCATAATAATTCTTAGATTCTACAGGACAGGATGATAATGCTACTCACCTGGGAAGGTGTCAATTCTTCAACAAAAGGGAAGAAGAATCCAAAGGCAATTCAAAGGTAACCAGAGCCACTGACTTGTCTTTAATAACCTAGATGGCCTCCACCTGAGTCATGGGGGCAGGGTCGCCTGGAGCCATGGGGGTTTGACCTCAACCTGGCAGAGCCTTAGGAGCAGGACATGCTATCCTGGTGGGTCTAGAAGGCTGAGCCAGCACTTTAGTGAGTCTAGAAGGCAGAACATTAAGCCAAAAGAACAAGATTACTATCAAGGCTTTAGATTTTATGGAGTTTTCCTTGAGAGGTTTAGGATTTGCTTGGATCTTGTCAGCGCTTTCTTCCTTCTGATTTATTCCTTTTAGAATAGGAATGTCTATCCTATGACTGTCCCACTATTGTCTTTTGGAAGCACATAACTTATCAGATTTCACAGATTTACAGCTGGAGCAGAATTGTGCATGGGGATGAATCATACTTCCAATCCACTTAGAAATTTAGATGAGACGTTGGATTTTAAATTTTAGAATTGATGCTGGAGTGAGTTAAGACTTTTGGATCTCTTCGGGTGGAATGAATGTATTTTGCATATCAAAATACAAATTATGGGGGTAAGGGCATGATGTTATTAACTGAATTGTTCCCCCTAAGTTCAAATGTTGAAGCTCTAACTTTCAATGTGACTGTATTTTGAGAAAGTTTTTAGGAGGTAATTAAGGTTAAATTGTTGGATCCTAATTTGATAGGATTAGTGTCCTTATAAGAAGAGAAAGAGAGAGAGAGTTATCTCTCTCCACACACATGCCTCTAGAACAGGCCATGTGATAATGAGGACAGCAAGAAGGTGGCCACCTGCAAGCCAGAAAGAGAGCCCTTACCAGGAAATGGACAGACCAGCACCCTGATCTTGGGCTTCCTGGCCTCCACAATTGTGAGAAAATAAATTTCTGTTGTTTAAGCCACCCAGTGTATGGTAATTTGTTATAGCAACTGGAGCTGACTAAGACACTTGGTTCCAATCCAGTCTTACTAAACATGAAATAGCAGAAATATGATGGCTCAGGAATCCATATTATAAAGACTCCCCTACCCTTGACACATGTGGGAAGCCACATAGGATAGGATAGATCATGCTATAGCAGCAGGATGGCAGGGGTTGGGGGGTGAGGTATGGTGGGATTATTTGATATCAACATTTAAGTGTCTGAGTGGCCAAGGCCCCAGGCAGGGTTAGGAACTTGATGCTGCTGGCAGACAATGGTCTTTGTTCAGGTAGCCAGTGAAAAGTTTTGATCATGTATGAATAATTCTGATGACTCCTGGAAGAGGCCAGTCACACCCTGAGCCAGTCTTGCCTACAGGGAATGTGAACCCAGGTGTACAGGCCACAGAATCTGGCAAATCCCAGGACTTCTGCTTTTATTTCTCTTGAGAAGGGTTGTATATAATATGAAGGGAATCTGGGGTAAAATCTGTCAAAGTTTGGGGATTTGCTACCACAGGTGTTCTCCAAAGAAGTTTTTTTTGTCCCCTCTCCCCAGGTCCTTGGAATCTCTATACTATCTCCAACACAAACATCTTAGACTATATTTAATGTTACATATTTTAGTTTTCTTTTTATTCCACATCTTCCTCTCCCACTAATGTCTGGGCTTGCATGCATATACTCACACTCTTAATGCACTTCACAATGAACTTGTCCTGGTCCCAGCCTTTGACCAAGGAATTGATAAACTAATCACTGCAGATATATTAATGGGCTTTCAGATGATGACTTTTCAGCTAACTTACTTACTTTTTAATGGAGAGCCTTCACAAGGCAAAGCTCAGAACACCAATAATTTATTCTACTGACATATATTTCAGGCTGTTTCTCTCTAATTTTATCATGTAGGCAGCTTCTCCGGTGCCAACGTGAGCCAAATGTTTAGAAAAATGAGCCTATAGAAACACTTTTCTTATGATTTGTCTACTGTTCATTCTTTAATCTGGCTTTTGCTTACAACTCTCCCAGTTCCAACTTTACATAGTTCCAACTCAGGTCATCAAGAACTTCCTCTTTTCTAAATTTAATCAATACTTCCACGTCTTTTGACCCGGAGAGGCATTGTACACTGCTCATTATTACCCTGGTGTTGTTTAAAACAACACAACTAACAACACTAAAACTGACAGCAAGTGTGTGTCCACTGCATCCAAAAAAGAAAAATTCCAGATTATAATTAACAGCTATAAGAATATGCCCTTGATTCATAGTCCTTTATTTCTCTAGATCTAAATTGAAAGATGAGGAACTACTGCTGGAGGAATGAAGTTAAGGGAGAAAGAAGAATCTTACTTACCCCTGTTGCCTTTGCAGATTTTTAGGTCTAAGCTCCAGCTAGGAGAGAACATTTACCTTACAGCAGGGTTTTTCAAGCTCTACATTATTGAGATTTTGGAACAGATGATTCATTTTTATAGGAGGCTGTCCTGTACATTACAGGATGCTTAGCAGCATCCCTGGTGTCTCACCATGCTTGTGGCATCTCCTGTCCCTAGTTGTGACAATTAAAAATGTCTCCAGATACTCCCTGATGGCTTTTAGGGCAAAATATCTCTCCTTTTTTACCACGCCCTTCCCAAATTGAGAACCACTGTTTTAAAGGAAATTAAGTTGGGAGCTTTAATTATTATACAGGAGAGGATATTTGAATTACTGGAGAGAATTGTTCTTGTGACAAAAGAACATAGGAGAAGTCATGAGACTGGCTGAAATTTCATACAGTGCTAGGGAAGCAAAACTTTAAAAGACCCATGAAAAAGAGTAAAGCTGTTATGATTGTACACTCTTTTTGTCATTTTTTGTGTAAAATTATTATATACATTTCTTTGTCTTCAGAGTATTTGAATATACATTTCAGTTTGCCCCAGACAGTTTTGTTCCAGGTTAACTGTTCATAGAACCTCCTTTCACTCCAAAAGTGTCTCATTTTAAATAATAAATTATATGACTGCCCTATACTCTCTATTTTCTCAACTTACTGTAAGCTTCAAGAGTGAAGTAACTTTTTGTTTGTGCACTGACGTATCCACATGGTACTCTCATGTGGTGAGCAGTCAATAAGTATTTGTCAACCTACCATAAAAACAGTATTCACTCACTTATATATCAGCAGGATTGGTCTGGCCCCTAAGGAAATAATGCAAGCAGGTGTACAGGGAATTTCCTTCTGTGAGTTTGGAGTACAGTTTGGAGATCTTTGCTAGGAGGTACTGAGGCTTCTTCCCCAGATTCAAGGAGTAGGCTGGTTACACACATAGCTGAGTGTGTTTCACTGTCATTGCTCTACACGACTTATTATACTTAGCAAGGATAACTGTTACTCATATTTTACACTTTGTTGGTAGGCCTGTTCTTATGATTTTTTCCAAAGGGGAATAAACAAGCAATTAGTTAGTGAGGGATACTTCTTATAGAAGAATGCAGTGCCAAAGAAGAATGCCTAAAAGAACTGTTCTAGATTAGCATCTTTGTTTTCTCATCCTTCTTTATTTTGTCCTTCACCATTCCTGAGCATGCACTGGCACACACATATAAACCCATGCCAACTTAAAAAAAACTTTTACATACTTTGCCTTATCTCATTTTCAAGTTCCCACTTTGGGTTACTTGCTGAAGAAACTGAGAGCTACTCTTCATTTAGGAGCAAATCAGGAGTGATTTGTAATATTACTGGTAGAATCCACAACTTGGCCTTTGATAAGAGCAAGATGTCATAATTGGCAAGTCTTATGACTTGTCATCTATCTGAAGAAAAGCATAAAATTGTGGGATTATAGCAAATATACATCTGCATTAATATTTTGGAAAATGCTTTAACACCTCTAGAATTGCTAATATGTTCCCTTCTAAAAATAGTGGTAAACTTCTAGAAATAATTATTATTCAAGGAGATTGAGAATTAAATAATGTTATTTTCTCACCCTTGCTGGGAGCTTTCAAATGAATTAATTTCTCATGCCATTGAGAATCAGATATTATCAACCCCATTATATATATTTGAGATAACTGTGATTCTGAGAGCTTATGATTTAAATTCAGCTTTTAGTTATTCAAGATAACTTGATTCTTTCGAAAGAACTTTCAGTAATCTCAGTTTGTTACATTGGACTCTTTAAGCATCTTCTATTTTATTTCACTATAAATAGTATTGGGCTATATTTTAAGTGTCCCTTTACTGACTCAACTTTCTCAACCATTGTTAGTTCTTTGAGGTATAGAACTATTTCTGTTTTACCTTTTCCTGACTCTGAACCATTGTATCTTTCAGTATTTTGTTAGAAATGCTTTGGCCAAAATTGGATGGCACAAAGAACAAATATTCTAACAAATTTATTTGATTTAATCAGGGGAAACCCTTGTGAACTTGAGCAAATTATTAAATTATGCTTTTTCATCTGTAGGGTGAAGATAATGAATAACCACCTCATAGGACTGTTATAGGACTATACTTAGATAGTGTGTATGTAGAACTTGACAAACTCACAGCACATATTAGGGTTATGAAACTTGATATCAAGCACAGAGAAATAATGCTTTCTGATATGTTTATCAATTATTTTAACATGTATAGGAAATAATTTTGGAACATTAATAATTCTTTACATGTTCTTTTGTTTTATGCAGTCATCAGGTATTTAATGAGAGTATGTTACTTTGGCAGCATTATGCTGGACGCCATAGAGAACGTAGAGAAACATCCTGTCCTCTGTTGAGTCACTTTCTGATTAAGAAGATAGAACACACACATTAAGTTAGAAAACACCAAGTTGTGAGATTCTACCTGTAACTGCAACAGAAGTTTGGTAAAAGGAGAAATTTCTGTGGGCCCTAAACTTAAGAGATGGGATGAACTTTGTTCATTGACTCCTTAAGAACTGTGGAATATGGAGAGAGAGGGAGCAGGGGAGGGAGGACAGATGGAGGGGATGGTAATCATGAGTAAAGGTATGGAGATGTGAGGAGGAACAAAGTTATTTTGGGAGAAGAGTGAAGCAATGAGACAAAGTCAAAAAAGAAAGCTGTTTGACTGGCAACTCTGTTAAATGCTTCATAATTTTCCTTACAAAAATCTTGAGAAGTAAATTTGTAAACTTAGGCCTGTTTCACTAGGAATTGATCACGTTTTCTTCATTCCTTTCAGCAACAGTTAGGGTTGTGAAGGAAGAAAGGACATGACAGGGAACCTAAGAAATTAAGTCTCCTAGTGTGAGTTTTCTTCACATGAGATAGTATATACAAACATGCAAAGGCTAATCTGTGAAATGTTTTACATTTACATGTGAAATAACCTAAGTTTATTAAAAATGTTACTTGTACTACATAAATGCATCTTCAAGTAGCTTCCTTCCTACTCTTTGAATTTTGCTTTCACTAAAGAGGTGGGGAATCTTCACTGGACTGATTAGACTCCTTTATTTTCCTACCTCCAATATTTACCTGCTACTGATGGCTTCTAATATGTATTGCAGTGGATAGATAATTTTTCTTTAGATAAACTTTCAGAGGAATTTTAATAACTTTGAAGCCTATTTACAAGCATTTATCATATCTATGTTTTCAAGTGTCCTTTCATGCCATTTTTAATAGCTTTATTGAGATATAATTCACATATCATACAGTTTACTCATTTGAAGTGTGCAATTCAATCACTTTTGGTATTTTCATAGTTGTGCAAACATCACCACAATCAATTTTAGAATATTTTCATCATCCCAAGAAGAAACCTTGTGTATTCTTTAGCCTTCACTCTCCACTTCCTCCATCCCCTCAGCTCTAGGCAACCACAAAACGACTTTCTATTTTTATAGATTTGCTTATTCTGGGTGTTTTGTATAAATTGAATCATATAAATGTGACTGACATCTTTCACTTAGCAAAATGTTTCCAGTTTCATCCATATTTGTAGCATATGTTTCAATACTGCATTCCTTTAATATTACATTGTATGGAAACACCCCATTTTACTTATCAGTATATCAGTTGCTAGACATTTGGGTTGTTTTCACTTTTTGGCTACTATGAACAATGCTGCTGTAAACATTTATGTGCAAATTTTAATGTGGACATGTGTTTTCCTTTCTCTTGGATATATATCTAGGTATATATGCATCATACCATATTGCTTTGTTTTACCCTTTCATGCCATTTTGATCTTAGAGCTGGCTTCATGATATACCTATATCCATGCATCCCAGACACAAGCATCTGTCTTCAAATGGTCTTGTTTCATTTGTCTCAATTTTAGGCCATATGCTTTTCTTATATTCATATTCTCTTTCATGTTTTCATATACATACAGGGTTCATAATGCCAACTGAATTCATATCTTTAACTCAGACTATTTCTATGGACTTTAAATCTCTATATCTAAATCTCTATATCTAAATGCTCTTTACCAGATAGGTCTTTTAAAATATCTTACAGGGACTTCTAAATCAATTTTTTATTTCCCTCCATTCTAATATGCTCCTCCTCCTATATATTATACTGGGTGAATGACACATCCTGATAAAAAATCCAATAGCCATGCGAGGTTCATTCCTTTCCTTATCCAATTCATCACCAAACCCTATTGATTCAGTTTCCTAAACCTATCATGAATCTGTTACTTCTTCACTCTCACAGACATTGCCTTAGTTTAAGCTCTCAAGTCTTCTCTGTGCACTGGCCTCTTGTCACTCTGTAGATCATTCCTTTCCTCTTCCATGTATTCTTCCTGAGCCCGCCAGAAGGATTGCTCTGAAGCAAAAATCTATGCCTATCACTCCCCTGCCTACAATATCTCAGTGATTCCGAGTAATCCACAGAATAAAATGCAAACTTCTGGGCTTGGTGCACCAAACCTTTCACAATCTGACCCTAATGATCTCTCAAGCTTCTTTGTTTTTGTTTTTGTTTTCATCCTGTGTACAGACATATCAAAATCTCTAAAAGTTCTCAGATGAGCTGTAGGTATTTTCACCTTCATGTCTTAACATTAGTTGCCTCTCCCCAGACTGTCCTGCCCTCAGGCTACTTTGTCGTTTGGTTAAATTCTACTACAATTATTTTTGTAGCAAATAAATCAACATTTTATTAAAACTGCAATTATCTTTTAGTTATTCAAGATAACTTGATTCTTTCAAAAGAACTTTCAGTAATCTCAGTTTGTTACATTGGACTCTTTAAGCATCTTCTATTTTATTTCACTATAAATAGTATTGGGCTATATTTTAAGTGCCCCTTTACTGACTCAACTTTCTCAACTCATTGTTAGTTCTTTGAAGTATAGAACTATTTCTGTTTTACCTTTGCCATCTTTGCACTCTGCATACTGGTAAGCACCGAATAATATGTCGAATGAATGCATGAGTTCTATATGCCGTAAATATTCCAAGAACTCTCAGATCTTATGTTTCAGGTTCTCTGTGTTTCATCTGAGCCTGCTTCTTCCATACCTAGAGCCAGTGACAATATTAAGTGCTTGATATGCAATACTGGTGGCACTCCTATTCTAATGCCATTTTCTTACACCTGTTTTCCTACCATCTGCTAGCTTGCTTTTCTTTTTGGTTCTGACAGTTATTCTTGCTGATTTGCCTTAGTTTTGGCAAGGATAAATGCTTAGACTGATCTCCAGAGGCCACAAGACTTGAACTCACTCTATGGCTAGTGAGAGATCTGTGTGTGCCTAGTCTTCAGGCTGGGACCTTATTCTTCTGTGCAGCTCTGCAGGTGACTGTTTGCAAAAGGATGTAATGGGAAATGAAACATTTGGCCCTGTAATAGCTATTGCTTAACCACTAAAGAAAAGTCCAAATGCATTTCCAGGCTTTCTGTAAGTTTCTTTTGACTCTCCCTTTCAACAATTGAATTTATTAGTTAGACTTTTAAAAAGGAAGGGGATTGGGGGTGAAATGAGAATTCAACCCCTGCATATCAGTTTTTCTCCATACACATAGTTCTAGAATCACTTCTTTAAACATCTACTTCTGTTATAAGGAAAATAACCTTTATATTAGAACCCCATGGGGCTTCTGAGTTCTCTCATTCAAATGAATGTATTTGCAGTTTGGAGGAATAATTAATAGGTCTGTCCTGTTGAATGTCGAATGAGAGAGTGAATGCATTTTAGCCAAAAGAGGTTCTTGTTTGTACATATAAAATGTGATATTCTGCATAAGTGTTACAGTTAACATCTAATACCAAAAATGCATTATAAGACTCTTAATCAGTTAACACAATTTTTCAATGCATTTTTTTTTTTTTACATTTGAGTTTTGATTGGTAACATCAAAGTTCTTTGATTTGGATATTGATTAACATGAAGGAGTACAGAAAAATAACAAGAAAATGTTTAGCTTTTTTAATATTTTATACAGTGTTTCATGTGAATAGAAAACCATTACTTTGGTGATTGTATAATTTAGTGTTTATCATCAAAAACATATTTCCCATGTTTTTAATCTCTCAGGAGTTTCTTCTTTAAAGACATTTGTAAAGATTTCAGACACTAAATGGAAATCTATTTCATAAAGCAAAGAGAAACAACTGTGATATTATAAGGATCAGAAGTAGTTACCATACCGAATTGTTTTTTGTTTCAAAATACAGTCTTTTGAAGAAATACGAATAGGTTTTCAAGCCTACCGATCCCCTCAGACATTACCAATAAGGTCAAGACTGGAGGAAATAAAAGCAAAAGATATAAAGTAGTAAATTTTATAATGAGACATTGTTTATTTCAGGATATAAATAAGACTCACATATGGGTATGAAAGACGTCTTCATAAAACGTAATATACTGAATGACTATTTTGTAATTTGTTTCAGAGGTTTCCGTTTTGAACTTCTCAAGTCATTTTCAATTCTGATAATTTCTACAGATTGAAACTGTTTCCTTAAATATTTATAAATATTTCTTGAGATTACCGCCTCGATACTCTTAATCTTGGAAAAAAAATTTTGAAATCTGTAAGAAAAATCAAGCATTCCTCTAAGTTGGTTTGTATACCACTCCATCCTCTGCTTGAAAAAGAAAGAACAAATAGAAGGTATGATATGAAAGCATAGATTTATTTCATAAATTTCTGAACCACCGTTTATGGATTATCACAGTATAAAAACAACCGTAATGAGTATACCAAACAACAGCAACAAGCACACCGAGAAACAAAGGCATTTGGGGAAGGGCAAGGAGCAAGCACGCAGCTTCTTGAGTTGCTTTTTGTTGATGATTGTCTACTGGAAGTCTGTAAATATAACTGGGTATAGAAACAGTCAACACAAATTTGCACTTTTATGGAGTATCGTGTGAATACAAAATACACTGGGAAAAATATTTTATGAAGAAGTAGTCTTTTGATGAAATGCATCCCGTAAATTTTATGTTTGACTATATAAAAAGAGATAAACTGAAAAGCCAAGTCATTTTCTAAGTTAAGAGCAAAGACTTGTTGAAATGACATGTTTTTTCTTTTCACTGGAGCTTAAGCTCTGAGGCGAGGCTTTTGGAGGGTTGAGTTATAGCTTTTCAAGTACACTGACAATAGCAAGTGACAGACAGTCTTGTTTAGCTTCTGAGTCAGTTTTTTTTCCCCTCCTTTCAGGTATTATTGTTAAATACTGTTTTTAACCTGTTGTAATGAAAATGGCTGTCAGCAATTCAGTTCTTACTACCAATCATGTAAGCCTGATGTAGGAATGTTCACTAAGATTACACACCACCGCCATCAGCAGTAACAGCAGCAGCAGCAGGGACCCTGACTCCTTTTGCTGACAATAATGAGTAAGTTGACTATCAGACTATGAAAGTAGTACATGGTGAGATTTGAAGAATGTTGACAGTTACTGAAACCTTGTTTCCCCACACTGCTCCTGCCCTGCCAACTCTTAGGCAGTATTTCACAGCAATCTGAAGCCTGATATTCCCCACATTTATTTATTTATTTATTTATTTATTTGTTTGTTTATTTATTTACTCACTTACTTAACAAATATGTATATGATACCTATTATGTGCCAGGCACTGTTCTAAGTGCTTAAGAGAACCTGATAAGGGTATATATTCTTCTTTTCTTTAATTTGCAGATGAGAATACATGGGTAAAGTAGCAGACCATTACTTTCCCAATGCCACACACTATAAGTATTTGAACTCAGCCTACCTGTAGAATCTGTACCTTCAACAACTGAGCTATAGACTTCTGCTTCTCCAGTTGAAGAATTTTGTTAAAGTGTGTCCCTGACTGACAGACAAAATAAACCCCCTAAAAGTTAAAACAGAACCAGGTGACCATAACTTGGTGAGGGAGTGGTGACATACTTTGGATTCTTAGAACCGTGTTATAAAAGTACCACAGGATCTCTTGTATTAGCTTGCCACATAGAACATATAATCGTGGCATTAATTTTTTAAGAAGGAGGGGGAAGAGAAGGAGCAAAAGAGAGGAAGAGAGTAAAGGAAGAAAAGAAGAATAACAGAATGAAACAAAGTGCACAAAATAAAAAATGCATTAAGGTGATTGGACCTGGTGAATATTCTAAAACATTCAAGTCTCTTCAGAAGCCAGATACAATCAAACCAAACCAATTCCTGTTGATGCCAAGATAAACTGTGGCTGGAATACCCGCCTCCTTCCTTTCTCAACACACATACACTGGGGTATTTGAAAGAAACATCTGACAGAAACTTCTGGTTTGGGGCTCACAAACCAACCAATCACAGGTCGCTGCCAATCAGGGCTCAGCTATATTGACCAATCAGAACTCAGCACCAATCAGAACTAAGTGAGTTTCAATGGATTGGGAAGCGGCAGGAACATTTGCTGTAAAACTGGAACGCTCTCTATGTTCTCTGGAATGCACCTTCCTCTTTCCCTGATGGCTGCTGCCTCTTCTGGGTTTGCAAACTTCCCTGGAATAAAGACTCTTTCCTCCAAATTCCTTTGTTGTTATTATTGTTTTGGAGACTGGGTTTCTCTCCCACGCCCAGGCTGAGGTGCTGTGGTGCTGTCTTGGCTCACTGTAACTTCCATCTTCTGGACTCGAGCGATTCTCCTGCCTCTCAGCTTCCCAAGGATCTGGGGCTACAGGCACGTGCCACCGCCTCTGGCTAATTTTTGTATTTTTAGTAGAGATTGAGTTTTGCCATGTTATCCAGGCTGGTCTCGGACTCCTGGGCTCAAGGCATTACCTCAGTTTCCCAAAGTGTTGGGATTACAGGCATGAGACACCACGCCAGACCCAAATTTCCTTTCAAATAACTTTTTTCATGTTCTGTACAGACAGACAATATTTGAAAATACTATTGTATAAAAGGAACAATATTTTGATAGCCATGAATATATTGACTCTAAACAATATAAATGTCTTGTAAATTGCTAACTGGTCTTGTAAATTGCTCAAAGGTGAACTAAGACTTTAGTGGAGGGGCGGAAAGGTTTAAAACTCAGGCTGTGAGGGGATCTAGAAAGCTTCAGAAAGGCTCTAGGTATATTTGGAAAAGGGAATTGTGGAAGGTAAGATGGGTGTCCACATGGACTTCTGAACATACTTGACTGTTTTAGAATACTCACCATGTCTAATCACCTTACTACATTTTAAAAAATTGTGTATGCTCTGTTTCATTGTTATTCTCTTCTTCCTCTTCTTTCTTCTTCTCATTCTTCCACCCTCCTCTTCCCCCTCTTTCTTCAAAAATTAATGCCAGGATACTATGTTCTATTGGCAGTCTAATATTTTACTTTTTGTTTATTGAATGCAAAGGACAAAAGCTCTCATATTAAGCATACTCATTGTGATTTAGAGTGACAGTCCGTGGGTATATTGAAATCCACATTGGTGTGTGGGTTTGTGTTAGCACACATAGTGTTGTATTTTTGTTTTTAGTTGAGCTAAAACGCTTATCGCCAGGATAAGCATTTTACAATAACACATACCCACACATATCTCAGCAGTTTAAAATAACATTTTATTTCTTACTCATGTTACACATTTATTATGGGAGGACAATTGCACTGAATTGTCTTCACTTTAGATTTGCCTTGATAAAGCAGCCACTGGCCTGGAATATCAGTTACGATAGCTGAGACGAAAAAACTTTGGAAGGTTGTACATTCACGGTTAAGATGTAATTTACAAATCATTAACCAGAATTAGTCACATGACCCTGTCTGGTCGCTAAGAGCCAGGCCATGCCATCCCACCATGTGCCCAGAAGGCAGAGACCCCCATGACCCAAAGTAGCAAAGACTGGAAAGCCAGAATAATTCATATAAATATTGGTATTTTTGTTTTTAGAAAAATCAGAGGATTTGACAACATTGCTCTACAACCCTCAGTAGGAAAGGGTTAGAGCCTAATAGTAGGTGTTACCTTTATATAAATTATGTGGCAAATCTCCCATTTACCATGTCTTCCTAATCTCCCTGATTAGTTTCCCATGATTATATTTATTGTTCTTGCACTGTTCTTTTTCTTGTAAAGAGTTTAAAAGGAATGTATCTGTGGCCATATTTATTAAAAGTGAAAAAATTAAAGATGCACACTCACAAAAATACCCAAAGCAAAACAAAACCAAACGCCCTCTGGTTTCAAAAAGAATGGAATCGTATTTTTCTTGAGAGAGAGTTAAAAAATGTCTCTGGTTGCTAAACACTATTTAATTTTGGGGAAAAATGTCTGTCAGAATTTACTTGAATTATCCTCTGAGGATATTTAAATGATCTGCCACTGGTCTAAGTAAATCTAAGAATGGGGTACATGCAGATCAATTTATTTTTTCTTAAAAAATCTTTTAAAATTTCATTTGGGGTTTACATTTTAAACTTATTAAATATACACATATTGTTACAAATAGAAGTTATAGTAGTTCAGCTTTGAAAACACTAGTGCAGGCTGGGCGCTGTGGCTCACGCCTGTAATCCCAGCACTTTCGGAGGCCAAGGCGGACGGAGCACTATAACACAGTAAAACCTCGTCTCTACTACAAATACAAAAAAAGAAAAAAAATTAGCTATGCGTGGTGGCGGGCGCCTATTGTCCCAGCTACTTAGGAGGCAGAGGCAGGAGAATGGCGTGAAGCCACGAGGCGGAGCTTGCAGTGAGCTGAGATCTCTGGGCTACAGAGCGAGGCTCCGTCGCAAAAAAAAAAAAAAAAACAAAAAAAAAAAACAAAGAATTTAGGTAGAATCTAAAATAAACTATGTGCTTGATGTCATGCCTATTTCCTTTTGCTATCTTAGATGTTCTTAAGGATTTTCTTTTCTTTTTTCTTTTTGAGACGGAGTTTCGCTCTTTTTGCCCAGGCTGGAGTTCAATGGCGCGATCTCGGCTAACCGCAACCTCCGCCTCTGGGGTTCAAGCGATTCTCCTGCCTTAGCCTCCCGAGTAGCTGGGATTACAGGCATGCACCACCACCCCGGCTAATTTTGTATTTTTAGTAGAGACAGGGTTTCTCCATGTTGGTCAGGCTGGTCTTGAACTCCCGACCTCAGGTGATCCACCTGCCTCGGCCTCCCAAAGTGCTGGGATTACAGGCGTGAGCTACCGCGCCCGGCAGGATTTTATTTTCTCTAAAAAATTTTCATAGGAAGAGAGTTGAATTTAGTCAATTACTTGCCAAATAAAACAGTTACTAATGTAAGTAGACTGAACGTAAATTTTATTGTTTAAAAGAATGTTGGTCAGCCAAACATATTTGAAGTTTAGGGGAATCATTTTTGGAATTTATGAATGCATGGTTGAAAGTAAGATTAAAATATTTTCCTAGTGGCACTGGACGCTACTGAAGTTAAACATAATAAAATACTATTTACCATTTTAGATAAGAGGATGATCAATTCTGAATGATGTACATTTTAGGAATTGATCTATAGAATCTAAAAGGTGGTATTTCACTTACCACTATTGTGAGATGATCTCTACATATTGCAGACTTTTTTTAACCTTTTATTATTAAATTGGGATGAAATGTGGCTATTTTGCTCTAAAAATGTAGTTTCACACTTTAAAATAGATTAAATTTAGATGGCTTAATATGTATTGCCAATTCGTATAAATGGCTACAGACAGGTGAGTGAATAATTTTAAGGAATGACAACTCGATGTGTTATTCTTTTCAAATGAAAACTGTAAAAACTCATTCTGCCTGCTGTACTTTTAGAAGCTAATAGAAGTTCAATTTCTTTTCATATTTCAATTGTAATCGAATTTAAAATGCCTGGTTTCCTTCATCTCTTACAGTAACATTTCCCAGAATATTTTCTAAAGTGCATATAAATCCTGTTTGGGAAAAAATGTATAGTAGATTGGCTTTTGTGTGGGTTAATCAAGTATGGATAGATAAAAAGACACTCTCCTTAAAACAAGATTGTTAAATATTTTTGATGAAGGTACATCTCATAGTTAAATAAGATAGGCACCGATTTCTCTTTTTCAAAGAGAATGAAATTGACATCACAGCATATATTCAGGGATATACAAGTATCTATATATTCTGAATAAAGGGAACTGGGGAGGGATGGTAAGCCTTTTAAGAACTTTCCTCAGATATGTTACCAGCTTTGCATATTAAGAAGGACATTTTGATCACAATATAGAGAATTCCTAAGCAATTAATTGTTTCTTGTTGTTTTTCTCATGTTCATTTTCATCCTTAATGCCCCATGGGCTTTCTGCTAGGTGCTTTTCTTTTTCTCCATCAAATTTTGGTTTTCAGTATTTTAGTATTTCGGGATTTTAATTTGTTCATTGAATTTCTTGTCATATATGTTCTTATTCGTTTTGTGACATGTATACCATCTCTTGATAGGAATATGCCTATTATTTTAGTACTCAAGAAATGGTCTGGAAAATCTTAAATCTTTCCCTTGACATGTTTTTTTTTTTTCCCTTGAGATTTTTGAACTTGCCTTTCTTGATATTATGCGCAACTACTTAGTATACTGTATAATGGTGTCATTTTGTCCCAAGGTCTCAATGATTTCCTTAATCAGCCATTTCTTCCATTGAGGCAGAATGATGTTGAGAGAGATACTTCTCATTTCACTGCTCTTTCAACCTCCTAAGAGATTGTCAACTAGTCAAGTAAAGCATTCATCACATCCCCTACTCTTAACTGTATGAGAGTATCCTGTAGTTAAAGGCTTTCTCTATGTTTCTGAGTTCATTTTCTCTTCACTGTTAAGAAAGCAATATTTACATAAACTCCTCTTTAGCCATCTTTCATCTGTCTGTAGCCTCAGTGCATAGTGCAATATCTAATTATCGTTCAGTATGTTTGTTGAGTAATATAATAAATGGTTGATTCCAGTTCAGTCTGCTGTGTACTAAAACTTTTTTGTGTCTATCTTTATTCTTTTATAATTCTTTATTTTTTATTTTTAAAATTTATTGTATTGTCAGGACCACAAGCAAAAATATGTTGCAGCCTCTTAATTCTTACACATATGCTCTCTCCATGCTCTCCTCTCAGGTTTGCAGATTTCAGTCATGACTTCTACATGTCACACAGCATTTTTTTCAAGGTGGCCTGCCTTGTTATTACTGTATTGTTATGAGTTCTAACCAATTTCTTAGAGAAACCAATTAGAATTTGTTTACTAAATATATTAAGTTTTGAACCCAATTTTATTTATTATTCATATTGTATACTCTCTTTGAAGTTTTAAATATTGTATCAGACTTAAGTCATAACTTCAAGTTAGTTATGACTGAGAATGGATGAGTTCTTCCTCCAAATTACTCTTTCCGGGCTATATGTATAGTTCATAACATCCCATTGTATAGTTTTATCTATATCACAGTTTAAGAGATCTTTTTCTATATCACAGTTTAAGAGATTCTGCTGAATGTCTATTTTATGATCTCAAATGTTTGAATTATAAGTTGCTTCTATAAGAAGACATTGGAATTACCATGTTTTAAAGATGCTTTCCCGCCTGTAAAAGTGTCAGTGCGTGTTCATTGTACAGGTAGTTAAAATGTGTGTTGTAGATTTGAACAAAGACCTTTTAACTTAGACTCAAGATTATGTGATTATTAAAACACACTCACATCTCAAATCCTCGGTTGTCTTATAATGTCATGACCTTTAACTACAAGAACAGATGCAAATACTGCATATTCTCACAATACTTAAGTGGTTAGAGGGGCATTTTAGATTTCTTTAGGCTTTTCCACTTATTCTCAGAGGGTTAGCAGAATTGATGAGTGAGTATCGGGTGGATTTGATACATTTGGACAGGAAGAGAGCAAACTTCTCTATTAGCTGTCAAATACACATCAATATGTGGTGCCTTCCCTGTATTTAGCAGCAGTGCACTAAACTATCTCCCAGTATTCTGTTAATTAGTAACTTCAAGTTTTGTGTCACACAGAATGTTATAACTTAATCAAAAAGGTAAGTGGCTACCTTCTTTGAGAAAGTCTTATATCTGTAATGTAACTTCATGAATCCAAAGATATATAATAGAACAGTGGTCTTCAACCTTAGCTACAATAGAGGACTTCAGAAAAATGTTGATGGCTGAGATCCTTTCTCAGAGATTCTGGAGTACAAAATTTTAGGAATTCAATTTTTTAAAAGATTCTAAGGTGATTATAATTTGCGACCAATTTTGAAAACCACTGATACGATACAGCGCATATGGCTCACCATTGGATATTCCTAAGATGCAGATTCATTTTTCAGGGTGGCTTTAAGTGGGGGCCTGAGAGTTTGCATTCAGAATAAGCTGTTAGGAAAAGCTATGCTGCTGGTTCATGGACCACACTGGAGTAGAAGGTGTGTAGAATTTATCATTTTTTTTCCCTCTTTGTCATAATCTTCTATTCTCCAGAACGTGAATGCTTGTTTTAATTCCATACTATATCCCTAGAGTTGTTTTTTTTTTCTTTCCCACTTTGCTTGTGAGTTTTTGCTCGCAAGTTTTTCTAAGAACTTGTTTCTAATAAACCAGGACATAGAAAGACATTCCTCGACCCTTGTGCTTTTTCTAGCAGGAAGGCCAACTTGCATTTATAGTGCACATAATTGGTGAGTGCCTCAGGCAGGAAGATAAATATAACTCTGGTCACTGGAAGGTTTCCTTCAGTGGCCCTATCTTCCAGGTCTCAAGTTGAAAAATTGTCTTTTATAACTCCTGTGGGAGTCCTTCTTATTAACTTCTGGGACAAACTATATCCAAGTGATTCAGGCAACCACCCTCCCCTGCAGCTAACCTCTACTTAATTGCTTGTTTTTGATAATTAGCTCTAAGTTGCCCTAGTTTCTTGAATGTTGAAAGCAATATTCTGATATTCAATATTCTATTTGAAAACCCACAGCCTTTTCTGTGTCTTTTTCTCTTTCTAACTTATCAAGAGACTCAGATCTCTGAACTATGTTAAATGGTATTTCTCAAATATTATCGTGTGTGAGCATCATCTGGGCTGCTTATTAATAATGATTCCTGACTCCATATTCAGGGATCCTGATTTGGGTCTTTAGTAGGCTCTGTTATCTGCATCTTTATTATATGCCCCACTAAGGTGAGTCTTTTGTAAGCAATCCAAACTTGGAGAAACACTAATTTGGCCTGGCTTCTCAAGCTTTAATGTATGTTAAAATCACCAGATAATCTTGTTAAATGCAGATTGTGGCTTAGGGATGAAGTATTTCTGACAAACCCTCGGGTCTAAGAGGCCACAATACTCTAGGTACTAAGACTTTGGATTATGTAATTAATACCACACAATTCAGACTGGCAAGTTTACATTCCTTTAATCTGATAAAGGATATTTTTAAACTTATGCTTTTGGTTAAAACATAAGCTTCCTTTTTTTTTTTTTTTTTTTTTTGAGACAGAGTCTTGCTGTGTTGCCCAGGCTGGAGTGCAGTGGCACGGTCTCAGCTCACTGCAACCTTCGGCTCCTAGGTTCAAGCAACTCTCCTGCCTCAGCCTCCCAAGTAGCTGGGATTACAGGCATGCACCACCACGCCTGGCTAATCTTTTTGTATTTTTAGTAGAAATGGGGTTTCACCATGTTGGCCAGGCTGGTCTTCAACTCCTGACCTCAAGTGATCTGCCCGACTTGGCTTCTCAAAGGGCTGGGATGACAGGCATGAGCCACCACACCTGGCCCCAACATAAGCTTCTTAAGGGCAAAAATAAAAAAATAAAAATAATAATAAATCTCAATTCATAGAATACCAGACTTGGAAGGGACCTTCCAGATAACTAATTCAGAGGTCTTTTGCCTAAGCTCAAATCAAGGGCCCAAATGTTCAGCTTCACCTCATTTTGTTTAAAGAAAAAATTAAATGTAAATGTATTTTAAAAAGACTTGACTCTCCAGTTTTTCTCAGGTTTCAAATAACTCTGAAAGCCTTTGAGTCTGGCAATCTGTTGAAATCCATTTTGTTTTGCTTATGGCTCAGGAAGAAGAAGCTGTTGGTCAACATCACACTGCTAATTGTTGAAGAGCTAGGATTGGGCCTTAAACTTGTCACCAAGCTGGGACAAGTTTATTTGTTTATGCTTAAGTAAAATCTGAGTCATGATGCTGATTTTAATGGTTCTCTGGATGTGTAGAACGTATAAAAAGACATAGACCTTGTTTTGCTTTAGTATTAAACATCGAAAGTTATAAAAGACTGCCCTGGAGATTTATTGTTGATGGAGATAAGGTTGGTCTTTGCCTTTTGCTTGCTTTAGTTGATTTAACATAAGAGAGATTTATCTAAAGCATCAATAAACTAGCATTTCTCATGTTGAAAGAAAGCCTCAGCTCTTCAAAACATCCTTTACAGGTAAGATGAAGTTCTTTTTCATCATTTGTGGAATGTATTACAGTGAAGAAAAAGAAAAAAATAATATTTAGGAGGAAAACTGAGTCAAAAAGTCTGTTATGGACTGAGCAGAAATTTTTGGAGCTGAATAAGGCTGAGTTCAATCAAAATCCTGCCACCTTCTGTGTGACAGATCCTAGGCAATTTATTTTATCATCTCTGAACTGATTTTCCTATCTGTGAAATTGAGATAATAATAGTTAACTACAGAGCTGTATGTAATTCTGTAACATGATAGATATATCTATAACGTAAAACATAGCAAAGAATAATTATTAGCTGTCTTCATAAATTTGTTTTCTTACATATAGCTACTATAAATTCTCATTGTTTTTGCATATTTGCTTTCTCTGAGTAAAAGGTATAATTTTGGTATATTTAGTCTACTGAAATCTTGGAAATTTTATATAGTTTACTTAAAAGACATAAATATAGATGGAAGATTGTAATAAAAATATTCAAATATATGTACTCAAATATATATACATTTATATATTACATTCAAATATATACATTTATTTATATATAACATTCAAGTGTGTGTGTGTGTGTGTGTGTGTGTGTGTGTGTGTTTGTGTATTTAACCTTTTTATTAAAAGTCAGGCCAGGTATTCAGAATAAAATTTATGAGAAACACAAGCTGACTTGTACTGAATTATAAAACTGAAGATTATTAGCTTTATAGAAAATAATAATTTGGCAAGATAAAACATTTCTCTGAAACTTTTGCTATAGATGGTCTAGTATTTATTCTTGAGGAAAATTTTGGGAATAGAAAAACTACTAGTCTATAGTGGAAAGTTTCCTTATTTTGCTGTGTCCTTGGAAAAATAATATAATTCACTTCTGTTCATTTATTTAATCCAGGAATTCTCCACTAGGGACAATTTTATCCTACTGCCACCTGTAAAGGGTGGATATTTTATAATGTCTAGAGATATTTTTGTTTGCCTGACCAAGGCGAGTGTGCTACTGGCATCTAGGGAATAAAGACCAGGAATACTGCTCAACATCTCGCAACGTACAGGGCAAATTCTCCACAATACAGAATTATCAGATCTAAAATGTCAATGCTACTGAGGTTGAGAAACATTGATTTAATCTATAAATTAAAACAAATGATACCTAGTTTAAAAACCAGTGACTCTAAAGTATGCTTTCTTAATGGGGGCAATATTGTTTTCAGGGAAGCAAAACATTGATTCTTAGTGGGTGAAAGAAAAATCTTAGGTATTACAACAGATAGTGGTCCTCCAAAAGTCAGTGCTACCCACTAATATGAAGAGAGCCATAGTATATCTGTCTTTCATAGAATTTCATAGGGGTAAGGGTGGGGACAGTTAGGGAAAAAAATGTGTAAGTAGGCTACTTAGTAGTGATAATGAAAAAAAAGTTGAGAAACACTACTCCATAAATATATCAGGAAAATTTATCACTCATTAAATCATGTCCACATGCTCTGTCCTAGTCTTTTCTCCTTTTGTGCCTTTTAGGCACCGTAATAGTTAGATCTGGGATCTGGCAGTAGTAAAGGAACTGTGGTGGCCAAGAACTCCTGACTACCCCTAGGCTTCCTTCTGACATTTACTTTATTTCATTTCATTTCATTTATTTTTTTAATACAAGACCTCACTCTGTCACTCAAGGTGGCACACAGTGGCACAATCATGGCTCACCATAGCCTCAACCCTCTGGGCTCAAGTGATCCTCCTGCCTCAGCCTCCCTAGTAGCTGGGACTACAGATACATTCAACCACTCTCGCCTAAAATTTTTAATTTTTTCTTTGTAGAAATGAGGTCTTACTATGTTGCTGAGGCTCAACTCAAACTCCTGGCCTTAAGTGATTGTCCCGTCTTGGCCTCCCAAACTGTTGGGATTACAGACATGAACACTTGTGCCCGACCACTCTGACTTTTAATCCTCTGGCCTAATCCTGCCACAACCCACCCATTGTCACTTGGTCTTTCTCAGATATACCTCTCCTCCTCCTTTCTTTTATTTCTTTAGTCAATTATTCATTCTATCAAGTCAGAAAATAACCCTGCAACTGACACATCTCTGTCTAGGGAAAAGAAAGTCAATAGTGAAAGGAAAATTGGGTATGCAAATAAGCTATTGCTTCATCCCTGACAGTGTCAGATACTCTTCACAATCTCTACTCTTGTCTTCCATCATTTCCTTCACCTGATTTTCCTTATACACCAATATTAAATTCATCCAATCAACAAATACTGCTTCAGTGCCTCCCATAGGTAGGGTACAGTAAATTTTTCCTCTTGGGAAATTTACATTCTAAAAGAAGAGGCAAAAAATAACAATAAACGTAACAAGTAAATTATACAGTAGGCTAAATGATAAGTGCTACAGAAAAAATATACAGCAGGATAATGGGGACTTGGAGTTGCTGGAATTTGAGAATAGTTTGCAGAATTAGAGTGATCAGGGTTTACTTCACTTAATATTGTATAGCAATATGTTTCTTGATGATAGCTCAAAAATAGCTAATAACTTTTAAGAACTTAATATATGATGTCTACATTTAATTTTGACAAAATTATCTGTGAAGTAGCTACTATTGTTATCTCCATTTTACAGGCCACCAAAGCAGAGAACATAGGCAACTTTCTTAAGTTCCTAAAACTTTCCTAAAGCTCTGCTAGCTAATAGCAGAGCCACATTCAAACCTAGGGGTAGCACCTACAGCAGGCCTTTCTAACTGCTGTGTTATGTCACTTTTCTATTGAGTTTAATGGCATTACAATGCAATTCCTGTTTAATCACGTTTCATAGGTAATACAGCACCGTGATTGTGAAAGAAAAACGTTGCACCCAACATTTATTAACAATGGTAAGGAAGACTTTAAGATTGTTGTGATAGGAGAGTTTTAACCCAGCTCTGAACACAGCAAAGACTGCTGGGGATTTACAGCCAAGGAGCAGAGTGAGGGGCTGAGTGGATGAGAAATTACTAAGAGGAACTTCATTCAATATCAAGAGTAGGATGATTTGGTCAAGGAGGGAGTTCTTGTCGTGGTTAAGAGAGTGGACTCTGGCACGGGCCTGCTGTATCTAATTTGTGGCTCCCACTAACCAGCTGAATGATCTCAGGCAGGTCACTTCAGCTCTTTGTGCCTCTGTTCTCCATGTATACTAATTCACAGCATGGTTGTGAGGGTTAAAGCAATTTTAAGCACCATTTATTTACTGAATATTCACAATATGTTATTCTAGACACTCTCTTTATATTGCCAGTAACTGGCACAACAATACTGTGAGGTAGATATTATTGTCCCCATTTTATAGATGAAGAAACTGAGGCACATGTAGCCTATTTAAGAACTCAAAACAAGCAAGTGAAAAGGACTACAGTATATCATTTTGTTTCTAACTGATCTGCCTTTTCTGTTTTATTCCGTCTTTCGTTAGCTACTTTATGATGAGCGTTGTCACAACATTGCAAGAAATAAAGGAAGCACCTGTCTAGAATTTTATCTGGAGAAAAAACATTACGGCTATTTTTTTTTTTTGCTTTTAAATGTTACACTCAGTCTCAGAGCATGTATCTTTTCCTTTCAAGGTTCACCTTCCACCTCTCCTCTTGATCCCACCATCTCCCTCTCCTCTGAGACCTAAGGCATGTGCCAGAGCTTTCTCTCTCTCCCTTGCTTGCATGTTTTACTCTGTCACTGCTGGCTCATTCTCTAGTACCTGTTGCATGCTCGAGTCTCTTGCATATTCAACCTTATGACTCACTTTAGATATCACCATGTGGATCTCACTCTTTTCCTTCCCAGGCATCCTCATTGGAAGACCTATTTGCAGATGTTGCCTTTTTGCCTTTTCTTCCTTAGCTACTATTTGCTCCTCAGCTTCTCCAGATTATGCTTCCACTCCTCATCACTAGATTTGACCTGTCCCTGGGACTTATGCTGTTCACACTCTTTTTACCTGAACCTCCCTACTCTCTTAATTTCTGGGACATACTTTTCTCATGGTATTCCTCTTACTTTTCCAGCCATTCCTGTCAATCTCTAACACCCACACCAAAGTGATGGTATTTCTCATGGTTTCACCTTGACAGTCTTTTCTGGCCATGCTGCTCATTCTCTCACTACCTTAATGTGTCCCTGTTTCATAGACCAGCAGCCAGATAACCCTCCCGATCCATGTGTTATCCTACTGTCCACTGAATAGCTCCACAGACTTATCACATCTAAAAGTAAACTTATCGTTTCCCTTCCCCTGCAGATTTATTCTTCCTCTGGTAATTCTTATCTTGGGTATTGGCACTGCCATTCACCCATGATAATATACGTACCAAGTGTAGTCTAATAGATGGTGGAAACTCAATAAACAGATACTATTAATTTAATCCTCACAGAACACTAATATATAAACACTATTATTATTACCATTATATAGATGAGGGGAGACACAAAGTGATTAAGTGGTCTGCTCAGAGTCATTCTTGCTTTATTTCTCAAACAACTACCAATTAGTAACCAAGCCATTTTCATTATGTAGTATATCTCCATCTCCCACTGCCTTTGTTCAAATTCTCTTTATTTCTCACTTGAATAAAACTATGGTAATAACTCCATTGGTCCCTTCTTCCTGTAATGGCACCTCACCACCCTCAATCTGTCTGCATTCTGGTCACGTTAAAGTGATCTTTCTGAAGATTTTACCTGTTCATGATATTGTCTTTCTTAAAACTCTTTAGTGGCTCCCCTGTCTTGCACTTCAATATAAACCCCGTAGTGTGGTGTAGTGGGGCCACCTGAGCAAAATCCTTTTGAGTTTTTGTCTCATCTCTTTCCATGCTCCTGCTTTAGAACTCATGGTCAGACCACACAAAATAATGAGTGAGTTTCTAAATGAATTGTGCTGTTTTGCCCTTCCATGGCTTTATTCTAACTACCTCCTTTACTCACAATGTTCTCTTCTTTTTAGTCCTCCTCAGGAACTCCTACTTATCCTCTACAGCTAATATAAAATATCAGCTACTTTAGGAAGCATTTCTACCTGAAATCTCAGGGGCAACTGAACACTATTTTGTGTCAATAAATTGTGTATGTGTATTTTGTATAGCAATTTGAACAGTTATGTTGTCTTAGTTTGGGTATTAGACCAGTTGAGAGATTGAACTTTGGGTTTGAATTCTTTGTCTAATTACAAAGGTTTATGTCTTTGGGTAAACTACTCTTTCCCTTATCTACATCTATAAAACAGGGATCAAACAGGGTTACTTATGGTTATTGGGAACATTAAGATAATCATGGAAGTGTTTGGCACATCAGACCTTGTCATTTTCCTGCTCTCAACATTCCAATGGGTTCCCATAATACTTAGCATAGAATTTAAACTATTATCTTTTGCTATTTAAATATATTTCATTCTAACTTTCTAGGGAGAAAGTTTGGAAAGTGAGGGGTACCTCTACGTATTGTTGCCTTTACAATCCTTCATGATCCAGCCCTTGGCTATCTTTCCGACCTGATTTCCCAGCATTCTCCCTTTGTTCCCTCACTCCATCCTTATTGGCAACCCTGCTCTTTTGTTACTGCGTCATTTAAATGCTTGCCTCACAACTTTTGCTCCTGCAGATTCCTCCCCCTGGAATGTTCTTTCCACTGACATCCAAATGGTTCACTATCTTCTTCAATGCAAGCTGTTACTCGAAGGTCACTTATCTAAAGTAGACTCCTCTTCACTTTATTTCCCACTGATCCTCTTTAATTTTCTTCATCACACTTATCATTGCTTCACATGAGTCATTATTTTGCTGGTTTTTGTCCACTCTCATTCACTGCAACATAAACGCCATGATTGCAACAGCTTTATTTACTGATATATCCTCAGATTGAGAATAATGGCTGACTTATGGTAGGCATTTAAATATATTTATTGAACGAACAAATGAGTGAATCATTGGATGTTAATATTATTATTTCTTAAATGTTTTCTGAAAGGCAGAGATCTGCTCATCTTTGCCTTCATACACCAAGTTCATTGTTTATAATGTGTATTCCTTGGAGCCTTAAGGGTTTTCACTGACTTTCTCCTGGGGTCCAGCTCTCCTGGTTTCAGGATTAAAGTAGGTCCAATTTTACTTGTTGAATATATTGATCTGCATCGTAATAGTTTCACTGCTAAAAGGCCTTTGAAATCCACTGACCGAGTGTAATTCCCAACACATTCAGTAAATCATTCAATAAATGTTTGCTGGTGAATGAATGAGGTAGAAAAGAATTGCCAGAAATATTATCTCCAACATGAAGGAAAACAGAGAGCTGACATTTTCTTGAATAGCCTACCCGTAATTATCCATCCCCAGCAGCATTAACTTTTACTTGTGCATCCTTACAAAACTGATTTAGATTTTATTAAAAATTAAAATATGTATTTTAAAATATTTTTCTAACACAGCCTAATGTCTTTTCTGCTGTTGTGGCATTACTTTTATTGTTTTCTTGATATTACTAAGTAGTCACTAAATCCCAGTGATAGATATTGAAAAAGTAAGTGCTAATTAAATTACCAACCATAAGATAATTACTTCATTAGCAAACTAAAAGATGATGATAATTGAATATCTCCACATTTTACTAAAATGTTTCTTACTAAAAATTAGACATCTTCAAAATATCTAGTGATATTTGATTCAGACAAGATTACATTTTTATTTGTTGACTCTTGAAAATATTACATAATTATACTTTATTGGCATATATAATTAATTTAAATGAAATCATTTTGTTTGAAAAAATAGGAATGGCCACAATGACATAAAATTTCATTTAATTTAATGTAACACTTGGGGAACCCGAGGCAAGTGGATCACGAGGTCAGGAGGTCGAGACCATCCTGGCTGACATGGTGAAACCCTGTCTGTACTAAAAATACAAAAAAAATTAACCGGGCGTGGTGATGGGCACCTGTAGTCCCAGCTACTCTGGAGGCTGAGGCAGGAGAATGGTGTGAACCCAGGAGGCGGAGCTTGCAGTGAGCCTAGATGGCGCCACTGCACTCCAGCCTGGGTGACGGAGCAAGACTGCCTCTCAAAAACAACAACAACAACAAAAACTTAAGTGGTAATAATACAAATATTATGGCCATAAAGGGGTCAAAAGCAGTTCCATATTTAACAGAGAGGTTATTTCTGTTGTTTGTGACTGTAAAAATTCATATTCTACAGTATCTTTCCACCATGGTAATTTCCAAGAAAATGTTACAATTTTTTCCTGTCCTATCTTCCCCTCTACTTGAGGGGGGGAAAAAAAAAGATGATGGAAGATGGTGGTGATGATGGTAGGGTTTGAGGTGGAAGTTGAGAACTGAAATCAGTATGAGGGTTGATTTCATGATCATCACTAGGGAGGAGGAAGCTAATTCTGGTCATGAAGCAAGAGGTGTTTGTTAGCCAGAGCCACTTTGCATTGAAAACAGTAGAGGGTTTGGACATCACATACACCATGTTGGGAAGAAGTGTGACTGTCTTCCATGGCTAAACTGAACTGAAGAAAAATGCATCAAGGTAGTCCAAACAGCTTACTAATGAGTGATGTAGTTAGATTAGAGAGATATCACTACTTAGAAAATCAAGTTAATCAATTTGAAAACTAGGAAAAGTGATACAGTTGACATTGGAAATGCTTTTGACACCTTTGTCATAGTGATAGTACACGTGTTTGTGTTTTTCATTCTTGAGGTCTGGATGACTTTCAGAGTACGGTGATATTTTAGCCATAGGCATTTAAAAATACCATATCTTCCTTTTTTTTAGTTTAACCTGTGATTCACATTTGACAATTGAAGTCTTAAAAATCTCTTCACTAGCCGAGCTCAGGGCTCACACCTGTAATCCCTGCACTTTGGGAGGCCGAGGCGGGCGGATCACGAGGTCAGGAGTTTGAGACCAGCCTTGCCAATATGGCCAAACCCTGTCTCTACTAAAAATACAAAAATTGGCTGGGCATGGTGACGTGCGCCTATAGTCCCAGCTACTCGGGAGGCTGAGACAGAAAAATCCCTTGAACCTGGGAGACGGAGGTTGCAGTGAGCTGAAATTGCGCCACTGCACTCCAGCCTCGTCGACAAAGTGAGACTCCGTCACATACACACACACACACACACACACACACACACACACACACACACACTCTCTCTCTCTCTCTCTCTCTCTCTCTCTCTCTCTCTCTCCACTGGCCAATATAAAAACAAACATATTTACACACAAACACAGATCAAGTTTCATTTTGTTATATGACAATGTGAAACAATGCAACAGGCATATTTTAATAAAGCATATAACATTATTAATCATTTAATTATTTAATGGAGCATATAACAAATATATAGAGTATAGATATTTACATTTGGAAAAAAACCCTAAAGAAGACCTATTTTGACAACCCTCTTTTACAGATATGGAATCTGAGATACAGAAAAGGTAACAGGTTTGGTCATATAGGCTAAGGTATTAATACGAATCCAATGATCAAGGTTTTTAGGCTCCCAGTATAGTGCTTTTTATCAATGATTATATAAGAGAAGTCTGTATAGATCATTTATTTAATATTTAGTTATGTATCCACGCATTCAGGTATTACTGTGAATGAGTAGATTCAAAATATATTTTGAAGTCAGGTGTCAATTTGCACAAGATATGGGAATATTTCCCTTAATAAATTCATGTACATCTAAATATTTTCCTGTGAATATAAGTTTGGCTACATTTCATACTACTTTTATTCTATTTTCTTCTAAAAGTTTATAATTTATTTATTATTTTTGGCATTTTCTTAAGTAAATAGTTCTACTAGGAGTTATTATTTTATTAAAAATGTGTAGTGTTGCTGCATTGAAGTTTAAAGTTACAAAGATTTTCTACTTTGGGAAATTATTTGATGTTTTAATGGCCAAATACACAGTGAATTTTTGCAAATATTATGTGGTATTGTGTTTCTTGGTTTCAAAGAAGTATGGTGTGTGTGTATTTCATCATATTTGACAGGTTACTTCATATTCAAATTTATTTGTTTGCTTATTTTTTGTCTACTTGATCGGTCACTTTCTGACAAGTATGGGTTATAATACCCTAGTATTACTGTGAATTTGTTAAATCTTTCTTGTATACCTAGTTTTGCATATTTCAGTTCTACATTATTTGGTGTAAAAAGTTAATTATATATATTTTTGGTGAATTGTATGTTTAATTGTTACATATCTTTTCTTGTTCTTGAATTTACTATTAGTACAGTCATCCCTTCCTCTCCACAAGTTCTTCATCCAGCCAACCTCAAATAAAAAATATTTAAAAACTATTAAACTATTTAAAAACTATTAAATATTAAAGAATATTTTAAAAATATTTTATAATTGTATTTTATTGTATTTTTATTTTGCAATAGTTATTAAAATATATTACAGTATTACAAATATTACAATATTAAATATTATAGTATTTTATATTTTTTAAATATAACAATATTGTATAACAATGATTTAAATAACATTCATATTAGTCTGTTTTCATGCTGCTGATAAAGACATACCCAAGACTGGGAAGAAAAGGAGGTCTTAATGGACTTACAGTTCCACGTGGCTGGGGAGGCCTCACAATCATGGTGGAATGCCAAAGTCACATTTCGTATGACGACAGACAAGAGAAGAAGCTTGTGCAGGGAAACTCCCCCTTTTAAAATCATCAGATCTCATGAGGCTTATTCACTATCATGAGAATAGCACAGAAAATACCTGCACCCATGATTCGGTTACCTCCCAGTGGTCCCTCCCACAACACATGAGAATTCAAGATGAGATTTGGGTGGGGATATAGCTAAACCGTATCGGCATTTATATTGTATTATATATTACAATGAATCTAGAGATGATTTAAACTATATGGGAGAATATGCCTAGGTTATATGAAAATATTATGCCATTTTATATAAGGGACTTGAGCATCTGTGGTTATAGATAGCCAAGAGGGTTCTGGAAGCAATCCCATGTGGATACCGAGGGATGACTGTATTGCTATATTTACTTTTTATTTCTTTCCACATTTGTCTGATGTATCTTATCTATCCTTTTATTTCAACCTTTCTGTGCCATTTTGTTTCATCTCTATCTTTACAATCGACACATAGATGAATTTATTTTTTAAAAATATTATATCCTATTTTATGTTTTCTGGTTGCCATCTTTGTTGTTCTTGCTTGATTCAAGTTATTGAGCTTTTAAAAAATTGACAATTTAAAAATATTTTATCCTTTTTTGTGATTTGGATTTTTTATCTTGTTTTTCATTAGTGATTCCTAAATTTTTTAAACATATTTATTCTAATATTTTTAAATTGTGCATCTAATATTATTCAATATTTACATTCTCCTCTGTCTTTCCTAACCAAAAAGACAATATTCCCACCACCCCCATTATACCTTCTAACTTAGTTACATCTGCAATGATCCTTTTTCCAAATAAGGTCCCATTCACAGGTTCTGGGTGAACATGTCTTTTATGGGGGGACAAATCAAACTGATGACAACAAACAACTCTTAGTCAAATATAAATACCAATACAAAGAGTGTGTCAGAAGTTCGAGAAAGAGTGATATGTAAATGAAAGTTAGCATGATGGTTTTTTTTACATTGCTGAAATGTGAATAATGGAGAGTTGGTAATTAAATGAATAAATATCCAGTGTTCAGTATTCTGTAATTCATAGTATGTCTCTAGGACATTGATTCTCAAGATGTAATATTCTTACTTGCATTGAAATATGACATTGTACCCCATAAATATGTACAATTTTAATATGTACATATTATTAAAAATAATTTTTTAAAAAATGTCATGTTACTATAAAATCACTTGGGGTCTTCTATTTAAACATGAAGATATTTTAGGCTCCACTCCCAGAGATCCTGATTAATATCTGACAGGGGACCCATGAATCTGCATTTTAACAGGCAGAAAGAGGAGAAAAATTTAAGTTTTGTAGGTCTAGGACCCAATCCAGTTTGGGGGGTTGTTCTAAAAGAAAAATAACACAAAACCACAAGGATAAAATTAGGAACAGTGTCACAGTTAAGTATCCTAGAAGCTTAAGCTTGACTAAGCTTGACTAAGTCAAGCTTGGCTAAGCTTGACTTAAGCTTCTTGTTGGCAGATCTGCCCCAGAAGGCACACCAAGTAATTCATGCACATGGCTCATGGACCACACTCAATGGAACACTGATCTAGTATACCCTTTCTACCTTTTGTTTTTTGTTGCTGCTAAACATCTCTTCCCAGAATATAATGCTATTACAAGTTGAGCTTTCCTTTACAATTTTATAGTTAATTATTTAGGCAATACCTTTAATGTTGACCACATTAGGGGATAGATTGATCTCTGTTATTGCATGTAAGATTTGTGAATTTCAAAAATTCATTTGATATAGTCCTTCTGAAACAGGACTCCCTAATCCCCCTTGAAACGGGATTCCCTAATCCTCCTTGCACAATGTGCGGCGGGGTGTGGCTTGCTCCTTTGGTCATCTCAGTGCTCAAACCCCTAGGGGAAGCATGCAGATGGGCAGGTGCAGAGGCAGTGGGGAGTGCTTTTGGGCTCCAAACCCATGGCAGCCATCTAGGGGTGGGTGTCTGCAACTCCTGAAACCCAAGTGGGCATGTGTTACAGTGGGCTCTTTGAACTTTGCTGTCTGCAGATGACTTGTGTTAATCAGCTCAGTAGACCCTCTGCCTTATTGCAAGGGCAGAGGGCCAGTGTGACAGCTTTCTGTATCCTGAACTCTTGACCTATGTACTGGAAAAACTGTATTACACGTGGGCCTGAAGCATGAGTGCAAGGTTTTATCGAGTGGTGGAGGTGGCTCTCAGTTAGATGGATGGGGAGCTTGAAGGGGTATGGAGTGGGAAGGTAGTCTTCCCCTGGAGTTGGGCCACCCTGTGGCTGGACTCTTCTCTGATCACCCCCAGCCAAGTTCCCTTCAGCATCCAGAAGTCACTCCTCTTCTCTTTCTCTGCTGAATCATTTTGTTGTGACTGGTCTGCCTGTCTGCTGGTCTGCTGGTATCTACTGGTGTCTGTTGGTCTGTTCCTCTGCTCCTTTCAATGTTCAACTGCTTGTATCTGTGCCCACTAAGGTCTCAGGTTTATAGGGGCACAGGATGGGGGGCATGGCAGACCAGAGTTTTCTTGGAAATTGCAACATTTGGGCATGAAAACAGGAGTGCCTGTTCTCACTTAGGTCTATGGGCACAGACCCAAGGGTGGAGCCCTCAGCAGGGATCCCACCCTTCTCTACTCAGCACTTTGCTGTCCCCCCTCCTTATAACTTATTGTTACTATCAGTATTAAATATTTATAATGTCTTTCCTGGAAGCATCGTGGGGTAGGATAAGGAGCATTGGTTAAAATTCTGGTTTCCTTTCTTGGAAGTTCCTTGTGCATGCAATAAATATCAGATTGCTCCAACAATTAAACAAGGTGATGTATGAGTGCCTGATATGGGGGCTATTACATAGGACACAGATGCTTGGCCAGTATTTCTTTCCTTGCTAGTTTTTTTTTCTTTTTCCCTCACTCACCTCTTTTTGCTTTCTGTAACATAATTTTGCCCCTAGATTATTGAAGAACTCTTGAAGAAAGAAACTAAAAAATTCTCTGTGGAACTTTGCATTTCAGTTCTTACATTGTTACTGAAATTTTGTGACTTATTCTGTCTCACAGAAAAATTGGGTTTGTAATAATAATCATAGTATTTTAACTTTGTAATTGAGTGCTTTCTTTAGGCCAGGCTCTGCCATCAGTGCTCTATACACATTATTATTTTTAATTCTCTCATCAAGCCTACAATGTAGACACAACAATTGTCTCTCATTCTAAGGAGGAGAAAAAACTGAGACTTACAATGATTTCTGTAACTTTTCCAAGAAGTCACACAATGAGGAAGTGGCAAAACAAAGACACCTACGTTGCCCTGGTCCTGAAATCCTACTCTTGGCCACTGCTATAATTCTGAGATAATATTCCACAGAGTTGAATCAAGTTTATTCATATTAATCAATTTCTCTTACTTAACAATAGACTTCTATGTACATTACCAGCCAGTGGTAATAGAATGCTGTTTGCTTCATTTTAAATACTGGTACACAGATACTGTAGTTTTGGGCATTTTAACCCAGGGAATTACTGAGAATATGATTTTCAGTGATTGGGTAGAAATGCTTTTAATTTCCATTGTCTCTTGGCAGTTACACTTTTTAATACAATTATTTGCTGTACATTTCAGTTTCACTAATGTGGTTATGTGGGCTAACATCAAAAGGATTCGTTGCTTAATGACCAAGAACCAAGCATGTCAGGATGCAGGAATTGGAAATGGTTTTAAATAAATCAATTTCAAGTGAATTAATCTTTGAAAACAGTGCTTGAGCATTTTCCATATGAAAGTCATTTCCATTATGACTTCATAGAACCATTCAAAGTGTCTTTTTGATGTTTATTGTCTTTATGGTAGCAAGAGTAGCTACATTGTGTTATAATAACATGGTTTATTTCTGTTTCTAAATTATCTACGGATGAGAGTGGATTTATATAGCTGTGTATATTTGCTCAGAGCCTCTTCAATATTCTTCCAGAATCACTTGTACATTGCCTTTGGTTGTGTATGTATCTTTGTGAAAATGACAGCAGCACTGAATCAGAGTGATGCACCATTTACTCTGTGGTGTTTTATGTATTGTCACTGCAATTGCATGTTCACAGGCAGCTTTGTGTACTTAAGATTTACAAGTCATTTGTTTGCTTCCAAGAAGCCATCTGAGACGACAGTATATATTAAAGTTGCTAAACAAATTATATATTTCTTGTACCTAAAACTTCAGTGATTTTAGATGCATCATCTTTCTTCCTTTCCTTCTTCCTTCTCCCTCCCTCTCTCCCTCCCTTCCCTACTTTCTCCGTTTCCCACTTCCTCCCTTCCTTCTCTTTCTTTTCTTCCTGTTTTTCCAAAAAGCAATACATCGTTTGTAATTCATTACGTAACTTCACTAAGAACCTGAAATTATTTATTCTTTGAAATCCCTTTTCTTTCAGTTTTTGCCTTTGCATTTATATTGTCTTTGTGACTCAAGTTAATATTTAAGTCACAAAGCAATTCACAGTTTTTAATCATTTTATTGGTATTATTAAACTTGGATTTTATCTTCCCTTAATTAACTAATAAGTTGATGAGATCAAAATATCAGATATGGATGTTATATCTTTTTAACAATAAATTTTCAAGCACTTAGTGTGTACAAAAAAGATGCCAGAGCTAAGAAAAAGAAAATTGTTGTTAGAAGAATTTAATACTCTCCATAAACCAGTAAAATTATTTCAAATTTTATTTTAAAAGGATGCATGGAATTCTTATGAGTAATTAAGGTAAACATTTACATCAGTTCCTTACGAAAATAATTTAAAATTTTTGTAGGGTAGTCTATGATGATTTCACTTAAGGAAGGTTTCTGGGATTTAATCTGAAATTATTAAGTATCCATGTTATAAGGTCAGGTTAAGATATTTTATTATTTTTGGCAGTTACTTATAGAGTTCCTTCTCTCTCCCCTAATTGCATATCTGTTGATTATCATTTAATTCAAAGTAAACTTGTGCCAAAGTAAAATTATATCGGTAGTGTTTGATGTAGAAGAATACAGTGAAGGATAGCCTATATACCACAGGCAGAAATACAGAATCCTATATATTTGTAATTTGTGCTCATGAAATACTACTTCCAGATCTGATTATGTATAGGTCCAAGTAGATAAATTTGAAAAAGGTAATAAATATCTTTTTATTTCTTCTTTTCTTTTGTTCCTTTTTACTTCCTCATTTCTTCATTACACAAATATAGCTTTGAGTTATAAATGAAAATACAAAGTGATGAGCACCAATACCCTACAGTGGCTTTCAGACATAGATTTCTGGTGCCTATGAAGAACTTTGTCACACAATTGAAAGACATTTTAAAACTGTATGGGATTTGAATCATCATATTTGAAAGAATTTGGCAGTTATTCAGCACCTCCATCTGTCTCCCATAAAAGCTGCTATTATTAAGTCATCCCAGTGAGATGGGAATCTATGCTTTCTTTTAGGCTTTGAGAGAAAATGATTCAGTAATCTCTTTTTTTTAAACTTATTTCAGTGTTTAATAACTTGAACTGTCAAAGATTTTTTCATCATTACCCTAAATTCTTCTTGTTGTCATTTAACCAAGAATCAGATGAACAGCCTCATAGAATTAATATGTGAATGCAACATCAAAGGACACAATAATTACAACCCACACTGTTTTGCATCAGTCAAGCCATCCTAATGCTAAAAGTCCAGAACTGGGACTTTTATTAATAATTACATTTTAGTATTTAATACTCCTAATATTTATGAAGAGGTAATTTATTAAATGTGCCTCTGAATGTGTTAAATTGTCTAAAACCATATTTAAACATTATTTTTTATAACATACACATTGTTACCCTTTCTGTTTCCTTTGGTTGAAATTATCACCCTGTGGATAGCAATCTGAATAGCAGGAATGTATAGAATCCTAATGTAGAAGTATTTATTCTTGTGGAAACAATTTTGCTAGGACTTCAACGATTCTAGAAGTTATCCACTTGGAACTTTGAATGTCAGTAATTTTTTGTAAAAATAGAAATTCAAGTTTATTGAGTCATTCCATTTATTGTCGGTGTTTTTCATCCATTTCAATCTGAACCTATTTTCCTTGATCAGCTTCCTGATAATTTTGGTTCAAGTTCTAATCCTTCTTATGATCTGTCTCACCTCTACCTCTATTAGGTTTTCTGCCTATTGGATACTATGTTTACTGTTTGGATGGTGGATTCAATAGAGGCCCAAAGCCCAGCATTATGCAATGTATCTATGTAACAAATACACATATACTCCCTGAATAAAAAAATAATAATAATAATAATAATTCAAACTCATAGAAACAGAGAATAGAACGGTGGTTACCAATGCTTGGGAGTGGGGGTACAGGTTGAGTAGATGTTGAATAAAAGATACAAAATTTCAATTATATAGGAGAAATAAGTTCAAGAGATCTATTATATTACATGGTGACCACAGTTAATAACAATGTATTATCTACTTGAAAATTGCTGACGAGTAGATTTTAAGTATTCTCATCAAAAATTAGGTGCATTGGGTAATACATATGTTAATTAGCTCAATTTAGTCATTTCACAATGTATACATATTTCAAAACATCATATTGTACACCATAAATGTATTCAATTTTAAATTTATAAATTAAAGAAAGTTTCAAATTTTTTCACCAAAAAATAAAGCTAAAATTTTAAAAATTAATGACAGGAAAAAACATTTTTAAAGAAACTGTGGCTGGGCATGGTGGTTAATGACTATAATCCTAGTACTTCAGAAAACCAAGGCAGGAAAATCATTTGCAGCCTGTAGTTCAAGACCAACATAGTGACAGCCCATCTCAAAATATAAAACCAACTGAGCAACGTAGAGAAAGGCCATCTCTAGAAATACAAAAAGAAAAAAAGAAAAACTCTCATAAATAAATATATGATATATCATAAAATGTCACCGTAGGACACACACACACATACAAATCAAATTGTAGAAAGCATCTAGCACCACCTCACAGTTCAAAAACAATAAAAAAATGTGGCAGCCTCACAGAAAGGACAGTCTATTAGTTTTTCTCTCTTCCTATACCCCCGCTGTAGGTATTGCCATCCCCAAACTTCAGGCATTATTGTTACCATACTATTATTAGCTGTCCCTGCTATCAGTCCTGAAGACGCTTATAGTTCATTTTCTCATTACTTTGTTACTTTTATTGCTGTCACCTAGTCAGTCACTAGGTTGCCAGAAGCAATTGCTGGACCCAATTTTGGGACAAGAACTAGTACTGTAAATGGATACACCATATAGAGCTTTTATAATTGCAATAATTTACTTGTAATTAGATTTGTTTGCTTCATAAAGTTTCCAGTTACTCTCTACTGTTCTTTCATTTCAACTTGTGGTCTCCTTTTAGGATTTCCTGCAGAGCAGGTCTAGTGGTAACAAACTACCTCACCTTTTGTTTATTTGAGAATGTCTTAGCTTTTCCCTCACTTTTGGAGAACAGTTTTGATAAATATAGTATTCTTGGTTGAATCTGTTTCCCCCCCCCCCCCTTTGGCCCTTTGAATATATAAGCCCACTGATTTCTGGCTCCCAAATGTTTTAATAAGTAATCTGTTTATAATCTTATTGAGCATCTTTTACATATGATTAGTCATGTAAAAGACTAACCTGCTTTCAAAATTTGCTCTTTGTCTCTGGTTTTTGACAGTTTAATTATAATGTATCTCAATGTGGTTCTCTTTTAGTTCTTTTTACTTGAGTTTGTTGAACTTCTTGGATATTTATATACATGTCCTTAATCAAATTTAAGATTTTGACCATTATTTTTAAAAATAGTTTCCCTTACCATTTTTCTCTCTCTTCTCCTTCTGAAACTCCCACAATGCATATGTTGGTCCACTTGATATGCTCCACAGGACTCTAAGGCTCTGTTCATTATTCTGCAATCTTTTTATTTCTTTTCCTCAGACTTAATATTTTCCATTGTTCTATTTTCAAGTTTACTGATTCTTTATTCCGCCTGCTCAAATATGCCTTTAAATTCCTTTAATGAGTTTTTAATTTCAGTTATTGTACTTCTAACCTCTAGAACTTTTTCTTTCTTTTTAGATTTTCTGTCTTTTTATTGATATTTCCATTTTGTTTATACATCATTTTCTTGACATTCTCCACATCTCCTTTAGTTCTCTGAACATCTTTAAGACAGTTGTTTTAAAGACTTTTTCTGGTAGATCTGTCATCAGATTTTTTTGTTTGTTTGTTTCAGGGGAAGTTTCTTTTTGTTTATTCATTTATTTGAATTGGCCATACTTTGTATGCCTTGTAGAAAACTAAATATTTGATTATAGTAATATGATAACTCTAGATATCAGATTATCCTCCTTCCCCAGGGTTTGCTGGTTTTTATTTGTTTTGTTGTTGTTTGTTTATTTATTTTTTTATTGGTATGGACTGTTGCCGTGCCGAGCATCAACCTAGTGTGTAAAATGAAGGTCTTCTCAGGTCTTTTCTCAGACTGTGCCTTCCCCTGGACAAGTGCACAAGTGCAGTAACTTTCTGATTCCCCCTGTACATGTGACTGCTTTTGAATGTCCTAGTCTTTATTGTATGGCTCTCAAAAGGGGGCAAAGGGAGAAATTAGAAGGAAAAAAGACACTGGCACTGCCTTTTAAAATTTCTTGCAAATCACTTCAACCAAATGAGAAGCAACTTGCAACAAAAGGTAGCTACAACAATAATAGCCACTGCCTCTTTGTGTGCAGCTCTGATCAGAAGCAGCAATTAGTGATCAGAGCACAAATCCATGGTACTTGGAGGACAGGATTTTTTGTGCCTCCCCTGGCTCCTGCAAGTGGTATACAAGCTGCTCCTGGAGCACATGCACAGTTGCCTGCCAGAGGGCTAAGGGGTAGTGAATGAGTAGCGGCTACTATGGGAATAGATGAAATTGACCTAAATTTACCTCAGTTTTTGGTTTCAGCCTTACCCTGGAAGTTGCAAGCCTTCAGTATACTCCCAAGTCCGAACAGTTACATCAAACAGATTCTGCCTGTACCATTTTTGTCTAGGTGAGGAGACAGATTTCAGGTGCTTCTCACTCTGCCATGTTTCTAAAAACCTTCTTATCTATTGTATTTTAAAGAAAAACTAATACTTGTTAGAAATTACTCAAGAAGAACGAAGGAAAGGGCTTTCTTTTTCTAATTCTAAAAATTCTGTCCAGAACAGAATATACCAGTTAAAGTGGTTTTGAGATTCCATTACAAGTAAGAGAAACCCAATTCAGAGTAGCTCCAGCAGCAATGAAGATTGTATTAGCCTAAGTAACTGAGTAATATGATGTATGAATGAAGAGGTATATCTGCATCAGGAACATCAGGAATGAGGACACTGAAGGCATACCAGAATTCTGTCCATTTCCTCTTTCTCCTCCTTGACGGAGAGATTTGTGCTCTTAAGAAATTTTTGCTACAGAGGAGGGTTCTGGTGCCTTACAGCTCATAGCTTTGCCTGTTTATGGACATTAGATTTTTTTTTTCTCCAGTGTGGAAAAATGAGATGTTATTTGAGGATGTTAGGAAGGAGTTTGGCTTGATCTGGGTTTACATTTTAGAAAGGTAACCTTGGTTGCTTCATTTTATTGTGGGGCATGAGGGGTACAAAAAAAAGGGAAGCCAGTAAGAAGGTTATTATAGTAGTTCAAAGGAGAAATAAATGTGACTTGGTATGAGATGGGCAGAGCAGAAAGGGTGGGAATGTTTCAACTGGGATACATTATGGAGGATAAAAAACAGGTCAGACTGATTGATTTGAAGATCTGAAGAATCAAAGAGGAATCAAAGATAACTCCTGTGGTTTGGGCTAAGAAATTTGATGGATAGTAATATCATTTAATGAAAGGAAATACTTAGGGATGAGAAAATGTGGTTTATGATTAATATATTTATTAAGCACTTAAGTAGAGATTCAAGTGACCAGTTGGTTATCCAATTCTGGAGTTCTGATCAGAGGCCAGAATGGACATAAAATTATTGAAATGGAGTTACGAGATTATCATTTTGTGAAAATGTGATTCTTTATCCAGAAAATGTAATAGAATCAACATAAAAATTCTAAAACATGGCAGAGATACAACAACAAAAAAGAACATCAGGCCAATATCCTTGATGAACATTGATGCAAAAATTCTCAATAAAATACTGGCAAATTGAATCTGGAAGCACATCAAGAAACTTATCCATCACAATTAAGTAGGATTCATTCCCAGGAAGCAAGGTTGGCTCAACATACACAAATCAATAACTGTGAGTGATCACATAAACAGAACTAAGACAAAAAACAGATGTTTATCTCAATAGATGCAGAAAAAGTCTTTGATAAAATTCAACAACCTTCATATTAAAAACTCTCAGGAAACTAGGTATTGAGGGGACATACCTCAAAATAATAAGAGCTATATATGACAAACCCACAGGTAATATGCTGAATGGGCAAAATCTGGAAGCATTCCCCTTGAAAGCCAGCACAAGACAAGAATATGCCATTTCTCACCACTCCTATTCAACACAGTATAGGAAGTTCTGGTCGGGGCTATCAGACAAGCAAAAAAAAAAATAAAGCATATTCAAATATAAAGAGAGGAAGTCAAACTGTCTTTGTTTGCAGATTACCAGATCTGATACCTAGAAAACCCCATCATCTCAGCTCAAAAACTTCTTAAGCTGATAACCAACTTCAGCAAACTCTCAGGATACAAAATCAATGTGCAAAAATTGCTAGCATTTCTATACACCAACAGGCAAGCCAAAAGCCAAATCAAGAATGAACTCCCATTCACAGTTGCCACAAAAGAATAAAATACCTAGGAATACAGCTAACAGTGGAAGTGAAGGACTTCTTCAAGGAGAACTACAAACCACTATTCAAATAAATCAGAGATGACACAGACAAGTGGAAAAACGTTCTATGCTCATGGATAGAAGAATCAATATTGTGAAAATGGTCATACTGCCAAAGCAATTTATGGATTAAATGCTATTTCCATTAAACTACCATTGACATTCTTCACAGAATTAAAAGAAACTTTTAAAATTCATATGGAATGAAAAAAGAGCTCATATAACGAAGACAATTCTAAGCAAAAAGAACAAAGCTGGAGGCATCATGCTGCCAGACTTCAAACTATACTACAAGGCTTCAATAACCAAAACAGCATGGTACTGGTACAAAAACATACACAAAGACCAATGGAACAAAATAGAGAACTTAGAAGACCACACGTCTACAACCACTAGAAGGTATGAATCTCTTTTAAATTACACGAAAAATCCAGGATTATCCCTAATACTCAGTAAGTAATAATGTCTTCCAGAAATTGTTGTAGATTTGTTCAGACTCAAACAAATGAAGAATATAATTCCCTAACATATGAAGATAGAATATTGTAAACATTCAATCCAATTTTAGTTGATACCCAGTTTTGCCTTTTAGCAGATTTAGAATGAGTCACAGCAGCTGGTAGGAACAGCCTTAAAAGACAAGACGATGCCTACAGATGATTGGACTGGTAGTGATCTCAAATAATACCAGCATACTACCTGGATATTTTAGTGTGAGCTCTTGACTAAGTAATATGAACCTATTCCAGTTAGGTGGAGGGAGAAGAAAGTTGGTCTTAATCTGGGGCTTGAGTTACTGCAAGGAAGCTGAATCTACACAAAACTGGGTTTGAGGAAACAAGAATCATAGGTAAGCAAAGAAAGTGACTCTGCAGAGAAATCCAGGAGAATAGAGAAGACTGAAAGGAACAGAAATAAAATACCATTGCATGTTATGAGAGAGTAAGGAGTTGCCTCAATGCCTGTTTTCCCTTCAGGCCCTATATGCACAGCATACTATTTTCTTTTTTTTTCTCCTTCGATATCAGTATTTCCTGTTCTACATATAGACTTAGAGTACCCCTCTTAGGCAGAGTTGGTAATGCTGATTCAGGTAGGAAAATAATCACAGATGTTGAAGAATATTTATGTTCAAAGACATATATAGCCAAATTATTTAATAGGAAAAAATGATTTAAGTTTGCAATAAGAGGAAATGATTAAATTGCAGTATTCAAAGTATCTGTACAAAGTAATATTACACAACCAATAAAAATATATATTTATGACAGTTATATCTTCATACATGTATTCATGTTATATATTAACATATATTTATATGACATATATAGGTTGAGTATCTCTTATCCAAAATGCTTGGGGCCAGAAATGCCTCTGATTTCAGATTTTTTGGATTTTGAAATATTTGTATATACATAATGAGGTACCTTGGGGATAGAAACCAAGTCTAAACACAAAAATTATTTATGTTTCATATATATTTTATACACATAGCTGAAGGTAATTTTGTGTGATATTTCAAAAATGTGTGCATGAAACAAAATTTGTATACAGTTAGCCAACAAAAAGCAAAGTCACTGTCTCAGCCACCCAGGATTTTTGGCATCACTGTAATTCATGATTCTTAATTCATCTTCAGATAAGCAATCATTTTCTTACACTTATTCACACATTAAATATTTAACAGTAAAACATATAGCATACCATTAATACAAGTGAAAAAATAATGTGTTCAGGGTAACTAAGCAGCACAGTAGCATCACCAGAATATCCTATCAGCTGTTAAACAACAGTGACGGCAAACAAGGGTAGCCTTTCAGTCTCAATCTGCAATGCTGTGTTTTGATTAAAAGGTTACTGTGCATTGTATTATAACCCCATTGGGGACACTTGAATAAACTGTGTGTTGTGCACCTGTGTTTTGAATGAGACACATCACATGAGATGAGGTGTGGAATTTTTTACTTGTGGCACCAGGTCAGTGCTCATAAAGGTTTGGATTTGGGGGCATTTTGGATTTTTGAATTAGGGATGCTCAACATGTATATGATATAGATGTGCATATATGTATCAAATGTGACATTGTGTGTTTATATATATGACAATTATATATTCAATGACAATTCAGTTATATATATAGAAACTAATCTTATTAAAAGAAAAAGCAGAATGTAAAGCTGAAAGTAAACATGACACATTTATACATGCATTCCCATATGCCATCAGCCTCACTTGCCTAGGTCTTTATAATGTGATTATATGTTATTTCTACACACCAACCAACCTGCCAGAAGGGCCCTTACAGGTCTCTGAGTTATCTTTGAGAATTTCTCATAGGGCAGTCTACCCACGCTCTGTAACAGGTTCCTCTTTGGCCTTTGTTGTGGACATTGTGTCTTGACCTTGCTGTTGATGGACTGTTGTGAGTTCTCCACTCTTCAGAGACTCGCTGCCATCTGCTGGTTATTGTGACCAGTGCTGCTGCTCTAGTCTTGGAGTTGGGTCCCAACTCTCACTAATACCCACAACATAATCATTCCAGATTTTATTTATTTATTTATTTATTTTTGAGACCGAGTCTCACAGTCGCCCAGGCTGGAGTGCAGTGGCCGGATCTCAGCTCACTGCAAGCTCCGCCTCCCGGGTTCCCGCCACTCTCCTGCCTCAGCCTCCCGAGTAGCTGGGACTACAGGCGCCCGCCACCACGCCCGGCTAGTTTTTTTTTTTTGTATTTTTTAGTAGAGACGGGGTTTCACCAGGTTAGCCAGGATGGTCTCGATCTCCTGACCTCGTGATCTGGCTGTCTCGGCCTCCCAAAGTGCTGGGATTACAGGCTTGAGCCAAATTACAGGCTTGACCGCGCCCGGCCCATTCCAGATTTTAATAAGTCATGGGAATAGTAGAACTGCAGCACAAATTTGTTTCTGTCAATGGTGGCTCATTGTACTTAACGCCTAAATATTACTTCATATCTGCTTTCTCATGAGGACCCCATATACTATACTACTTCAACTTCCAGAAACAGTTTCTAGAAAAGTTCATATCTAAAGTCTGAACCCCAATATACTACAGTTATAGAGAGAGGAGAAAGACATTTATTTGCCTAAAGTCCAGCCCCCATGAATGTCCTGATCCAGGATGCTGGATGGTGGATATATTTATCTCCTGCATAGGGTATTTCTTCTCATAAGGAAAATGCATGGATTCCTAAAACCTCCATAATTATAATATTTATGCTACTCTTTGCAAAGCCTATATCATTCAGTTTTAAATATTTTACTGTGGATGCAGTCCCATCCAGGTTGTGATCCCCTGGATTGTAAAGTTAAGAGTTGATTAGGGTGACATGTCCTTCCTGCCATGACTGAATTCCTAATTTTTTAGTGACCAAATGCTTATATGATAGTACACTATGCACTAAAGAATAAAAATTAATTTTATTATAGGGTAATCCAAATGTGGATTTAAGGAACAAAGTATTTTCTAACTCTATAAATGACAATCCTACCAATAGAACCAATTTGTAACACTGCAAAAAAACCACTAACAACTCAATCCGAAGCAAGTTTTCCCAGTAAAAGTACCAGCCAAATGCCTGATTAACTAAAAGATTTGCAGAACTGGCCCTTTGTAGAACGAAAATTCCCTTAAGGGAAATTTCTAGACTCTGAAACTGCTTACCATCCCCAAAATGATGTTATTCAAAATGAAACAATTTAAATTGCTCTCTTCAATGGCCATATGTAAACAATGAGTATCTCTGGGTGATGAGATTTGCTTTTTTAACAATTTTCTATATTATAAAATTTTTCTATATTGAATCTGTATTATTAAAAATAAAATATTTTTTAAAAGTCTATATTGGAGCTTATTTACCATAATTTGTTGTAAATGAGTAATATAGCTGTTTGCCAAACTAGCTTATTAGTGGCTTGAACACTATTGACCTGATAAAGTTTTATTTTAAATGAAAAATTCTCATTTTGAAAAAAACCTGATGTTTCTATTAGTCACATGATGATTATGTCTGTAAGGATTCCAGTCAGAATTTATAGTAGTCAATAAACAAGCTCAAAACTCCTAAAAAGTAACAGATGAGATTGAATCTCATTTTCCCCCACTTAAATTAGAACATTATTAACTCTGTGTTGTTTGGAACTTGGGGGAAGGTTCATTTTATTTTTGTTTTTTAGGTTGTTAAAATCCAAGTAGAGTTAATTACTGAACTACAAATTGTTTTTAAAGGAAAAGTAATGGGTAATTTTATGGCATGGGCTTTGAGTTCATCAGAAATTTTCAACACTAATGAAATTATTATATCCTTATGTTATCATTTTTGATAACATTTCTTATATTGGGTTTAACCATCTTGGCGATAATTTCTAAGCCAATTAATTATATACGCCAACAGAGTTCAATTTGATTTAGTTGTATATTCAATTCCCTTTGACCGTGGTGGAACTAGGAAATAAACTTTAATTCAATTTTAAGTACAAATAATTAAATGAATTGGGCTTATGAATGAAATCTTCTCATTGGCAATGCCAGGAGGTCAATTAAGTAGTTTTACAGTATTTCTGTGAATGAAAATGCATCTCCAATTGTGTGATAAATATTCGCTGTATAGGACTGAAAACACTGTTGATTTTATTAGTCTTTCAGTTAGTCTGGAGTAGATATTTTTGTTAAATTTACAGAAACCACTATATATTTTTGAAAGTAATATTTCTTAATGTGAATTTGATGTGGAAGACTATCATCTCTTCTACTCGACCAAAATAAAACTCTTTGGAGACACTTTATATTTATTTCTTTTTACTAAAGCAATGTTTGTTTAGGTTATGTTGTGAAATATATATAAACCATGTGTTTTTGATACTGAAATTCAGTTCAAATGTATGTCCTCTATAAACAATAAAAGAGCTCTTTCATAAATGTCCTAAAAACAATGATTCGAATCATGCCTGAAACAGCATGATTCCCTGATTCATTTGAGTTATTTTAAAATAACTCAGACAGCATTATTGCCCTTGGACTCTTTCTTCTTTTCATCAGTTGAAATGTATACTTTTAAATCATTTTTTAAAATTTAACTTTCTCACTTTTTTTTCAGTATGTAACTTGTCCATCCTTTTACTGACCCTTATAAGTGGTTCTCTTTGTTATAAGAACAAAGTAACAGTGCCCTCTTACTTGATAATTATCAGGAAACTACAAGATCAAAGAAGGAATAGTTAATTTTATGTCTTCTTCTTTCTGTAAATCTTCTATGCTCTTTGATGTCACTCCTTATTGATCAGGAAAGAAAGTCTACCTCAAGTGGGGGTATGGGTCAGCAAACACAGCTTCTGAGCTCAAAGACCATCATCTAAATAAAAATAGAGATTATATTATTACTGATTAAGATAACTACATATGTTTATTTTTTCTATTAAACAGAGCAATCAGGTCAAATTGAAATTATTTTCATTAAACCTCACATAATTTTTGCAATACAGTTTGAACTTGCCTATATTAATTAGCTGAGTACAAGTCCATTTCTTACAAAATAAATATATTAGGCCAAGTCCTATAACCCCTATCTCCATTTTATAATTATCTGTGCTTAGTTAGCAAGGACTGAATTCATTGTCTTAGACTTTTTTTTAGGAGCATTCTTATGCATTAGGTAGCTATTTGTTCTGCTGGATAATTTCTATTAATTAAAGTTGGTAATCCCATAAAATGAAGCCCAGTACATTCATCTCTTGAGTCATTATCTCCTTCTTTTAAGTTTTGGATAATAAGCTCATCTGCCTCTTTGAAATGTGTCATGATTCAGCTGTTCAGAGAGATTGTCCATCTAAAGCAGAATGCCTGAGATAATCAGACTCCTTTTCCACCTCATGGTGAAAGAGAACATTCTTTGTTTGCTTAGAAATGCTATCTAGAGATGAAATTATACATCTAATATTTTATGACCTGCCAAGTTACATAATGAAAAAAATCATTCAAGAATACTGTTTTTTTTTTTTTTTTGTCATGTTATAGTGTAATACTTATTGTTAAACAATGAAACAGGTTAACACTACCATTTGGCTTTAATGTTTGACTACCGAAGAGCTAACTGTTGATCAAATTTGTTTTTTAATTGTGGCTCCCTGGGCCACTCACACATATGCATTGAAACAATTTATTAGTGTAAAGATTAATTGTGGTAATTTTATTGTCTTGGGATTAGATGAAGAGGCCTTCAAAAACTCCTTTTGATGAAACAAGTAATAAATTGTAGAAACAGCTAGTTCTGTGGTTCAATATTTATATGTCTGTGCTAGAAGCTTTACATAAATTTGAAAACTTTTTGTAGGTTTTGCAGAGTGAAAATATGCCAATACTTCAGGCACACTTATAAGCCCGTCTTGTCTTCAGTCTGGTTGGCTATGTCCAGCAAAGTTTGATTTCTCCAGAAGGACCATTATGGTTTATTGGCTTAATGAAGCAAATTGGAAAAAGTTTTGTGCAGCACCTTTTCTGTGCTCTGATTGCTTTATAAAATTGCAGAGTATGTTTCAGTTTTAAACAATTCCCAATGATAGGTTTATTTCCAGTGTGGCAAAACAGGACCTGAGAAAATAACTATGAGTATCTTGCACACACGCACACACACGCACACACATGTATGCACACTAGTTCTAACACCTTATGTTAACTGCCTCAGAGTACCCTCCAAGCAATAGTGAACAGAGTACTAATTTCCTTCTTTGTAAATTTTCCAGGATATCATGATCAACCTAATTGTGTGGAGAATGGTTTTGGAATCTGCTGATTAACACTTTATTATACAGGAGCTCTCTAAAAGAGAGATGTGTCCCTTATGCTGATTCTTTCTCAAAATGAAGATTTTCACAGGTAGACCATTAGTGCCAGACACTGAAGAATTCTAGTTTTCTTTGTTAAAAACAGTGTATAAAAAATTTTAAAGAATTCTTCATTTACAGAAGGAAAATAAGAGAACAATGTATGGGCCTGTTTAGTGTTTAGGTGGAGTAGAAGAGATGAATCTGGAAAATGTTGGAATGTCCTTTCGGCAAACATGAATAGGAGTAGAATTCTGTCTTTTTTGAGGACGGAGTTTCACTCTTGTCACCCAGGCTGGAGTGCAGTGGCGTGATCTTGGCTCTCTTCAACCTCTGCCTCCTGGGTTCAAGCAATTCTGCCTCAGCCTCTCGAATAGCTGAGATTACAAGTGCACCCCACTACGCCCAGCTAAGGTGTTTTGGGTTTTATTTTTTTGTATTTTTAGTAGAGACAGGGTTTCACCATGTTGGCCAGACTGGTCCCAAGCTCCTGACTGCGGCTGATCCACATGCCTCGGCCTCCCGAAGTGCTGGGATTGTAAGCATGAGCCACTGCACCTTGCCTGTCCTCTCTTTTTAAGAGACAAGGTCTTGTTCTGTTGCCCACGCTGGAGTAGCTGTGGCAAGATCATAACTCACTGTAGCCTTTAACTCCTAGGCTTAACCACTACTGCTGCCTCAGCTTCCCGAGTAGCTCTGACTGCAGGCACACACCACCACACACAACTAATTAATTTAATTTTTTTTTTTTTTTGAAATAAGGGGTCTTGCTATGTTGCCCAGGCTGGTCTCAAACTTCTGGGCTCAAGTGATTCTCCTGTCTCAGACTCCTAAAGTGCTGGGATTACAGGCGTGATCCCCTGTGCCTGGCCTGTCCTCTCTTATTGATGGTTATGGTTTAAAAACACTGATTCTTATGTTCTCATTAGTAGCCAAAATAATGTTTTAAAAGATACTTTATTCTAATATTTTATAAATTTCCTTTTATAGTGTATATTAAATAATTCTGATCTGGTACTATTTAAGAGCCTCATATGTTCACTATTCCCTGAAAAAGTGAATAAAGTTTCTAGGTCTACTTATGAAGTTTATGGAAACACTTAACTTGAATTATGTGGCTAGGAACTCAAGTAGAAGTGTATTGTTAAAAGATAATTTAAAAATAAAATTACGGTACGTACAAATATAAAATGGACATATGCCCAGGACTTTTACTCATTAATTAATGAGATAACCAGTAAGATGTTACAATTAATTCAGATGTATTTAAAGATATATATGAGCAATAAGGAAAGCTGAAATGAATGTACACATACATGCAAAACTGCTGTGTCCACAAGGCAATGAAGAATTGCATTCCTCAGGACTCAGTCCATTTGCATTTCTATAGAGGAGTAATTTGCATTATTATCAGTTTTCTACTATTTACAGGGTTATAAAATCGCTCGAAGACAATGGAAGGCAGAGGTAACCGATAAAGACGTACTAGACAGTACATCCAGCAGAGCTTTTGCACTTCTCAAAGCATTTCCCATTTTTTTCCTGATGGTATTAATGCTGTTCACATTGCTGTCTTTCCACAAGCTTGTTCTTTAAGCAAAAGCCCGGAAGTTTTTTGTATTACTTTTTATGAGTAAATATCTGAGAAAAACAATTTAGTTAGACCCAAAGTAATAATTTAGGCCACCTATTAAAAACTATGATTCTGAGATGAATAGAATATGCTTTCTCTCATCTGAGACCATTCCTCTTATTTCAATTACTTGATATAGCATGATATGTGCTATAAGTAATTTATAAAGTATTGAGTGAGTGTGGCAGAAATTTTGGCTTCAGAGGATTAGAGAGGGTGGCTTTTAGTGATGTTAAACATTTTACATCATTGCACATGAACAAAGACCTTTTCGTATCATCCACATCTGATTCTCCTCATGCCTAACAGTTGGAACTGAAGAGAAACTTTCCTCTCTGTGAGAGAAAACTGATTGAGTGTGCTGTGCTTCATCTCATTCATATGCATGAACTTAACTTTTGTTTTGAGACAAGGTCTCATTTTCTCATCCAGGGTGGAGTGCAATGGCATGATCATGGCTCATTGCAGCTTTGACCTCCCAGGCTCGATCGATCTTCCTGCCTCAGCCTTCAGAGTAGCTGAGACTACAGGCATGTGCCATCATGCCTGGCCAATTTTTGTATTTTTTTGTAGAGATGGGATTTTGCCATGTTGCCCAGGCTGGTCTCGAACTCCTGGGTTCAAGCCATCTGCCCACCTAGGCCTCCCAAAGTGCTGGGATTACAGGCACGAGCCACTGTGCCTGGCCCATATACATGAACTTCTAACAAAAAAATTGAAGAGACCCTAGGTGGAGAATATACTAATTCAAAATATCATGTTCTGGAGATGTAGGAAAAAAACTATAATTGAAAAATGAATGAAAAAAATATTTAAATTTTAGGGGTAGGAAGTGGAAAGCCCAATTTGAAGAAAGCGGCGTGCAAACCTGGGGTCAGACAAGTACAGGAGAATACATTGAGTGTATCCTGAGTTAGTTTAGTAAAATTAAAGAGTTATTTAAAATAGATTTTAGGATGTTACTGTAATTATTGATTTCATAAGAATATATTATATTTTTCTTGCTCTACAGAGTTTTACCTTGCATGTTAATATCAAAATTTATTACAGCAAACTGTTCATAACCTTTTGTTGAAACAAGGTTTGAAAGTTTCTTTGTTCATTTTCCTGAGCTCAAGGACTTACAAGGTAGGACATATAATAAGTGAATCCTGTCCTACTCATCACTAGTGGCAGATGTTTCCCCAAGATATGTTATTAGTCATAATAGTAATTACAATTAAAAAAATGTCTGCTCTATTAAGTGTGCTTCTGAGGAACACTCTTTTATTTTAAAGCATAAAGCATTGTCCTATTCAGCAGAAGCCAAATCTAATACAAGCTGGTAAAATGTCCTGTATACAGTTGTTTGGGATCTCTTTGTATGGTATGTGGTAAATCACCAAAATGGAATAAAGATAGCTGAGAAATTAATATTGGCTTTTGCTAAACTAGTGACAAACTGTAAAAATGATGAATTAAATGTGCTAATTAATTGGTACTCTTGCTTTTTAAAAATTATGCAGTGGTAATCTATTGATTATTGGCTGACCATTATATAGAGATTAGGTCTTATTTCTCATCCTGCTATTTCCCACCTTTGCAACTTTCTTCTTGATGAGAAAGGGGCATCACTCCTAAATAACATTTTTTTTAAAACATTGCATATTCAAATTTAAAGAATAGAGTACAAGATTAAAGTGTAAAATTTTTGTAATCAGAGCTTTATTGGAAAGTTTAGTGTGTATAGGCATTGTAGATGTGGCTGTAGAATTTATGGACTCAGTTAAAAATTGTCACCTGATAAAAATGAAGTTAACAATCCATTCAAATGATGAGATTTGCATCTACAGATATATTACCACCTAAAAGCTGAGATTGCATATATTGCTGATGGACTCCTAGAAATGAATCAGGCATCTTTTAAATCTCAGTAAAATGATTATGTTTTCTTCCAGATACTATCTAAAATATCACCAATATAAGATTCCTCATCAATCACTTCTCAACCTTTTGACTAAGATCAAGTGTAGTATCTATCTTCATCAGTTTAATATCTGAGATCGCCTTTATCTGAGGACAATATATTTAATGGATTTTTGGAACAGAGAGAAGGAATAGGAGCTTGTTCTGTCCACTCCATGCATTGACCTGGTATTGCAGGACCTCCAGAAACACTGCCCCCTCCCCTCCCACACACATAAATTCTCACCAATCTTGAGGGAATGTTAAAATAAGATGTGCTTTGATTGGCTGATAATAAGGCATATTAGAAATGAAAGAACTGTAAAGAAGTAATTTATCTTCAAATTGGGAAGCCACTTCTAGCTAGTGGATCTAAGTGTTTGGCAACATATTCTGTAGCATAAAACTAACTTAATACTTGATTTTAGACTCAGGAGACATGCATTGGGTTCCATGTTGCCTCTTGTTAATCATCTACTTTTGGAAACATTGCTGAACTCCATTCTCTTTCCTCATCTTTGAAATTAGGTTAATCACATCATAGGATAGTTGTGAGTAATAAATAAAATCATCTATTCTCATGCCTGACACACAATAAGTGCTTAATAAGTATTTATTGGCATTGCCTCTTGCTAGAATCTGGTTGGAATGATACATGAAACAACTTTGTTCCTTTGCCATCATACTTTAATACACATTCTCATCTGTGTCACCACAGTAGAGGAGTGCCACTTCCTATCACAGGGGAACCGATACTTGTGTCAGCAGTTGCTGAATAACACTAGAAAGTCTAGGTGAAATAGTAAAAAATACAGAGATGAATAGTTTAAGAAAAGCCTCTTAACTGATTCTGGTATAATTCCCTTTAATTAAATAATTGGCTTAACATAATTATGATCTTTTCTGAAGTATATTGATGACAAGAAGGTGGCCTGTGAATGAAATGTGCAATTTTTTGACTCCAGAATTATTAAAGTATAAATTGCTAAACTATAATTGTGGATTATAAATTGATCACTGATCATCTTCACATGAGTGATTAAAGATTCAACCCTGTAGATCTGAACACCCACAGCATCAAGGTGAAGTTGCCAGGGAACTGATGATTCTCTCACACTTCTTTATCTACATTTCTGTCCAGAAATGGACTGTCCTCTTCCCTCAGAAATCCTAGCTGTCCAATCAAGCAGCCATTTCAAGCCAGAGACAGTCTTGGACACACTACACAGGTCTGACGACTAAGTGACAGCCCATCAGTGGAATGAGATGCCTTTTCTTGAAGGCTACTTACTGGTTTCCAGCAAAAAAAGGGAAAAGTTCAATGAGAGAGAACAAACTTCTAACTATGTTGTTCTTTTTGGGCACATTGTATATGCTGAAAAGTTAATGCTGTTTTTAAAGTTAATTCATGATAATTGAACCGAAGTGCTCTGAAAGTGCTGTTAGAGTCTATTTATGAACCCAGTGCCCTCTTTGTCAATTCAGTAAAAGCATCGTTCAGTAAAAGAAAGGAGAGAGAGACGGCTGCATGGTGTGCACTTAGCCATATGTGCGTCCTTTCTCTGTAAAGTATCTGTTTTTCTAAGTGCTTTTTTTTTTTTTCTTTTAATCTGTCTACCTCATTGAGTCAGCGGAGCTGCCAGTCCCATTATCACTCCACTTTGAGGACTGGGAAGGGCTGATAAATGTATTTTGGTCGTGATTCACCACAAATCACTTTTGTTGCTCTGAGGTGTAGGTCACTGTTGCAATTATAGGTCAGCAAGAGGAGAGCACGTGGGACAAGTGAATTAAATGAACTACTGTTTGATGATCACATTGACAAATATTTTTAAACAAATATAATGGACAGTCTTTGTTAGCACATGGAATATACTAATCGTTTCCAGGAGTGCTGTTGGGAGTGAGTCTTTCATATGAAGAATCAGCAATTCCATTTTAATGGCAAAATGTTGGTAACACCTTTATCTTCAACAATAGCAGGTTAATTGAATTGAATTATATTTTATTAAAGTGATAAAATACTAAGACACTTAAATGGTGATGTAAAATATCATTTAATTACATGGAATATGGTCTCTGATAAATTAAGTGGAAAAGGAGAATACAAGATCATGTTATATATTTTGTTTTAAAAAAGTATTTCTCTATATGGAAGGATTACCAGGATATGCATATGATATTAACAGTAATTTTTTGGTAATGAGATTTAAAATTTTTCTTATTAGTTCTCTCTCTTTTTTTTTTTTTTACTAAACATGAACTATAAGATACTGTAATAAAGTTATAAGAAAGTTGTTAAATAATTTTTTAAAAAGAGTATGTGCATGTCAAAGAAATCATGCTTGTGAACAAAAAGAAATTAGAAAGCATAAAAGGCTTATTTCAGTATTTCTAATTAGTTACCCAGCTATATTACATTGTTCCTAAGAATTGAACCTTTCGGAATCCTCTGAAAGTAAAACCATATTAAAGAAAGAAACGTAGAGTAACCATGAGCATGTAGTTTGAAAAAGATACAGAAATCTCAGCTATGTGTAATTCTTTAAAAAAGAATTGAATCCATGATGGCCTCTCATTCTGAAAATGAAATAAGGCAGTATTTATTTGAAGCTAATAAATGAGAGTGTATTATTGTATGCAAAACTGCGCTTTAAAATGTTTGTAATGTAAAATGTTTATAATATAAAATATTTCATGTACTAACAGCAAATCACAGAAACAAATATGACATTAGCTTGTGGGGGGAGTTTGAAAGTTCCAGATGCTAGAATTGGCTGAGGCTCTTTGCAGCACCGTCCAAATAAAAGTGGATAAGCTGAGGGGTTTACACTAGTGATAATGGAAGGAACATGGAGTCAGAATGGCTTTCTATATACCTATGGCTTGTGTGACCTCTTTGGGCCTTGGTTTTTTAATCTTCAAATGAGAGAAAATAATACATACCTATTAAAGTTGTTAAATAAAAAGCATATTTAAAGTGCCTAGGAAAATGCTTGCCAAATAGCAGTGATTCAATGAATATTAGCTCTGTACTTGAATTTGGAGTCTCCCTTGGTGACTCAAATTTAATTACTAAAAACGCTAATGGCTTCAAAAGTAGCCATTTAAGAGAGTGCATTCACAGCAGGGAGAAAAACTTGAGCAGTTATCCTTCCACAGAACTCCATGAACAGGTCTTGGGATATTTTATTCAATTTAAAACCAAAGGGCTATGGAACAGTGAGTTTTCAAATTTCTATCATTTGTTTGGGTTCATATTTGACTTTGGTAAGTTCACCAATATGGATTCTTTTAGCTAAAGAACAAGTTGGATTTTCATCATAGAAACTTCATATTCAGTAGATTAACTTGATTGGCAGCCATTCTAAGGGAGAGATTCAGAAACAGAATAACAAGTCTGTCGCAATTTAAGACTGAACTACTGAATGAGGAAATCAGGATCGAATTTCGTCATGATGACATCTATTAGACTTCCATGATCATTATCTCAAGAAAAAAAAAAATCATGGCTCTATTCAAGAGAAGAATTGTTGTAGAGGAAAGGAAGTGCTAAAACAGTTTTATGAAATTACATTCTGAGGTGTTATACAAAATAGTACTCTCTCTGAAATGTAATTTGCCTTTAAACTATTCAGAAGAGTCTGAATGGTGATTGTTACCTGAGTTTTTAATCCAAAAGTTCAGTGATGGAGCAGCATCTGGGCCTAGCCCCATCTCTAGTGGCACATCCTGAGTGACTAAGACATAGACATGAAAGCTTTATCTGGGGTTACAGGGATCCAGTGGCTTCATTCAGCTTACAAAAGCAGAATCCTATTGGTTTCCAGTCTTCTTTGAGTCTGTTTTGTTTTTAAATCATTGCAGCCTGCAAGGCGCAGTGGCTCACACCTGTAATCCTAGCACTTTGGGAGGCCGAGGTGGGAGAATCACCTGTCAGGAGTTCAAGAGCAGCCTGGGCAACATGACAAAACCCCGTCTCTACTAAAAATACAAAAACTATCTAGGCGTGGTGGTGTGTGTCTGTAATTCCAGCTACTTGGGAGGCTGAGGCAGGAGAATCACTTGAGCCGGGGAGGCAGAGGTTGCAGTGAGCCGAGATCGTGCCTTTGCACTCCAGCCTGGGCAACAAGAGCAAAACTCAATCTCAAAAAAGAAAAGAAAAGAAAAAAAAAATCATTGCAGCCTAAATGTCCTTTTACCTGTTTCTAAGTCACAATAATTCTGAAGTGATCATTTCACGAGCTACAACAAAAATATTCTCCAAAGCTATCAGGCTAAAACAAAGCAGTTCTGTGATTGTAAAAAAGCTTTAAACATCTGAATTTGGTCGGGGAAAAGAGCACGTTGTAGTATCTTTTCAGGATTGTAAAGCACATGTAAATGGATGGTATTGGACATATGGAATTGTTCATTTTACAGAATACTTACTATCAGATGTTCTTAAATAACAGGATGAAGAACACATGCTTAATTAGCTCAATTGTCTATGGATAACTGTGTTGATGCTCAACTTTTCTTTCAGTTTCCAGTTTAGGATGCCATATAATGCTTGTACATTCTGCTTTAATAAAATCATCTAGCACCACTAAAATCCTGCCATAGTGCATCGAAATATTTCTACTCAGCAACACTATTATCACTTAAAGCTGCAGGCAGACCTTAAACTACAATTTCATGGGCTATATTTTGTGGACATTGTATTCTACAATTTTATTCAATCATGAACACATTTTCTCAATGCTTTTATTTGATAAAACATAGCCTTTAATATTACATATAATAGCGTTAGTAATTCTTTTTTTTTAAGACATGAGAAATTATTTTATTTTAATATTTTAACTGAACAACAGGTTTCAATCTTTAAGTTGACTGAAAATGTCTAATCTCAAGTTATTCCTAAAGAACTGACCATAAACCCATAGAGACAGAAAGTAGATTGGTGGTGATGTGGGGCAACATGTGGGACTTAGGAGTAAATATATATGGGCACAATATTTGTTTTTTGGGATGTTGGAAGTGTCTAAAATTAGATTTTGGTATTGCTTACACCACTCTGTTAATGTACTGAAAATCATTGAATTGTGCATTTAAAATGAATACATATTTTGATGAAGTTAACAGAAGAATACATAGTATTCCATGGTGTATATGTGCCACATTTTCTTAATCCAGTCTGTCACTGATGGACTTTTCAGTTGATTCCAAGTCTTTGCTATTGTGAATAGTGCCACAGTGAACATACGTGTGCATGTGTCTTTATAGCAGCATGATTTATAATCCTTTGGGTATATACCCAGTAATGGGATGGCTGGGTCATATGGTACTTCTAGTTCTAGATCCTTGAGGAATCGCCATACTGTTTTCCATAATGGTTGAACTAGTTTACAATCCCACCAACAGTGTAAAAGTGTTCCTATTTCTCCACATCCTCTCCAGCACCTGTTGTTTGCTGACTTTTTAATGAGTGCCATTCTAACTGGTGTGAGATGGTATCTCATTGTGGTTTTGGTTTGCATTTCTCTGATGGCCAGTGATGATGAGCACTTTTTCATGTGTCTGTTGGCTGTATGCATGTCTTCTTCTGAGAAATGTCTGTTCATATCCCTTGCCTACTTTTTGATGGGGTTGTTTTTTTCTTGTAAATTTGTTTGAGTTCTTTGTAGGTTCTGGATATTAGCCCTTTGTCAGATGAGTAGATTGCAAAAATTTTCTCCCATTCTGTAGGTTGCCTATTCACTCTGCTGGTAGTTTCTTTTGCTGTGCAGAAGCTCTTTAGTTTAATTAGATCCCATTTGTCAATTTTGGCTTTTGCTGCCGTTGCTTTTGGTGTTTTAGACATGAAGTCCTTGCCCATGCCTATGTCCTGAATGGTATTACCTAGGTTTTCTTCTAGGGTTTTTATGGTATTAGGTCTAACATTTAAATCTCTAATCCATTTTGAATTTACCTCATTTTATTTATTTATTTATTTATTTATTTATTTATTTATTTATTTATTTTATTATACTTTAAGTTCTAGGGTACATGTGCATAACGTGCAGGTTTGTTACATATGTATACTTGTGCCATGTTGGTGTGCTGCACCTATTAACTCGTCATTTACATCAGGTATAACTCCCAATGCAATCCCTCTCCCCTCCCCCCCTCCGTGACAGGCCCTGGTGTGTGATGTTCCCCTTCCTGAGTCCAAGTGATCTCATTGTTCAGTTCCCACCTATGAGTGAGAACATGCGGTGTTTGGTTTTCTGTTCTTGCGATAGTTTGCTGAGAATGATGGTTTCCAGCTGCATCCATGTCCCTACAAAGGACACAAACTCATCCTTTTTGATGGCTGCATAGTATTCCATGGTGTATATGTGCCACATTTTCTTAATCCAGTCTGTCACTGATGGACATTTGGGTTGATTCCAAGTCTTTGCTATTGTGAATAGTGCCGCAATAAACATATGTGTGCATGTGTCTTTATAGCAGCATGATTTATAATCCTTTGGGTATATACCCAGTAATGGGATGGCTGGGTCATATGGTACTTCTAGTTCTAGATCCTTGAGGAATCGCCATACTGTTTTCCATAATGGTTGAACTAGTTTACAATCCCACCAACAGTGTAAAAGTGTTCCTATTTCTCCACATCCTCTCCAGCACCTGTTGTTTCCTGACTTTTTAATGATTGCCATTCTAACTGGTGTGAGATGGTATCTCATTGTGGTTTTGATTTGCATTTCTCTGATGGCCAGTGATGATGAGCATTTTTTCATGTGTCTGTTGGCTGTATGAATGTCCTCTTTTGAGAAATGTCTATTCATATCCTTTGCCCACTTTTTGATGGGGTTGTTTGTTTTTTTCTTGTAAATTTGTTTGAGTTCTTTGTAGGTTCTGGATATTAGCCCTTTGTCAGATGTGTAGACTGCAAAAATTTTCTCCCATTCTATAGGTTGCCTGTTCACTCTGCTGGTAGTTTCTTTTGCTGTGCAGAAGCTCTTTAGTTTAATTAGATCCCATTTGTCAATTTTGGCTTTTGTTGCTGTTGCTTTTGGTGTTTTAGACATGAAGTCCTTGCCCATGCCTATGTCCTGAATGGTATTACCTAGGTTTTCTTCTAGGGTTTTTATGGTTTTAGGTCTAACATTTAAGTCTCTAATCCATCTTGAATTATTTTTCGTATAAGGAGTAAGGAAAGGATCCAGTTTCAGCTTTCTACTTATGGCTAGCCAATTTTCCCAGCACCATTTATTAAATAGGGAATCCTTTCTCCATTTTAGCATTAGTAATTCTTATGGTTATCTAGTTATTGAATGACTGTTTTAGGTGTCATGGAGTCAAATGCTTATGATGTCAAAAGTAGGAAGAGGTGATAACTGTTTTGAAGTACAAAATGTGCGCCTACCACTCAGCTCCTGAGGATGCCATGCAGCGACAGGGGCCTAATGCGTGCATGTACATTTGTTTCCCATTGCTGCTATAATAAATTTCCACAACCTTGGTGGCTAAATAAAACAAAACACCAGTTGATTATCTCATAGTTCTCAAAAGTGAGAAGTGTGAAATGGGTCTCAGTGAGCTGAAGCCAGGGTGTTGGCAGGGCCGTGTTCTTCCTGGAGGCTCTGAGGGAAAATCATTTCCTTACCTTGTACATCTTCTAGAGGCTGTCCATATTCGTTGGCTGTTGTACCCCTCATCTTCTAAGTCAAGCATGGTGTATGAAGTCTTTGACCTTGCATCACCCTGACGCTGATTCTTCTGCCTCCCCCTTTCACATTTAAAGGACCCTTGTGCTATTACATTGGGTCTACCTGAGTAATCCAGGATAACCTTGTTTTTTTAAAGTCAGTTTATTAGCAACCTTAATTCCTCTTTGCCATGTGTGTTAGCATTTTCTAAAGACACAGAACCAATAGGATCTGTATAAATCTATATCAGAAGAGATTTATTATAGGAATTCCCTTACTCAGTTATGGAGGCTGAGAAATTCTTTTTTTTGCAAGCTGGAGAACCAGTAAAGCCAGGGTCTTATTCAGTTCAAATATGGAAGCCTCAGAATGAGGAGCTGATGGTGTAAATCCTGTCCCAAGTCTGAAAGCCCAACAGGCAGGAGCACCGATGCTCAAGGGAAAGAGAGAATGGATGTCCCAGCTCAAACAAAGAGAGTGAATATGCCGGTTCCACTTTTTTTGTTCTACTAAGTCCCTCAGTTTGTTGGATGATGCCCGTCCACATTGGTGAGGGCAATCTTCTTTGTTTAGGCCACTGATTAACTTACTGTCTTCCAGGAGAACCCTCACAGATGCAGCTAGAAATAATGTTTTACCATCTATCTCAGTATCCCTTATCCCAGTCAAGTTGACACATACAATTTACCATAACACCATGTAACATACCATATTCACAGGTTCTGAATATTAGGATGTGAATCACAGAATGCATTTCTACTTTTTGGAGAAGCTGGGATACCATATTTTAGGTGAAATCTCTGTATATTTAAATGTTTGACTCTATGAGATACATAGCATCTCAGTGAATCTGTTGTGGCCTATAGGCTGCCTGTTTATAGCCACCAGTATATTGCATGCCTGACTCTATGCAGAGTATCTGTGTTTTCTCACTCATGGTTTTTAAATCTAACTGAGAAAGTAAACATTTAAAAATATCCATAAAACAGTATTTTAACAACACAGTACAAGAAACATGATATGGGGCTTTGGGAATGATCCTTGTAGGGTGAAGCAAGATAGGTCCTAAAAAAAAAAAAAATCATGTATTTGGATGAGCAAAACGGAATTTAGAAGACATGTAAAAAATGTGGTTGTTGGGTGGAACAAGACTGTCAGCAGCAAGGATGGGAAAGACACTTGGGACATCAAAAGTCTGGTCTTGCTGGGTTAAGAGGAATGAAATTGAGGATCATTTATCTGATAAAATGAACCAAGTAATACACAGTTTTCAATGCTTTCTTTAGAGTTTAGCTTTATTTCATGAAGCAATAAATTTTTTTTTTTTTTTTTTTTTTTTTGAGACGGAGTCTCGCTCTGTCGCCCAGGCTGGAGTGCAGTGGCGCAATCTCGGCTCACTGCAAGCTCCGCCTCCCGGGTTCACGCCATTCTCCTGCCTCAGCCTCCCGAGTAGCTGGGACTACAGGTGCCTGCCCCTGCGCCCGGCTAATTTTTTCTATTTTTAGTAGAGACGGGGTTTCACCATGGTCTCGATCTCCTGACCTTGTGATCCGCCCACCTCGGCCTCCCAAAGTGCTGGGATTACAGGCGTGAGCCACCACGCCCGGCCAATTTTTGTGGTAAATTCTTGAGCCAGAGAAATAGTTGGATATAAGATTAGATAAAAATGTTTTTTTAAGAATTATCACAACAGAGATGAAAGCACAAAGACCAGAAAGATGACTGTTTTGTTCTCCAGGTGTGCAATAATGAGAAAACTAGACTAGGGTTCTCAAGGTGGGTTGAAAAAAATCTAAAAAGACATTTCAAAGAAAGAATCAGCAAGACATGATGAGTGACTGGCTGTGAGGAGTTAATAAGAAAAAAAAAAGATAATAAAATTTGAGATATGGGTCTAGGAGCACAGAGGAATCATTGATTGAGGTTTATAGATTTGGGTGATTAATATCATTGAATTAAATGCATTTTTTTTTCAAGAGAAAAGTGCTTGAGGCCAAGAACCAAGCTTAAAGAGATGCCTACATTAGATCAATGGGAAAAAGGTAAGGGAATAAAAGCGGAAGGAAGAGTGGAAACATCTTTACACAGCGTTCCAACACCCAAAGGAAGGGGAATTTTCAAGGTAGAGAAAGAAGGATTCCGTGATGACAAATAACATGGTTTTGCAGTGTGAAAATTGCTTGACTGATACAGAAATAGAGAAGGATAAAGAAAACTTGTTTAAAAGAGTTTTTATTGGAATTTGAGGCAGAAGTGAAATGTTAAATATTTAAGGGAAAAAGATGAATTTCATGATTTTGCAGGCTTGAAATGCTTAAAAGATAGAAATAAAGGCCAGTAGAATTATTAAATGCAATGTTCCTGAAGATAGAGTGGAGTAGGCAGCTTTGAAGGGCCTATCAGGTCACAGTTTCATCAGTGAGATGTGCTCATTTTACTCCTTTGAGCCAGTGAACCTCTTTTCTACTTTATGACAATACTCTATTGACTACAACAGATTCTGACTGGCCTGACTTAAGCTAGGCCAATCAGAATCTCTCTCCTGGAAATTTCTTATTGGGCCTGAGAAATTTATTTATTTATGTGGGTGACACAAAATGTAGCCATATGTACTCAGGCTCTGAATGCACTATGTGTATGCCCATCACAGCAATTAGAATAGTGGGAGAGGGAAAAAGCAAGAGAGGCATAAAGAAATCGGGCTGACAGACAAGAAAGGACAGAAAGAAGCAGACATTGCCCACATTCCTGCTGGCTGTCCTGTTTCTGCTCTGAGTTCCTTCTAAGGTTTCTCCCGTCTACTAGATTTCTGTCATTATCCCATTATCTTCCCTGTACATCTTCTTGGATTAAACAAGGTTGAAGTGATTCTCTTATTTTTAATCAAAAGAGTAATGAATAAGACACTAGAAAAAGTTAAATCAAGAATACTGGCTCACATTTTGAGGACACCTCTTCCTCAAGTAAGAAGGCAGTGGAGAGGACTGGCACAATGAATGATCTGGAAAACCGGAAAACTCAAAGTGGTACTTTGGAAGGCTCATGTTCTTCATGATTAGTACAAGCCTCAGTGTAGAGGATGCTGCTTCTGAGAATGTCTCCTTAAACCACTACTCTGGCTGTAGTACCCTTTCAATATGTTACTTCTAACATATTACTGTGAATATTCCTATCACGGCACTTATTATACTATATTTAAATTGTTGGTGAACTTATCTGGAGCAGACTCTACACTTTAAGCTGTATAGAGTCAGGGATTATGTATATTTGTTGGAATAATAATTCATATCTTCCCAGTGGAGACCAATACTTGTTCATTTTGCACAGTGTAAGCAAAGCCTCATTAAGTTAAAACAGCTCTTCCCTGAGAAGTTTAGAGTAGAACTTTAGAGTTGATCCTTGCAATGTCATAAGAACATGCCTAAAGATTGTAAATATGTTGTTTAATCTGTTAGTACAATGATGAAATGTTTAAAGATGTATTTAGGGATTTATTTTGGGAAGTTGATGATTATGAAAAATAACTACTTACATAAGCTATCTAAAATGTTACTACATGATCATGTTAGGGTTCTAGATCTAAGTATAAATATGGAAGGCAAGGAAAAAGATGGAAGTTTCCTAATGATTTAATGATTGCTTTGGCAAAAATATTTTTAATAAGGAGTATAATGTACATTTAGGGGAAAGTATGATAATAAAATCAAGGGAAGGAACATAGCCAGCTCATAAAATAGGTTGAGTACTTGACTAGTCTACACTAGTAGTTTCTAGCTCTTGTAAGCTTTAGATCAAGAAGGTTATCCAAGCAGGTCTCCAAGTCCATTGGTACAACAAGAGATATTCACTTCTTTTAATGATCTCAAAGAAATAAGCATGTAGTTCTTAACAATAAGGCCAGAGGCTTTTGATGGAATAATGTGTAACAGTGATGTTACTATGGACATAATTCAAGTCTACTATGACATTTTTTTGGATTAAACTGTAAAATAAATGGCAAACTTAATGACTTTTCCAAGGCTTGACTATGCACTAGACACTATGCTACAGGCCTTAGACAAATTTGTCGTTTCATTAGAACTAATTTTAGCAGAATTGACTTAAGTGTTTGAAAATAATTTTGAAGATGTAAAGTTTTTGCTCCTTAAAATATGAACACATTTATTCATTTATACTCATATTGTGCTTTATCTTTAACCTACACAGAAAAGCAGCCAACGCATAACAGGGAGGCCACCATGTCATTCAGGTCAGTGTTGACAGGTGTCAGATTGTCAGTCTTTCTTGGTCTTCCTGCACACACTCGAGCTATCTCAATCAATTCTTTCTCCTCATTGAAACCCATTCCATCATCTTCTGGACATATTGATCTTCAGTCATGCACATACTCATCATATTCTTCATGGTGTTTCTGCCTGCAGGCCTCTCCTTCTCATTATTTCTATATTGGTGACTCTGTCCTCACAGCTGATACCAATCATGCTTCTTACAAGTACATTTCAAAGGCATGGATTCTCTAGTGTTTCACTCACAGGAAAATAACACTGGTTTCTCTCCTTTGTACCTGCAGTATAGATTCACTTAGCTGCTTTAATTTGACTGCTAGTCAAAATTTAAAAAAAACTTTTATGAAATTTCATGCATTTTCAACCCCTCTACACATTCCCTTTTCACATTATACACAAGTGGAAAGAGAAGAGTTTCATGTAAAGAACACACAAAACAATTGTACCACATAAAAAAGAAAGAATCAATATTAATCATGACCTGCAGTCATACTACCTTTGGCTATGATCATCTCAGAGCTCCAGAGAGGGGCTCAGCTGGCTGCATTTTTTAAAGGAGGACCCTGTGGGAGAGCCAAGAGGTGATCAGAAACACTTCTGGGGATTCTGCTTGTGACACTTCATGCTGTCAGTTCTGCAAAACAGCCTTTCCTGAGAGATTATGTATGCTGACTGGATTGCTAGTAGAAATTCTCACAAGATTGGTACTAGTCTATCGTGATCAGGGTAGATTGATTCTGCCTTACCTATTGGATAGATTCTTTAAAACATTGGGTCTAACTAGATTCAAGAAAAAATAATAGCAACAACAACAGTTAAACCTGATTGAAATGTTATGATGCAGCTGCTATGCAGCCTGCTTCATCTCATTAAATCCTCAAAAATGTAAATTAGCTTCTCTCCACATATTATAGGTGAGGAAGTTGTGGCTTAGAAAATTAAGAATCATACTTCATCAATTTTGAGATGCACATTTTTCACATTTTAACACCTCTGAAATCAGACTGCTTCTTAATATTGATGTATCTTATGAAGATAACTGGCAGTTTTGTTTGATTTTTCTGAGTGTCAGAAAAAATACTAGTGTATATTAAATTCAATGATGGTTTAGGTTTTACAAAATATGGTATCTTGTCCAAGGTCATCCAATTAACATGTGGCAGAACCGACTGGAAATCCCATGCTGTGTTATCAAATGTTACACCTCCAAGAAAGGAAAACTAGAGACTAGGTGGAGGTGCCGCAGCTCATTAGAGGTAGTATGTTCTTGAAGTGTTGACAATCTTTCCACTGGATGAGATGGCACTGATAAAAGATTTCTAAAGACCTTTCCTATTCTGGCCCCGGTTTTTAGGGAGAGCAATTATTCAGGCTACAGGGAGCTATCTCAGTGGCTAGAGGGAGAGAATAACCTTGGAAATTTCTTTTAGTTTTCAGTCCCTCTGATTCTCATGTTTGATATGAAGATAAACAGAGGAACTTTGAGCCTCTTTGCATTCTCTTTGTTTTTAGAATCTTGTATTCTCTGAACTTTCTCTACACTGTCTTCTATAGTCCTTAGCAGTCCTTGAATATACAGGTTATCCTCCCAGGATTTATAACCTAATTAATCAATGACAAGGGCAGCCATCTCTTTGCTTAGGGACAGATAGTTTTCTGTTACATATTAGGAAATGTGTCTCAGAAGGCATTTATCTGTCTTTACCTGCCATTCATATTGAGGAGTGAGACTGAGAAAAGCAATAAATGTTTTTTCCTCTTCTGTTTCGTCATCCTTTGTATGGCTTCTCATGTTTCACTGCCTCTTGTTTTAGTAGCACCTCAGAATGCCTGCCAGTCTGTTTTTGAGACAGTTTATTGGCTGTGATACTAAGAAACATACAACTTATGTTTCTTAACTTTTTTCCTGCTGTATTTGCCTTTCCAAATTAATACCACAAATGACAACCATTTAAAAAGTGGGAACGTGTCAAGAGAGCTGAGGAAAAAATAATGTAATACAGACTTCTGTGATATAATGTTAATGAAATATTTTGGTATGCTGAAACCTCAATTTAACATTGTCTTGGTAAGTGAAACTGTCTTGTAATGAGTATCTTTAAGTCACAAAAACTCTGGAAATGTTTCCAAAGATAATAAAAGTTCCATAATACCAAACTTCATCCTGGGACAAAATGTATATATAATTCCAAATGTTTAATGCTCTTTCTTTCAAGGATCAATCTCACTTCAGTTATGACCTCAAAGTTCTTTTTGCCCTTTGATAAAGGTAAATGCTAATCTTGGGAATCTTCATATATATAACAGTGTAATTTCTCACAACATGGATAGTCTTAAGACCAGAAATTAGAGACCAAATTCTATTACTCTTGTAACAGCTTTTTTTTAATCACAAGAAATTTTTCTATAATTTTTGAATTGTTTTAGATTCATTGTGTGCCTGGGATTTTTTTTTAAAATCCTGCCTGCTAAAAGAAAAAGGTCAGATTTCTATTTAAAAGGAGGTTTGTAAGTTTCCAAACAACAGAAGTTATTTCTTGATCCATTTTTCTCCTGCCTGAATTGTACTTTCTCATTACTCGTTTGCCATCCAGTTAATGTACATCCAGTTTTGTTTTCTCACTTCTGTTGAGAAATATTATTGAGCGATCAGTTCAGTTTTATGCTATTATCTAATGCATCACACATGTGTAATTGAAACAAAATGCTGCTGCATATAGACTTGTCTGAGTAGGTGCTTCAGTAATTTCTCAAAAAGAATTTGTGTAAGCCTCATTCCTCCAGAAACAAAGATCACTGGTTCATCTGTGTAATTTGTAAGACTAAGTGAAAAAAAACATGTAAGCCTACACGTGAAGGTGAGAAAGTCAGTCTCCTCTTCCAATAGTTAATGGACAGGTGACTTCCAAGGGATTGCCACCTAGGGCACTAGACACCTGGATTTGGGGTGGACAAGAATTGACTGCTGGCTGCATCATGGAACTGCCAGGCCACCTGACTGTGATGCTTGCCTGATCAGCCTTCCTGTGCCCACACTCAGGTCCCCCTTCTTCACCAGACCTAGACGCTGCCACCCTGTGTCTAGGGTAGTGGGCTGGAGATGAGGCTGAGAGGGAGAAGAAAGAATTCGTCTATGGGAGGCACTACATGTTGTGTGCCAGAACTCCAAGCTTGTGTTGCATACATACTCCATTGGCCCCTTGGACTTTCTTTACTTACAAAGCACAAACTCAATTTCAAGATGACTGCAGAGGAGAATATTAAGCCCATTTGCCACTGCACTGGTTGCGAGCCCACAAAGCCATCCCTAAAGATAACCACTATTTCTGTTGTGAACCACATACTTCAAGTACAGTATTATTTGCCTAATGTTTCAAATAGTTATTTACAAACATTTCTGCCCACTAGATTATAATCTATGGAGCAGTGTGATAAAATGAGTGATATCTTTCTTGGAATTTTTGTTATAGTTTTATGGCTGCTGCACTGCAAATAATAGACTTATTAATTGGACAAGCACAGAAAATAAAAATTTGTGACGCAAGGAATATTAAACCGGATTTTCTAGTTTATTTAAATCAAGAATGGTATACTTACAGGTACCATTTGCAAATATCTGCTTGAATGTTATGTTGCTTTTCAGGTTTGATGGCACAGAAAGAGTATAAGGAAGTTGATTATTGTCATCTGAGAGTGGTCCTGTGCTAATTGAGTGCTTTTCAACCCTTATTGCAGGTTGCAGTCACAATCATTTTGGAATTATTTTATAAACATTACGCATGGGCCCCTCACTGAGAAATTTTGATTTAATTGACAAGTAGGTGAGGGCCTGGTCACTAATCCTTTTCAAAAACTCATAGGAGAAAGGGGTATGACGGGAGGGGTTGAAGCTCGTGTCAGTTTGGGTAGTCAACTGGAGTGTCTACACATGGCCTCTCCATGGGGCTTGGACTTCTCAGAACCTGGCAGTTGGGTTCTGAGAAACAGTCTCCCAAGAGCAATTATTGCAAGAGGCCCAGGTAGAAGCTGTGAGGCTTCCTGTGACCTAGCCTTAGAAATTCCAAAACATTCCTTCTGTCACATTCTATTTGTCAAGCAAGTACTAAGGCCAAGTCAGATACATCAACAGAGAAATTAAGTTCCACCTGTTGTTGGTGGAATGTCAGGATCATATTAGAGAAAAGCATGTGGGATGTAAAATATTGTTGCAGTTAACTTTGAAAAATACAATCTGCCACGAAGTGTTATAGCCCTTTAAAGTCATTTTAGGCAGAACTACAATATTAAAGGGAAAAAAGTCAAGGAAATAGCTCAAGATGGGGTTTGTTCTCATGTTTGAATTCTCTAACTAGGCTTTTAAGAGTTACCAGCCTGTGATTTCTAACTCTGATTGTAAAAAGTCTATTCATTTTTAAATTTTTTTGTGATGGTAAAGTTACATTGCTGAGTTATAAGAAATGAAAGCAGTGCTAAATTAAATAGCAAAATCTCTTTCGCTACTATATTTTCCTTCCCAGCTCTACTTCAATAAAGGTAATATATAAAATCTAGGATTTAGAAGAATAGTCGATTCAACTTCCTAACTTTATGTTTGTGTATTCAAAAATATGGAACACTGAAAAGCCTAAATTTTATCAAATCTTGACCTCTTGGTAATTACTTTATCAATTAGGGTATTAATTATTTGTTGAACTTGATTCATTACAGCCACCAGGTTTATTTAGCAACAGGTATTCATCCACACCTGCCTGGCTTCATGTCTTTCCTGGGCATGGTAATGTTCTGGAACTTTGCAAAGGAAGACACATTTAGGTTCAGTCTTTAGAATCCCAGTGGTATTGTTTTGATGCTACAAATGTTTACTCAAAGTTAGAAAACAGTAACAAAGTTTACTCATTCAGCGTATGTATAATATCTATTGAGCAACCTAAACTTATTTAGGCAACCTAAAATGAGTGTAGAGTAGATACAATATGCAGATATTTTATGTGACTCTAAGGAGTATTCATCTTTGGTGAGAGCACACTCAGCGGTACTAAATGAGGGATGCAGAAGCATCTGTGCCTTCATTTTATCATACAGAAATTTACACTTAACTCATATTTTCTTTCCAAGAACTATGAACTATAATTAGTAGTGGAATCCTTGGCGTAGATCACTAGGCCAGTCTTGAAGTATAAGTTGGCACATTCATTTCAGTGGCAAAGATTCAGCCATAAGGAAGAATCATGAAATTAAGTGTACTTGAAAGCAGTCGGAGTTACTGATACAATGTAGAGGTGTTAATCTCTTACTATTCTGAACATTTTTTTTCTAAGAGGTTCTCCGCTTACATTGCCACATGATCTTAATATCTTGATTTGCCTTTTTAAAAAGAAACATCAGTACTCCTCAGTTTCCCTTCATCTTGACATCTCTTTGACTTTTATAAATGCAAGGATGAAGACTTTCCTACTCCCCACTTTTCAGTGTTTTCCTAAGTTTAGGACCACCTCCTTCAATACTACTCAGTACTCACAGAAAAGAAGGTCCTTAGACCTACTATATAACTATAGAATCAGTAAAATGCTGACAAATCTGCATTTCAACAAGTTACCCTGGTGATTCTCACAAGAAATTTTGAGGCTCGCTGCCCTAGAGTCTTGCTAGCTTACATGCAGTCTTAGGACCAGTAGATTGGACATCATTTTGGAGCTTGTTAGAAATGCAGACTCTCAGGCCCCACCCCACGTCTGCTGGATCAGAACCTGTATGTTAACAAAATGCCCCAGTGATTGGTGTGCACTTAATGTATGAGACATGCTCATGTGGAGAGAAAGTTAAGTCCAAATTCCTCAACATGTCAAACATGGCTCAACGTGTTTACTTCCTGTGTTTCCGGCTCCTCCTTCTGCCCCTACATGGGGGACATTCTACCTGAACCATTCCCCTATGAAGATAAACCTTTTAAAATTGCAGATATGCTACCAATTTTGAGCTACAAAATGGAAATTTCCTATGGCTCAACATCAATGTGTGCAGTTCCTTTTATTTAGGGTTACTATTTCATGGTTCTTTTTATTAAGGGTTACTATTTCATGATTTCTTGCCTTTGGACATGTTGAACTTCCGCTACAATGACCTCTCTTCTCACTTGGTATATCGTCATTCATTCTTGAAGACAAACCTTTTATAAAGCTTGCTTCATATATGTACATCTGAGATCCTGAAGAATTTTTTTTTTGAGACAGGGTCTCGCTCTGTTGCCCAGGCTGTAGTGCAGTGGCGTGATCTCGGTTCACTGCAAGCTCTGCCTCCTGGGTTCATGCCATTCTCTTGCCTCAGCCTCCTGAGTAGCTGGGACTACAGGTGCCTGCCACCACGCCTGACTAATTTTTTGTATTTTTAGTAGAGACAGGGTTTCACTGTGTTTGCCAGGATGGTCTCGATCTCCTGACCTCGTGATCCACCTGACTCGGCCTCCCAAAGTGCTGGGATTACAGGCGTGAGCCACCGCGCCTGGCCATATTTCACATTTTCTTATTTTAACTGTATTCTCTGACACAACAAATCTACTACTAATGATGGAAGCTTTTGTTATGATTTCCCTTATAATAATACCAAAAGAAAACAGAATAAAAATATATTTTCTAAATTTTAATATAAATAAAAGTGATATATAAGCACACTTGCATCATGCAAATTGTATGTTCCTACATTGCAGCTAATTATGGTCTTAGTTAACAAAATTATGTCTTTAAGGGAAATGTCCATGTTTCTAAGGTTTGAAGCCTATGGTATATTCTTTTTATGAAATGGTAGCTCTTCTTAAGATGACAATAGGCATCCCTACATTTACTAATTTTGTAACTATATTGTGTTGCTGCCTCTACTAATGTAGGAGAGGGTTGGCAGGTCACCCTTGATTTTATTCCAGAAGAAAGAGGAAACTAGAGAACAGCTTTACATCTCAAGTTTTTCTGCTGCGATATAACTATAACAAAGACCACAGCTTGGATAGATTTCAGTTTGGCTAGGGAATGCATACATCACATATGCTCTTTGACTTTGGCAATGTTATCTCTCAGGATTTTCCTTTTGGATAGCAGGTTTTTTTTTTTTCCAGATGAATATATTCTTTATGAAAATGAGATCTTAATCTTTAACTCCAATACTGCAAAATCACACATATACTATATTTATGAAAAAAAAACTATGAGAAATTTTCACTATATACAAAATACTAACAGATAAATTTATCCAAATTGCCTGGCCAGAGAATATCTGAACAATTCACATTATCCACTTCAATAAATAAAAACTCCTTTTATTATTTCTTTCTGTTTACAAAAGTAATGTTTGTTTCTTATACAAACTATAAATCTATCAGTGATATAGGAGAAAGTTCAAGCTCATAGTTATAATCATTGTAAATATTTTATCATATATTTCAGATTTATTTTTCTGCAAATACTGTGATATATATGTTATGATCTATATAAAGCATAAACAACTAGTACTAAAATGCACTGTAGGGAATCTACATATTTCCAGAATAGAACTACAAAGCAGTTTTGATCAATGGTCATGCTATATATTGGCCATAACCTGCTCCTGAAGGGAAGGGAATGTACTATTTTTCTCTTTGTGTTTTGCATGCATATAACTGTTATATTTTACTAATATATACCATGAGCAGTAAAATACTAGAAATCAATGTAGTATTAAATGAAATGCTTCCCCTAGTGTTTCATTTAATTCTGTAATCTTTTTCTGAAATATTAAGAAGTTTTCATGTTTATCCTTATTCACGAACAAATAATTTGTATACTTTTTGAAAAATTATTAGTTATTTTTCTTGCTTATTGGGGAAGAAAAGTTGTAAATTGAGAACACTAATGCTCTAGTGTCGCTTCAAAAATATTGTTTCGGCCGAGCGTGGTGGCTCTCGCCTGTAATCCCAGCACTTTGGGAGGCTGAGGCGGAGGGATCACAAGGCCAGGAGATGGAGACCATCCTGGCTAACAAGGTGAAACCCCGTCTCTACTAAAAATACAAAAAATTAGCCAGGCGCGGTGGCGGGCGCCTGTAGTCCCAGCTACTCAGGAGGCTGAGGCAGGAGAATTGCGTGAACCCGGGAGGCGGGGCTTGCAGTGAGCCGAGGTGGTGCCACTGCACTCCAGCCTGGGCGACAGAGCGAGACTCCGTCAAAAAAAAAAAAAAAAAAAAGTTTCTAAAGAAAGAAATGAAACTAATGTTTACTTTTTAGTGGGCTTTATTAAGCAAGAAACTATCACTTAGTCTTTTTCACTCTTATATGTTGAATTTAATTATTTTTATGTTGAGAATAGCTTAATTTATTCACGTTTGGGTGTTTCCAATATTTATGAGTTTATATTCTGGTTGTTTAATTTTTTTTCAATATTTTAAGTTACCACAAGCAAAAATCCCCAATCTTATTTCCTTTTCCAAGATATGTGTGACTTACAGAAAATCTGTAATACAGCCACACACACACATAAACACACACACACACACACACACACACACACCCCATGTTCAGGGTCAAGGCTTAAATATCACAATTGATCAAACTTAATGAGGATAAGGCATTTGAGACACTTGAATGGAGGATGCTATTCATAGTTCCAATGCTTATATGATAATTATGAAAGGGAGACCCAAATGCCCTTTATCTGTGAAATTATCTAAAGAAGGGGAAAATCAAGTTATTATCCTAGTATAATATTGTTCTATAAGATGAGTCTTAAATTGGACTGTTCATATTAATTACCCTGGAAAACTTTTGAAATGCTATTCATCAGCAGCTTTGGACTAGATTTAAAGCTTGGATCAAGGTCAAGGATAAAATTACTTTGCCTATCAAGATTACTACCTTTGTGACTGGAATTTGAAAAGACAGACACTAAGTATTTTTTCTTGAGATTCTTTGTGTTTTTATTCCATCTGTTTAAGAAACAAAAGTGGAAACTTCTACCACCTTTCTAGAACTATATGCTTTATATTCTGAAGTGTCAGAGGCAAAGTTCATCTGTCTTTACATGTACCTTTTACGTCTTAGTGGCTCAATTTATGAGACTATGAATGCAATAGTCATATCCCTTGTAATCTTTGTGTAATTTGGGGATTAGAGACCACTGCAACACAGAATGTTTCATTGATGTCTTGATATTTGCCATGAAGAAGGGGTGTGGCTTTTTAAACATAATAAAAAGAGAGGACAAAACCTCTATATTGAGAAGTTTTAAATTTAGAGTTATAAAAGCTTAAATTTAAAGATTTAAACTTTAAATTTAAAGCTATAAATTTAGGAGACACCAAAGGATAGGCTTCATTGACATCAGCTCTGCTGACATCACCTCAGCAGAAAGAATAAAGAAAGAAGGAACCAGGTGAAGGACCAAGACTAAGGGTAGCCTGACACCTAAAGCTCTGACAGAAGAGGAAAGTTCAGCAAGGGCCACACAACTACAAATGCATTTTTCTCCCTACTTGTTGTGGATGAGTTTAAAGATGGCTTTTCATTAAGCACTGAGATAGAAAAATTAGAAGATCATTCTGTCACAGAAACCAACAGGAAAAAATATTTCAATAAAGAGAAGATGACCAACAGTATGGGCTGCTGCTGACTATGAGGGCTTGGTAAAAAGTAGGTTCAGTGGAGTGGAGGGAACTGAAATCTGATTACAGGAGAGTGAATGGGAGGCAATATAATGCAAATGCCAGCATAGAACACTCTTTTGATAGGTTTTATCGAGAAGGTGGAACAGAGAAGGGCAGTGGTCAAGAAGGAAGGATGAGAGGACTAGAAGTAGGTTTTCTAAAAAAGAGACCTTTGAACATGTTTTTATGCTAACGGAAAAATTCCAGCTTAAAAGGAAAAAAGAAAAACACACACAAAAAAAAACAACAAAAAACTATGATGATGGATGGAGAGGAGATGATTTCAGCAATAATGTTCCCAAGAGGTGTTTGGCTAGAAAACATGAGCCCAGCTGAAGGGTTCAGACTTTCATCCAAGCAGGGGCAAGATGTGTCTTCCACAGAAGGAAGGCAAAGAATGTGTGTATAAATTTAGAATGCCTATCAGGTTTGATAATGAGAAAATGGAAATGTTCCTGCTCTTTTGCGTCTATTTTTTCCCCATGAACTGTGAGACACTGAGAATGACAAGGGTGGTTGAGGAGGTGGGTGTGTTGGAAGGTAGAACAGAGAAGTACTAAAATGATGAATCCTACCTATCTTTTAGGGGTATGATTTAAAGGAAATCTCTCAGGTTATCACCAATGAACCATACTTAACAGATAAGGAAATATGGAACAATAGCAACCTATAAGAGTGCCCAATGTTAATGATAAAGAGTAAGCAATATTGTATAGTAGTATTATTCTCTCAAGTCTGACTGATGCATTTCCATTGCTCCTTAGCAGAAGTAACTATTTTTTTTTTTTACACTATACTTTAAGTTCTAGGGTACATGTGCACAACGTGTGGGTTTGTTACATATGTATATATGTACCATGTTGGTGTGCTGCACCCATTAACTCGTCATTTACATTAGGTATATCTCCTAATGCTATCCTTCACCCCTTCCCCCACCCCGTGACAGATCCCAATGTGTGATGTTCCCCACCCTGTGTCCAAGTGTTCTTATTGTTCAATTCCCACCTATGAGTGAGAACATGCGGTGTTTGGTTTTCTGTTCTTGCAATAGTTTGCTCAGAATGATGGTTTCCAGCTTCATCCATGTCCCTACAAAGGACGCGAACTCATCCTTTTTTTATGGCTGCATAGTATTCCATGGTGTATATGTGCCACATTTTCTTAATCCAGTCTATCATTGATGGACATTTGGGTTGGTTCTAAGTTTTTGCTATTGCGAATAGTGCCACAGTAAACATACATGTGCATGTGTCTTTATAGCAGCATGATTTATAATCCTTTGGGTATATACCCAGCAATGGGATGGCTGGGTCAAATGGTATTTCTAGTTCAAGATCCTTGAGGAATTGCCATACTGTTTTCCACAATGGTTGAACTAGTTTAAACTCCCACCAACAGTGTAAAAGTGTTTCTATTTCTCCACATCCTCTCCAGCACCTGTTGTTTCCTAACTTTTTAATGATCACCATTCTAACTGGTGTGAGATGGTATGTCATTGTGGTTTTGATTTGCATTTCTCTGATGGCCAGCAATGATGAACATTTTTCATGTGTCTGTTGGCTGCATAAATATCTTCTTTTGAGAAGTGTCTCTTCATATCCTTTGCCCACTTTTTGATGGGGTTGTTTTTTTCTTGTAAATTTGTTTGAGTTCTTCATAGATTCTGGATATTAGCCCTGTGTCAGATGAGTAGATTACAAAAATTTTCTCCCATTCTGTAGGTTGCCTGTTCACTCTGCTGGTAGTTTCTTTTGCTGTGCAGAAGCTCTTTAGTTTAATTAGATCCCATTTGTCAATTTTGGCTTTTGTTGCCATTGCTTTTGGTGTTTTAGACGTGAAGTCCTTGCCCATGCCTATGTCCTGAATGGTATTGCCTAGGTTTTCTTCTAGGGTTTTTATGGTTTTAGGTCTAACATTTAAGTCTCTAATCCATCTTTAATTAATTTCTGTATGAGGTGTAAGGAAGGGATCCAGTTTCAGCTTTCTACATGTGGCTAGCCAGTTTTCCCAGCACCATTTATTAAATAGGGAATCCTTTCTCCATTTCTTGTTTTTGTCAGGTTTGTCAAAGATCAGATGGCTGTAGATGTGTGGTATTATTTCTGAGGACTCTGTTCTGTTCCATTGGTCTGTATCTCTGTTTTGGTACCAGTACCATGCTGTTTTGGTTACTGCAGCCTTGTAGTATAGTTTGAAGTCAGGTAGCGTGACGCCTCCCGCTTTGTTCTTTTGGCTTAGGATTGTCTTGGCAATGCGGGCTCTTTTTTGGTTCCATATGAATTTTAAAGTAGTTTTTTTCCAAATCTGTGAAGAAAGTCATTGGTAGCTTGATGGGGATGGCATTGAATCTATAACTTACCTTGGGCAGTGTGGCCATTTACACAATACTGATTCTTCCTATCCATGAGCATGGAATGTTGTTCCATTTGTTTGTGTCCTCTTTTATTTCATTGAACAGTGGTTTGTAGTTCTCCTTGAAGAGGTCCTTCACATCCCTTGTAAGTTAGATTCCTAGGTATTTTATTCTCTTTGAAGCAATTGTGAATGGGAGTTCACTCATGATTTGGCTCTCTGTTACTATTTTTAAACATTGAAAATTATGGACACTATGTGTTATGGCTTTCTTTGAAGAGACATATCTAAAATAAGTGAGAATTTTCAATATTAGCCTTTGAGTGAGTTTATTGAAACCAATAAAATATTGCTTTTTTTGTGGGAAGGGTGTTTCAGTTTGCCTTTTTCCTCCATAAAATAAGGAGTGATCACCCCATTCAGAATGAACGTAGGGTAGCTTTTAAAATGTCTATGGGGCAATAAAACTCACCTAGAATGATCTTGTGCCTCTGCCTCCTCAACTCATTTTCTTCTTTCCACTGTGAAGAATGTTAATTGTGTGAAGGTCACATTGAGGGGACACAACTTGCCCTCAGAAGTGCTTTTGAGGACAGATTTTATCATGCTTGATAAAATGTCTATTCTACAACATAGTCTATGATAATGAAAAGAGATCCTTCTGACCTTATAGTTTCTTCCATGTGGGTGTTGCACGTTCCTGGATAACTCTCAGGAAGGAAGGTCAACTCTGGCTGGAAATAATGCTCTGTGGTGTTTTCATTGTTCTTGTTTGCTCATTTAATAATTGACAGCAGGAAGCTAAACCTGGGTTTTGAATAATTAGAGGAAAAAAGTTATAGGCCAAAAATTTATACCACCCAGAAATATGTGTACATATTTATTATGCGTTTCCCTTCCTCCTTGTGTTGGTCATCTAAGAATGACCTTTTACTATACAGTGCGATTTCCTTCTTAACATGAGCATTTATAAATTCTGTGTATTTTCATTTTAGCGTTCTTAAATTACAAAAAAATATAGCTTGAGGATCTAAAAATTACATTGTTTAATGCAACATAGAAAATGGGGAATCAGGTATTGTTTCAATTAGAAATCAAAGAAATATAGATTTGAAATGACTTAGTACTTTTTATGTAAGTTTAAAATATTTTTGAGAGCTTATTTATGCTTTTCAAGTTGAGAGTAATGGAAGTTTAGCTAAGCAAGTTTAACTTTGCAGAAATCTAAAATGTGTATCCTCTGAAGCACAAACATCTAAAATGTTGAAACAGTACCTAGGTACACAGAATAAAGTGAATATAATCATAAATTTTAAAGACTTGTAGATTGGAGCCAATTTGTAAAACATTTCTGAGTCATCAGTGATCTTATTAAAATGCAGACTCACACACAGGGTGTTATAATAATATGCATTTTAGCATCAACTTTGTATGCCTCCATCTCTGTTATTCTCATCTACAAGACAATTTAAAATATAAAATTATATAATTTTTTACTTAATTGTTTTATGTATTAGTATTAGAATGTTTTGTTATTGGTTAATACTTATCCTCATCATATGTATACATATTATGTGCATGCTCTTTGGAGATATAATAGTTGATAAATCTAAGAAATAAATATGTACAGTACCTATTATTAATGTATACCTGCCAGTGTATATTTATGATACATGATATTTTTCTTTGCTGTTTTAGAATGATTGATTTTTGTCTCTGTGTAGCTTTTATGGTTAGATTGAGTGATGATTTTTTCTCTCAGAGGTATCAGTGGAAACATTTCTAACGGCCTGAGGCAGTCATATGCCGCAGCTGGCACCATATTTAAACTACTTTTCCACGTAAGTGCATAATTTTGTCACCTGGTGATAAAGAGCAAAAAACTACAAAGGAAATTTTGCAAAAAAAAAAAAAGAAAGTTTTATTTTTAGTGGGCTAATTCTGCACCTTTGTCAATTAGGCCTTTCAAGGTAGATAAAAACATTTGTTTGCAAATTAAATAACTCAGCAAATTTCAGCAAGACTCAGGAAAACTCTGCCATTTTCTAAAGATGCAGTCATATTCTTGTTAGGCGCAGACAGTTAGATACTGTCTATGACATTTAGTGACTCCCCAGATATTGAAAACCTTTTAAGTCAAAGAAAAAGCAACACTGTTGGCTAAAGAAAAGTCAAAGAAGATAACAAATGAAATGAAAATATTAAAAACATTACATAAATAATTATTCTTTTTTGTTTTTTTGAGATAGAGTCTTGGCTTTGTCTCACAGGCTGGAGTGTAGTGGCATAATCTTGGCTCAGTGCAGCCTCCACCTACGGGGTTCAAATGATTCTCCTGCCTCAGCCTCCCAAGTAGCTGGGATTACAGGTGCCCGCAACCATACCTGGCTAATGTTTGTATTTTTTAGTAAAGACAGGGTTTCACCATGTTGACCAGGCTGGTCTCAAATTCCTAACCTCAGGTTATCTGCCTGCCTTGACCTCCCAAATTGCTAGGATTACAGGCATGAGCCACTGCACCCGGCCAAAACATGACATAAATAATTATTCAAAAAGACATATTCTGGAGAAAAAAGATGAGAGAGATGATCATTTAAATTGGTAAATCTTTTTATTTTATATTCAGATTCATATTTTTCATATTTATATATTCATTTTATTTCAATGTCCAGTTCTGATTTACTTGTTCCTTAATGATAAACTTCTTAATGAAATGACAGATGTATTTCCTCTGAGTTAATACGATATCAATAGTTTAAACACAGAATGATTTAGTAAAAAAACAGACATCCATTTATAACATTTTGAAATTACCTTAAAAATCTATTTTTAACGTTTTATACTTTTAAAATTACTGCCTATTTCTTAAGAACTTCATCAAAACATGTTCTATTCCAATGACAAATAAATATGAAAGCATTTATAGTGACACTTTGCCAAACAACCGTCTAATCTGATTAATTCCCTTGCTTTCCCAATATTGTCTTCGTTAGGGTATGGAAAGCCTACTTTCATACTTCTCCTAACCTTTGTGATACTATTAACTCTTACCTGTTTTGGAGCCTGTTCTTTAGGTTCCCTACTTTCTGCTTATTAATTTTTGCTTCCAAAATAAAAGGATACTCTCCTGTAATAAATATTTGTATCCTTGAATAAAAACGCATGCACAATTCAAGGCATCAGCAGACAAACGTGTTTGTCCCCATGGAAGTCAGTGGAATGATTTGTTGCCCCTCTTCCCGTCTGTCCCCACAAATTATGCTATGTTGGAAGCTGCTACTTTCGCTTGTGCAGCTTGACCCTATGTCTCTCTACAGAGAATTGAACTGTCAGCCTTTGAAATAACAGAATAATTTAGGTGATGAGGTTTTATTTTTTTTTCTTCCTGGAGGACCATACTGAAAAACATACTACTTTCTATAGAGATAAACCGTGAATTCTGTAGCAATAGTAAGAACAGTGCCTCTTTCAAAATGGCATTTATGAGATAAGTGAATTGTTCATGTAATAAATTTTAGATAGAAGTTTCTCTCAGAAATATTAATTGCAAGAAGATAATTAAGTTTTCTGGGGATCAGAAGATTGAGAGAAACAGATTAATTCCTGATTCTAGGTAGATAGTGAAAATTATAAAAAAGAATTATTATTTTTATTGGGATAAGAAAATAAGATGCTGGATTGGAGGTCACTAAGTAGCATTATTTTCAGGAAATGTTAATTCATACCCTAAGTTTTGGAAAAGACCCAGAAGTGGTAGTCAGTTTGCTACACATGTCCTCCAAATGTTCCCAGGCGCCCACTGGGGGGTATAATCTACAAATATGGGGTGACGAGGCTAGCTCTCAGCTGGTGGTTGATACAGTTCATCCAGCTAGGCCAGTTGTTTATCAGGCTAAAAATAAAAAGACTAGAAGAGTGAATTTAAAGAGACAAAGGACTCAGTAAGAGCTAATAACAATTCAAGGTAATGTCGACTTTTCAAATATTTAGGGGAAGACCGGCACAGCCCAGTTAATGCCAAGTTTCAACAGCACATTCAATCCAGGCACAGGTTAAGCATTTCGGGCTCTCTGCTTGCTTCAAGGGAAGTGGTACAAGGCTTTAGACATTCAGGTTTCATGGAGCCTAAAACCGATACAATGCAAAGACTTTATTTAGTGAAAATAATACAAAATTATGAATAGATAATTAGTTTCAGGGCCTTGGATGGGGCTCAGAAGTAAGGAGGACTGAACTGTAAGTTTCAGAAGCCTCTTGGTAAATCTGCCTCTGAGAGCAGAAATGGTACCCCCGTCAGTTTCAAGGGTAGGCCATTTCAGAAGGAGTAAGAGTTGTAGCAATCAGGTAAGGTGTTGACCAAAGATAGAACAATGGCAACAAGAACTAAATGTTAGAGTCACCTGGGAGACTTTTAAATAAAAGATATCTGTGCTCCAGATTTCTAGAGATTAATACCCAAATTGTCTGGGATGGTGCCAGGTTATTGACATTATTTAGCCCTTGTCCCTCCTGTAATTCTAAAATGCAGCCAGCGTTTAAAGCTACTGATAGTTAATAATAATCGTGGTGAAGATAATTTCGTAGCTACCATATAGGGAACAACTCACACTTGGTGTGAGGAAATACTGTATCAAACACTTTACAGGCATTAGCTTCCTAATACTCACACCTGCAGAGATATGTGTATCTCCCCATCTTAACAAGGAGGATTCTGAGGCCCAAGGAAGTGCCTTAGCTCATAGACCAAGTGCAGGAACCTGGATCTGAACTCTAACCAGGCCTGGGTCATTTTATACCCACATATTTCTACATCCTTAAGTGGTAGCATCTTTGAGAGGGCCACAGAAAAAGCACAAGCCCTCACAGAATGAACCAGACAGCTGATTGTCCACCATTAGGGCAATTTGTAAGGATTGTCTGGTAAATAAGTCCTGGGAAGTCCAGGAGCCTCCACACATACCTGCAGAGACAGAGGTCACTGTTACTATATCTGGATTTCAAAAAGGTCTTTTGGAAGCTGAGGTTTTATCCCTTTTTTGTTCTTCCCCTCATCTCCTCACCCTCAATACCAAGGGTTAAATTCAACATCAGTAGCAGGGGCACCAGTCCTCCTCACACCTTTTCTCCTCATTCACTCGGTCACTTTTGCTGCTCACAAAGTGCTCCTTACTCCCTGGGTAGATACTACTACCCCTGTCTCTAGGTTTCTTTTTTTTCCCCTGCATTAATGCTTTCCTTGCGCCCCCCTCCCTGTTCTTCATATGCATCATCTGTAGCCCACTGAAGTGTGTTTTTATATACCTATGTATACACACGGATACAGGCTCCCTAATTCCTGGCTTAAACTCTTGTGCTCTGTTACTCATTTACCAAATAGAAGTGTCTTCAGCTGCACTTAATTTTAAATTCCTTGGTCATGTTTCGGTACCTCCCTTTAGCCTGATAACTGGAAAATTTCATAGCCTGGGAACTGAATGGGTCCATACTAGCCCAGGCACAATTTGAGAAGCATAATATCATAATGCAGTTAAAATAACCTGCAGCAATCAAACACCAATCTGTACCTTTATAGCAAGTTTACGCACTATGTTTTACCTCATCTAGCTGGAAGTTGGCTTCAAAATCAGTCAGGCTCCCACTGGCCAATAAAATTAGTGGTGCCCATGCAAGGTTCCTAACTTGTCTGGACATGGGATAATTCCCACGGTAGCTGTGACTTGGTGATTTGCTCTGGTTCCCTTCTCCCCGAATAAATAGGAAGGTGAAATGCAAAGGAAGGAGCGTGGGAGGTACAGCCAAAGTCTGGGATTCAAATCCAGCTCCATTGCTTTCTAGTTATGAGACCTTGTATAAGTTAGTCACTCTGTCATCTCCTATGTAAAATTGAAATGAAATGACTACCTGATATTATTTTTATGTGTGGTAACATGAAAAACTCTTTTGAAATGTGATTAGCAGATGAGGATGCCTAATATATTTTTATATGTGACTTTTAAATAAAAATGCTTCCCTTTCTCAAGAATGTGTCTATCATTACAATTCTTTAACAGACACCCCCTTTTCTGGAAAAGCCTTTAAAAATTTTTTCATGACCCTGGTTATACTCCTTTTGTGTAATTCCAATAAGCTGTTAGAAAAAGTGGTGCATGTTGTTTAAGGTGTAGAGATTCCAGATATTACTAAGTTTTCTCTCCCTGCCTGCCGATTTCAGGTTCAGATTCAACCCTAATACATAAATCAAGAGAAATCATTAGAAAATATCTCGAACCCTCCCTTCTTGTTAGTGTAACATGCGTTCAGTCAGTACTAATTTATGCATGACATTGAATTTCTTTCCTCTGTACTGAAAATGTGCTCTTTTATTGCTTTCAGGCAATTGATTAAATTAAGAAACACTTATATTCTATCCGGTATAGAGTAGAAATAAAAATGTGTCATACTTTTGTATCAGATATATATATTGTAGGAAAAGATGAAAGGGAAAGTAATGTATATTTTACATGTCAACTCATTCATAGATCAGCAAATTGTTATTCAGTGCCTACTCTGTGCCAGGAACCCATTCTGGATGTTAGGGATATACCAAAAACTAAACCAGACAGAAATTGTGGATCTCATCTAACATAAGTTTTACAAACAATGAATAGAGTAAAACATGAAAATAGATTTTTCCCTTATTTTCCGTTCATACATATCATGACCAGTTAGCTTGTATTTTTTTTTTGTTTTATAACATGCTTTTATGTAATTTATCTAATTAAATCCTCATAGCAAATGTAAAATAGGTTAGGTAGATTATACTTAACAGATTCTGTATTAGAGGAAAGGCAAGCATGGAGGTAGCCTAAGTTTGCTGGGGGTACCCAGCAAAGCCAGTGGTAACATTTACCGTGGATTTCAGATTCTCCAATTTTTGGTGACTTCCACTTTTCTCTGATTCTACAATCCTCATGTTAATATTCATTCTTCTCTTCATGATTTAACACTATATACAATTCCCAGGAGGAAAATTTGGGAGAAGTCTATTATTTCTTGCCTTGTCACACTACAACTACAAAAGGTGCAATTATATTCATCCCACTTTATCCATGTAAGTATAAGCATTCTAGAGGAGGAATAAAAACAAAGTTAGTAGTATTAATAAAGCGTTATTATACATCTGGCAGTAGCTTACATCTTATATGTATATATTTTTCAATTTTTTTCTGGCTTTTTAGTGACCTAAGGACCACAAGAATGTTGTGTTAACCACATAGGCAGTTTGAGTTTGGTCTCAACCTAGGCTTTTATTTTCCGCTCTTGTTAGTTTTACTACTAGCATAATACTCAACTGTTTGACTTTTCCTCATATATAACTTCAGTGATCTATTTCATCGTTGGTTAATATTGAATAAGTATCTGTAGGTATACAGATGTGTCCTCAAGGAGAGAATGATGATGATGGTGATGATGATAATCTTTTTTAAAAATAGATTGCATTAAATCATTTTTCCTAATAATCCTTTTACAAACTATTTCATAGATGCATTTCAGCAGAGAATTTGTGGACTGATGGAGAGACACATTTATCTGTAGAACAATAGTGACTTCCGTTATTAGGAGCAATTGCTAAGCAGCTAAAACAGATGCTTTTGTATCAATTGTGCATAACTAAATGCTGATCACATAATACAGTGTCTTTGTAGCCAAGCAACAGTAAATAAAATGGTCCATATCTTTTCTCTCCAAGAAACATTATTTAAGAGGGAAAGGAAAAAATAAAGTCAATTTGAGGAAGCCAGAAACAAGCATTCCAATTGGCAACTGAGGAAAAATATTTAAATGTTAGAATATGCACACATATTTCTACCTGGCCAGGCCATTTTTAGGTTGTCTATTTAAGTGGCCTAAGAGACAGTAACTGCTGTACAAAATGTGTGGAATGGGGCAGAAAGGTTAAGGACCCTCTGACCCTGATTTTCTCCCTCTCTGAGCATTGGCATTCAACATGAAGGAAGGAACAAGTCAAGTCACAGCAAGATGAATGCACTGGAGGACGGCTTCAGGAAGGGTTGTATGTATACAGTGTATAGGTTAGTTTCCATCTTTTAAAAAGCTTATAAAAATGATATAAGAAAATAATTTTTAAAAAGAAAAATTTTAAACACAAACTCACCATACTAATGTTTTTTGATGTGTTTTTTACCTACTAACCTCACTAGCCCCAGGCACATGTAGTGTATTGTTCATCTCTGGAGTGTTTTTATTAAGTTCCTTAAATTATCTTGGTCATTTAATAAACATTACTGTTTTAAATTTCAGGATCTCCATGACAACACTAAAATTTTATAGTAATTGCCTTTTTCCCTCTGTTCAATATCCCCAGTGACTATCAAAATGCCTGACATGTAGTAGGTGCTTAATAGGTTCATTGAATTAATTAATGAACACTGTAGCTTTTTGTTCAAACTATTCCCTTTCCACGATTCTCTTCCTTTCCCCATCCTTCCCTCCCAAACTGTGATGGTTTAAAAAAACTGAGATATAATTTACATATGATAAAATTTACCATTTTGAAAGTATACAATTCAGTTATTTTTAGTATATTTCCAAAATGGTGCAAACATCACCACCATCTAGTTCTAGGATATTTTTATCCCCTCCAAAAAAATTCCATACCCATTTGCAATTTTTCCCCACTCTCACCTCCCTCCAACTCCAGGCAACCACTAATCTACGGATTTATGGATTTACTTATTTTGGATATTTCATATAGATGGAATCATGCAATATGTCTTTTTTTTTTTTTTTTTTTTTGCCTGGCTTCTTCACTTAGCATAGTGTTTCTCAGGTTTACCCCCATTGTTGCATGTGTCAGAACTTCATTCTTTTTCATGGCTGAATAACATTCCATCGTGTGAGTATATCACATTTTATTTATCCATTCATCAGTTGGTAGATATTTTATTCAATCACCAGTTGATGATCATTTGGGCTGTTTCTACTTTTTGGTTATTATGAATAACACTGCCATGAACGTTTGTGTACAAAAATTTTTGTGAACATTTGTTTCTAATTTTCTTGGGTAGATGCCTAGTTGTAAAAATGCTAGGTCATATGATTACTCTGCTTAACTGCTTGAGGAGCTGACAAACTGCTTTCTGCAGTGGCCACATTATTTACAGTCCCATCAGCAATGTATGAATGTTCCCAGATCTCTACTCATCAAAACTTATTGTTCACTTAAAAAAATTGTAGCCTATAAATTATAGTGAATGTGAAGTGATATCTATTATACTTTTGATTTACATTTTCTGAATGACTAATAATGTTGTATGCCTTTTTATGTACCTATGGGTCAATTGCATACTTTATTTGGAGAAATGTCTATTCAAATTCTGTGCTCATTTTAAAAATTAGATTTTTTGTCTTTTTAATCATAAGTTGTAAATGTTCTTTATATATTTTGGACACCGGACCCTTATCAGATATATGACTTGCAAATATTTTCTCCTATTCTATAGGTTGTCTTTTCACTTTCTTTATAGTATCCCTCAATGCACAAAAGGTTTAAATTTTGCATATATCCTATTTATTTATTTATTTATTTTCCTTTGGTGTCTTGTGCTTTTGGTGTCAGGTCTAAGAAACCATTGCATAGTCCAGGTTCACAGAGATTTACATTTATATTTTCTTCCAAGAGTTTTATAGTTCTTACTCTTACATTTAAATCTTTAATCCACTTTGAGTTAAGTTTTGCATAAGGTAGGGGTTCAAAATAATTATTTTGCAAATTTAGGTCCAGGCAACCATAGTAATGTGAATATCACAATAAAGCTAATGATACTAATTTTTTGGTTTCTCAGCATATATATAAAAGTTATGTTATTTCGTCCACTGAAGTCTTGAACCCCTCAAAGTCATTGACGAGCGTTGTAATCAACCTTTTCCAAATTCTTATTAATGATGATATTTTGACCTTTCCTCATGAATCACGAATGTTCTTAATGACATCTGGAATGTGAATACTTTCCAGAAGGTCTTCAAGTTACTTTGCCCAGATCCATCAGAAGGATCATTATCACTGGCAGTATAATAAGACTTAAAAGTAATAATTCTCTTTGATCCATTGACTGCAGAATGGATGGTGTGTTAGCAGGCAAGAAAATGACATTAGTATCCTTGTACATTTTCTTTTTGGCGCTCATGGGTGACCAGGTGAATTGTAAATACGGAGTAATATTTTGAAACAAATCTTTTTTTTTTTCTCTCTGAGTAGTATGTCGCCATAGTGGGCTTAAAATATTCAGTAAACCACTTGTAAACAGATTGCTGTCAACAAGGCTTTGTTGTTTCATTTGTAGAACATAGGCCTAGATTTAGCATAATTCTTAAGGGCTCTAGGATTTGTAGAATGGTAAATGAGCACTGCCTTCAACTTAAAGTCACCAGCTTTATTCACCCCTAATGAGAAACTCAGTCTGTTCTTTGAAGCTTTGAAGCCAGGCATTGACTTCTCTTCTCTAGCTATGAGAGTCCTAAATGGTATCTTTTTCCAACAGAAGGCTGTTTTGTTTGAAAATCTCTTGTTAATGTAGCAGGCTTCAGCAAAATCTTAGCTATATCTTTTGAATAACTTGCTGCAGCTTCTGTGTCAGCATTTGCTGCTTCACCTGGCACTTCTATGTTATGGAAACATCTTCTTTCTTTAAACCTCATGAACCAACCTCTGCTGGCTTCCACTTTTTCTCTTGCAGTTTTTTCGCTTTTCTCAGTCCTCATAGAATTGAAGAGAGTTAAAGCATTGCTCTGGATTGGGCTTTGGCTTGAAGGAATGCTATGGATGGTTTGATCTTATGTCCAGATCACTAAAATATTATCCATATCAGCAATAAGGTTGTTCATTTTCTTACCATTTGCATGTTCACCAGAGCCACACTTTAAATTTCCTTCAAAACCTTTTCTTTTGCATTCTTAACTTAGCTGTTTGGCATAAGAGGCTTAGCTTTTGGTCTGTCTTGGCTTTTGACTTGCCTTCCTCATTAAACTTAATCATTTCTAGCTTTTGATTTAAGGTGAGAGACATGAGGCTCTTCCTTTCACTTAAATGTTTAATCCTACATTCACTTAAATGCAGGATTATTAGTTGGCCCAATTTCAATATTGCTGGGTCTCAGGGGATATGGAGGCCTGAGGAAAGGAAAAGAAAAAGGGGAACAACAAGTCAATAGAGTGATTGGAACACACACATACCACATTTATTGATGAAATTCACCACCTTATATGGGCATAGTTTGTGGTGCTCCAAAACAACTACAATAGTAATATTAAAGATCACTGATCACAGATCACTGTGACTGATATAATAATAATGAAAAAGTTTGAAATATTATGAGAATTAACAAAATGTGACACAATGTGAACACATGCAGTTGAAAAACTGACACCAATAGACTTGCTCGACCCAGACTTGCCATGAACCTTCAATCTTCAATTTGTAAAAAAATGTAGTATCTGTGAAGCACAATAAAGCAAAATTCAATAAAGCAAGGTATGACTGTATATCCAGTGGTTCCAGCATTTGTTGAAATAAACTATGTTTTTCTAATGCATTCACGGCTTTTCTCCCTGGATCTGCCAAATATAATTTCCTCAAGTATGGCTCTTTATGATTTATAGCATTAATGTGGATGAACAATTTGTTTTTTTTTTTTCATGGTTACATATTTCTTTTAAAAAATATCTTTCACATTTTATGCTTGGTTTCCCATTTATGATAAAAACAATTATGTAAGTAAAACTAATGTTGTTTTAAAGAAAAGTATTAGGAAAAACATAATATAGGAGGTACTTAGACTGACAAATATAATGACAGTGAGGTAGGGATAAGAAAACTATGGAAAATGCTGTTTGATAGCTTGCAATTAACTATCTTTAGATTAGATATTAGAAGCTAATATATTTTCTTCCATCCTCCCTTTCTTTATTCCTTCTCTCTTTCCTTCCTTCCTTCTTTCCTTCTTTTTTCCCTAAGGCACTAAGAAATCTAGAATATTAATATATAGGAACAGCTTCTGAGTTAGTAAATCTTTTTAATGATTTAAATTATCTATTAACTCTTTTTTTAATTAATAAGAGCTACCAGTCTGTGAGTGTTTAAATGCCAAACAATTATCTAGGCACTTCCTCAAAATTTTCTGCATTTAATTCATATGTAATTAACTTTCCTGAAGTCCCACAGCCAGGAAAAAGCAAAACTGATTGTGAACCCAGATTGATTTCACCTCTCGGCCAACACAATCTCCTTCATACCAGGCTACTTTTCACCTCTTAGTTCACATGAATTAAAGCTTGAATGTAGAGGAATAGCTCTACTAATTGTAGCTCAGGCCCTGTGAGTGCTAGAGGTCTGGGATGAAAATAGCCGGTGGGTTTCTCAGTCCCTTCTCAACACTGTTGAGAAAGCTTTTTGACCTGCAGCTTCCCTTCCTCCTTAACCATTTTCTCCCTTCACTTTTTTCTTCTCCTGTTTTCTCTTCTGGAAGATAATTATGAATGAACATTTTATTGTCTTGTGAATATTTGTAGTTATTTATCATTTACCAAGATCCATATTTGAAATAGAGCTACAGCAAATAAAAATTACATATTCATTGTTTGATGAGTGATTATAAAAAATATATACCCTCAGGTTCTAACATTTCACCATAGTTTCATAAAATCGTACATCTATTCTGGCTTTCTCTCTCCTTCTCCCTCCCTCCCTCTCTCCCTCCCTCCCTCCCTCCCTTCTTTCCTTCCCTCCCTCCCTCCCTCTGTCCCTCCCTCCCTCTGTCCCTCCCTTCTTCCTCCCTGTCTCCCTCCCTCCCTCCCTTATTCCTTTTTTTCTTCCTTTCTTCTTTTTCCCCTAAGATACTAAGAAATCTAGAATATTAATCTATAGGAAGGAACAGCTTCTGAGTTAGTTCTCATTATCCTAAGAGGTAATAAGATGAACATTAGCTTTTGAGTTTAAAACCTGAAACATTCCCACTAATTATTAAATTTTTCTGAGCATTTGTTTTTCATAGAATATAAGGTCTAAAGTTTGCTAAATAGTGTTGCTTTGTTAAATAGGATATATTTATAGTGCCTAGTCTTACAGGCATTATAAATGTGCCTGTACCCAACAAATGTTGCCATTATTAATTTTGCTGCATATCATATCATTTTTTCATCAGTCATTATTAAACCAAATATTTTGGTAAAAATTAAAATAATTAATATTCCATGCATGTTGAGAAACATAGGTGGTCTGATGATTATTAACTGGCTCCCAATGCAGATTGTTAAGACTTTTTGATGTAATGGAAGCCCTCTAACTATTGTTGAGAATGTACAAAGATGGGAAGTGTGCTTGTGGCCATCAAAAGATGCTATGTTTTCCTTTTCATATCAAATGTGATCTTAATTAACTCTGTTGGCAACACTGATTTATATTTTAATAACCAGACATATATTAGCTAAAATACGAGTAAAGAGTTAAGATTCTTGACTAATCTGTTTCTTAAAGTGCCTGGCTGGGTTTTGCACATTTTCTTTGGATTCAGTAATATACACTATGCAAGATTTACAATAATATTTCTATAGAAGGATTTCCAAACACCTTGCAAATCATGATCTTCTGAGCATAGACAGAGAAGGTGTAGATATTGTTTTGTCACTATAACCTGACTTGCTATGTACTTTTATGATGATGTAAATATACTAGTGCAGTTTTCAGTCATTTTGATCTGGGACATAGTAAGTAATGCATTTTATATTGCTAGCTAGCACACACAATTTCTTAACTGGAAAAAAGCGCCAGATTTTACCTTTGCTATGTGCAATGTCCTCCTGTATTTTCTGATCTGTCTTATTCTATTCCATTTTATTAACTCATGTCATAAGTTTGATTTTATAACCCAGTAATTGGTTCCAACCTGAAGTTTGATAAATATTTTGTTTCAAGAAATAACCACTTTACTTTGGCTCTCTACCAAAGTTTCCGATTAAGGAATTTTATGAAATACCTAGGAAAATCTTAAAAAGATTATGACATTCTTTCTTTTGTTTGTTTTGTTTTTGAGATGGAGTTTTGCTCTTGTTGCCCAGGCTGGAGTGCAATGGCGCGATCTCAGCTCACTGCAACCTCTGCCTCCTGGGTTCAAGTGATTCTCCTGCCTCTGCCTCCCAAGTAGCTGGGATTACAGGCATGTACCAGCACGCCCGGCTAATTTTGTAGTCTTAGTAGAGACAGGATTTCTCCATGTTGGTCAGGGTGGTATCAAACTCTCAACCTCAGGTGATTTGCCTGCATCAGCCTCCCAAAGTGCTGGGATTTCAGGCATGAGCGACGGCATCCGGTCTAGTATTTTCCATTTTTATGCCAGATCATTCTCTTTGGTAATATGGCTCCTCTCCCCCTTTCACATTGGTTAAAGACATTTTATATACTTCATTTAAAATAAAAGTACAAAAGCATCATGGAATTGTTTTTTATTCCCTTTAAGTACAATAAGAGATGATTCCACTGAATGTATATTATGCTCTTTCATTTTTTCCTCCACAGTTTCTATTAATTTTTCTACCTTTGATAAGGTTTGTATTTCATATGAACTTAAGTGATTTGTATTGAATGTCATGTTTTAAATGTAGAAAGAGTAAATTATCACAATGAAAAAGGAAGGATGTCGAATAAAAGAGCAGACGGACAGAGTTGATTGATGTTTGGAAGTTATTTTTGCTGTGAACTCCCGTTCAGCCTAGAAATCATAAAACAGAAAGGAGGTTTGGTGCAGCTCACACGCCCTTAGGGGATGTATGGAAAAGGATTTAAAATTCTGATAGAGTAACTTCAAAAATGTAGCAACTGAAATAATTTATTTCACTACAGAGCCACCAACGGAACTTTTACGTTGAAATGATTCTTTTTGAAGTTTCACATGGTAGCAGGAAGGCACAGTGGTCTCTGCTCCTCGGTGTTGAAAATGCCCAGGCTGCTCAGTTATGCCTTCCTGCCGGAACCAAACAGTAGCGGCTGCGCTGGTTCTTCCGGCACTTTCTCACTGAACACTTCCTGAATAATGGGAAAAAACAACTGAAAGTCCATGATTTCACAAAAAAGGTGAAGGAGAAGAAAGTTGGGGATAATATGGGTGCTTTTCTTTTTCTTTTAAAATGCTTCCAAATTTAATTTGGGGCATTGTGTGAAGGCAACGGAAAAAATATTGGGACTACTTAGTCCTTGAGTATTTTAATCCATAATGACTACTACCACATTTGATTAGCTAAATTATGATATTTGAGCTGGCTAGATCTTAGAGTCATCTCAGAAGAAGAAATAGAAAAGAAAATGAGGCAGTGCCACTCTAGTTGGTGATACATGACATTTATTTCTGTTCTCTCTTATTTTCATCAAGTTATACCTGGGCAGCCTGATGTGTTTACTTTTTCTAGGTGACATTGAAATGATATCCACCAAGGAAAAAGAAAATCTGTCATCCCTGTACAGTGTTTCTCAACCTGACTCCATCTGTGATAGTTGTATGTTTAATTGTACTTAACTAAAAATATGCAGAATAATAATGATGAGGCTAATATACCTTAAAATGAATTCCCACTGTATTAATTAAAACAACAACAAGCATTTTATAAACATTTGTATTTACCTATGTATGGTTTATATACTAGAATGTATGACCTATCATATATCCAAACTATCAAATATATTCACACACTGGAATTCTAGATTCATTACAAATCATTCCACATATCTACAGTGGTCTGTAACTCCCCAGTTGAAGACCAGTACTCTAAAATATTAAAGATCAGTATGCCAATCAGATAAGAAAAAGAAGCACCAGGAAATTCCTGAATTAATTGTTTAAATGGTCAAAATTTTAAAAAATAAAAAGTGTGAATTTTTAAAAAATGTATTACCTAATTTGTTTGTATTGGTATCTATACCTTGAGACAAAATTTAACATTTTCCTGGTATCTACAGATATTTTTTTCAAAGTAGATCCTTCTATCTTGCTTTGATATAAAGAAACAACAGAAAATATGCCATTGCTATAAATAATATTTGTAATTTTAATAATTTCCTATGCTAATTACCTAACCGTGCTCTATTATTAAAAATTGCTAAGGTAGATGATTGCACACGTTAAAAAAAGATACAATGACAACAGCGAAAACAATGTTTCACATATATTTTCAGCAAAGGTGAAAGAACTAGAATTATACATTTTCAATTTGTTACTGAAAATTTAGTTTAATATGTATATCTTAATATATAGATATTTCCATTCTTATGAAAAATAATTTCATGATCAGATACAGAATTTGAAACATGGACAATTCTGCTTTGAAGTAGGGGTTAATATTGAATCATTTTATGGTTCATAGTTAACTACCATTTATCGAATGCTGAAAAGATATAGTTAACTGAAAAGCATTCTCTAGTTAACAAACTTTTACAATTGAAGGTAATTTTTGTCTCCTGCCAAAGAACAACGAGATTGAATTCTATGCTAATGAAACTGTTTTTCAGTGGAGCATACAGTGATTTTCATAATCCTAGTCCTGGCTGGGATGTTGGGAAAGTGGCACATAGCCAGAATAATTAAAATGGGATTTAAGGCTGTATTTTGGAAGGCTTTCATTTTTCAAAATGGTATGTTTGTGACTGAAGTTACTTCTGAAGTCTCAAAAATTTCAGACCTGAAAGTAAACTTGGTGTCAAGGAAAGTCGTGACCTTTAATTTAAATTGCAACCAACCTTGCTCCTTCTAGGTTTCTGATCTTGAGCAATTTGCTTAACTTCTCTGAGATTCAACTTCCTTAATTGTAAAATAATGTAATATTTATCTTGCAAGGTTGTTAAGAAAGTTCTTATAATGTCTAAAGCATCTGTCATGATGTACTCAATAAACCATAGTTGCTATTATTATCATTAGTATTATTACCAGTATAATCAAATAATTATTATTATTTCTATATGATACTCAGAGTAAACTCCTTTCTAATGGAGCCGTCAGGTTAAATGTAGCCAATGTAAGCTAAATGAATGGGGCTTTGAATACATCTGTTTGATGAACCCATGATTATGAAATGGAAATGCTAAATCTGCCTCAATTTCTCTGGTGATAGGACAGATGAGATTCTCAAGGGACACATATTGTCACGTGTATAAGTTATTTGATCACCTTTACAAACAGTCCTTCTTCAAATGAATATTGCTCCTTTGGTAATTGTATACTAGATTGTAAAATGTCTGTACATCCCTCTGAATAATTCTTTCTTAAAATGGTCACAGTATTGATTTTCCTTTCATTAAAATGGCCAAAGGTATTCCTTTGCCTTGACACAGCTCACAATGCACTATCCATTGCACAAAATAAATCATTTCCTTTATACGAAGAAAAGAGAAGGGTAGATAGAGGCAAAGGAAAGTCTGTCTGGAAAAATCTTTGTATTTTGATAGGCTTTGTATGGAAAAAAAGAAATCAAAGCTCAGGGCAGAGAACTTGGATGTGGTAGGTGTAGGTCTCTCCACAAGATGGCACTCATTCTCCCTCTTTTATTTTCAATTGCCAAAAGTAAATTTTGTCACTTTTTATTTTTTACTCAGTCACAGAAGAAATATATTGTTAGTTTGTGTATCAAATATACCTGGTTTCACATATTTTTAAAGTGTTCGATCATGTTTCTGACTCTTAGTAGTAATGAGTATATCTTACCTCCTGTAAGTCTCTATTTGTAGGTGAGTATGCTGTTTCGGGAGGAAACACTCACCCCTACTCCCACACACAAATCTAACAAAACTTACATTAACCTTCTAAAAATTTTCTCTTAAAATCTCCAAACAAAACTGAAGATTAACTGAAAAGAACTAGAATGCCTCCATTGTTGCTTTTATCATTATTTTAAAATTTAAGTGGACATGCTTTTCAATTTTAGGGAAAGTCTCTGTGATAATTCCAATACTTCCATTTTGGTGTAAGAAGCAAATTTACCTCCAAAGGGCCTTGGGTCTCCTTACTCTTGTTAGTGATATGAGATATCACACTCTCTTCTAGTCACTGTAAGTTAATTTCAATTGTAGTCTTTATAATCATTTAATTTTTCTTAAAACAAAAAAAAATTTTTCTTAAAATGGAAAAAAATCATATGATTTTTAAGTTCAGATGCAAAAGTAATGCATGTTATTTATTAAAACCTTACAGAAAAAATGTTAGGCTACTGTGAGTTTATTAAAAATAGGAATTTGATAAATGGTAAGTAAATAAATAAATTTAATTGACAATTTTGCACTTAAATTTTTATATCACATTATATTTTCTAGTTACTTTTCTTTCCAAATACTTAGAAGGTAAAGAATATATGTGGGCAAAATTAATGCCTACTTAATTTGTTAATGCAATGATAAAGATCTATTCAAAGATTCTGGTTATAACATGGTTTCCAGGGTCTAGATTTTCTTTTGGCCCACTTCAGAGTCAGACTTCAGAATATTTATCATTTCTATAAAACAGATTCCTGAAAGTTAAGGTCTTTCATACCTTCATCATAACAGTTGTTATTATGGAATCTTTGCCTCACTTTTCAGAATGCTAACAGTGTTGGACGCTAACATTACAGAATGCTTGCCACCCTATAGTGAAAGTCACACTTTGAAAGCAGGAGTTAAAAAAAAAAATCTAGAAAAGGCCCTAAGAAGACAAAATAATTATTACAGTAAGAAAACTAAGACTTAGATCAGAATATTCAGAGGAAAGCAAGGCTACAGCTGGAATGATTTGATAAAAATAACCACTACTGCCATAATAACTTCTTATGGGTTACATGCTACACTAAGCAATTCACAGTTATTAGATCCTTTACATTCGTAACATTCCTAATGAGACAAAAATCATTATCCCCTTTGTTAACACACAGGATAGCTGAGAATCAGAAAGGCTAAGTGGCTTGGATTTGGAGGCAGGATTTAAACCCAAGTGTATCTTGTTCCAAAGCCTGTGCCTTTAACCATTATATAACCCTGCTTCCCTGACTTTTAAAGACATCAAATATTGGAATTTGGCTACTGGCTTCTAAGATAAGTAATATCTTCACATGAAATGTAGATTGGTTGTTCCATCTTGTCCAATTTTAAATAAATTGAGAAGGCACATTTTCAACAAACTCGAGAGATTTTGATTTGATGAAGGGAAGAAGTTTTTGATTCTCAGGGTGTGGAAATAGTGAAAAGAAATAAGCAAACAGGATTATGTGGACTCTAGAAGGGGTGTCTTCAAGAAACAAGTAGCCAAAACTACCTTTTAAAATTATGTGGGTCAGTCCCCCAGACGAACGTAAGGAGCTGCACACAGGTATATCCTCCTTTTAGACATTGGTATTATGATTTAAACAGCTTTATGTGAAACATATTTCATACATATTGAACTCAGTCAACATCACTTCACATTCACTTTGCATCTCTGTCTGTATATTCCTAGACCTTTAAGGAGTTTTCTTTACTTGATATAACTTTCCTCATTAACCATTTTTGTGCATTCTCATCAAACTAGGCACCTAATCTACTTTCATTTGTTATAGCTACATAGAAGTTTCTTCTGTTGTTATGCCCTAGTTTACCTGGATATTTCTATACTGTTGGGTATTTACATTTTTCCTGCTTTTTTCTCTATTATGAGTGAATTTTTTTTGAGGGGGGAGTGGGCACATGTTGGTTCCCTTTGAAATAAAATCCCTAAAGTGAAATTATTATATCAAATAATATTAATAGCTTTTCAACTCTTGTTAAATATTTCCAGATTGCCTTTTAGAAAGAACAAACAACTTTTTAATGACTTCAGTAATGGATAAATCATAGATCTCAAACTCAAATTCTGAATAAGTGAGCTTTTCCTAGTTTCCCAAACTGGCAAAATAAGTGAGTGTAACTGACTAGGTGTCTGACGACAGATGGTAGTGGGAGCAACAACTATCTGGAGGGCCGGGCACCATAGAAAGGGGGCAGCAGCCTCTGCAAAGTGCTGCCTGGCTGTTGCTTTGTGGAAATGAAGGCTCAATGTTGAGCCTTTCCATTTTTATGGAGACTCTAGAAATCCAAGTTCTACATGAAATCTCACAACTTTTAAACACTCTCAAGACATATACAGTGTTTTTGAATACTGTGTGTGTGCATGCGTGCGTGCATGCTTGCTGCTGGCTGATCCAGCCCTTGGGCAGTCCTCCAGTGCCCTCTGAGCTATATATTCTGTTTCGTTTCCCCCAGGTCCCACAGTAACCTTTATCATTTTTTATTTTATTGGTTATGTCAATATGTGTATTGGTCAGGATTCTCCAGAGAAACAGAACCAGTAAGTTATTATAAAAGGAGATTTATTATGAGGCATTGGTTCTTGTGATTATGGAGGCTGAGAAGTTCCATAATGTAAACACTGGAACCTGGACACCCAGGAATGCCAGTGGTACAATTTAGTCCCATTCCGAAGGCCTGAGAACCGGGGGAGGTGATGGTGTAATTCCTAGTCCCAGGGTTAATGATGAGATGTTACATTGCAGCCAGGCAGGAAGCAAAAAGGGTGACTTCCTCCTTCCTCTACCTTTGGTGCTATAAGGCTCTCAGCAGATTGGATGATGTCACCTACTTTAGGGAGGGCAATCCACTTTACTGAGTCCACCAATTCAAATGTTAATCTCATCCTGAAGCACCCCCGCAGACACACCCAGAAATTGTTTAATCTAAGAGATTTGTCAAATTGACACATAAAATTAGTCATCACAAGTCCACCTTTCATCAACTAGGCACCCATACAGATCTTCTTAAACCATACCTAATATTTGAAATATGACAAGGCTATATTCTGTCTAATATGACACAACTATCCTGAATACAGCTGAAAATTGGATTCCTAGATGAGAAAGTAAAGTCCTTGAATGGTGTTTACTCTTTGTTTGATATCCTATGACTTAAAGACTATGATAGAAAATTAACAGTACTAAAATACTATAATATGAACTCAACTAATCATATTTTACTTGATGAGGGAACAAGAGAGGGAAGAAAATATTTTTAGTTTCTTTCCTTTCTTGTGTATCTCTTATATATCTGACCTGCAAATGTATTCATGGCAAAATAAGGAGGAAATACTCATGACAATTACATTGCTAGCTTCTGTTACTGGTCACTGGTATTTATAATGACCATTTTCCAAACGATTCTGTATTCCCTTTGCCTTCAGAAAGTACCCTCGTGTGGCAAACCCAAATCTTCATTCCTAAAGAGTCTGAGCCATTACTAGTCCTGCTTGGATGAGATTGCTGTGTTTTCCATTGGCTTTAATTATAGGGCATAGTAATACTAAGAAAGTCCCTAGAGGATCTCCTGTATTCCAGACATACTGTTCCTTATCTCCATTGTGGATTAATAGTCCAATTTCCTTTTTATAGTCAGGATCAATCCCCCTTGTCAACTCTCTTCTTTGTTAAGTCAAAGGCAGTAAGAGTCCAGAGTGGCCAGGCAGCAGTCTTAACTTCTAATTCGATGGAATCATTGCTGTGTCTCCTCATGGAAGCATTCTTCCCTCAGAAACTAAGACCTCTAAGCCTAACAGAGAATAATCACAAAAAGAGGAAGCAAAGATACATGTCTGTGTGTATACATCCATATGTATATATGTACTCTATATATGTATGTATATAACAGTATATTTTAATGATATATTTATTGCATGGTCTCATTATGTTGCTTTTTTTTTTAACACCTGTTATAGTTTGGATGCTTTAGTTTTCCATATCTGTGCTTATCCATCTTGTCTCTGTTCAGATCCTAATACACTCCATTTCTTTAGTATCAGGAATTTATCTCCTCTCCACTGCTAGAGAAGAACTGTTCTTTATTGTCCAGTTTTTAATAAAACGTTTTACTCTCAGCTGGAACACAATACAATGTGGGGTTGGAAATGACTCTAAAGTAATTTTTTCCATATTGCTATCACATTGGCCCAACACTATTTATTAAATAATAATTTATTTCTGTATTATTGGGGATTCATGTAATCATTTAAATTGATTTTTACCAATCTCAATTGTATTTAATCAGTCTGGCTTTATGGGCTATGAATTTTTCTTAATATATAATTATTGCTTTGTGAGTTTAATCTCTCATATAAAAAAATCATACAGAGATATATCAAATTTCTTTATTATTTAGACAAGGTGATCTCTTCATGTCCTCTAATATTCTCTTTTGCCCCTCTCCCCCAAAACTGTCATATTCTAAAGCCAACCAATATGGGAAAGGAGAATGAAATGGTATTAGTTGAGAATGAATGACAGACTACTTAGGATAACATGTATGCCAAGTGAGTTAAATCAGCTGATGTAGTAGTATGACTGACAGTTTTTGTTGAATATTTTATGAATCTATTAAATTAAGAAATGAAATAGATGATCTCTAAATATCCTTATAATGTGGACATTCTCTGAGTTTTTATTCTAACATAACTCTAATAATTTGGACAACCTCAATATCTGACAACATATTTCCCTTGTGATATAGTCAGTCTCAGACATGGTCTCCTCTAGGGAACCTTTCCTAAATGCCACCACAACTGTTCATGCCCAAATCTGAAGCTTCTCCTGGCTCTTTCCCTTTGTCTCCTTGACACCCTGCTTATATTACTACACAGGCCCCAAAATACAGCAAAGAATAATTTGTTAAATGAGTTAAGTCCATTCGAGACCTGTAGAGTGACTTTCACTGTTAACAATTGTACCCCTCTGTGGGTAGAAGCAAGAATACGTTGCAAACTTGGGAGCTTTGAGGTTCTGGCATCACAGGAATACTCCCAGATTGCTTTCAGGAGGCAGCTTCATCCTCACCGTGGCTCAGATGTTTGAGATTGGAGTGAAAGTAAAAATGAGAACTGAGCTACCTACCTGATCATCATAGTGACAAAGTGAACATATGTGGGGTTATTTTAATTATCATTTCAGCCCAAGATGCACAACAGAAACTGTACATGTATGACACATTTAGAAACTTAGAATATTTTCAGTCTTTATCCAGAAAACCTTAGAGGATATTCTAAAGTTTAAAGCTTAAAGCTGTTGCATCTTCACACTGCAATTTATTGTTCACTGCTGGTGAAAAACGGGTTATTCCTGTTAAAAGAGTGTGTTAGGCTGAGACACTGGGAATTGTATTTATCTAAACAATGAAAATATAACATAGTAAGTAGAAATGAAATTTTCCCATCTAGCATGTTTTCTGGTTGCATCTTAAAGAAAAACACTTTGGTAAATATATCTGAAACAAAGTTGAGGACATTTTATGACTGTAAACTATACCTACATAGCAGGGATGTAGTTCATTAATTCTCAATACTCGAGGCGAGGCTGACAGTTCATAAGTGGTAAATCCAGAGAGTTATGAAGATATTAAATCTCACATCTGGTGAGAAAATGTGTTATTTCACTGGGTTGATTGATGGACACTTTCCCATTACAGTGCAATTTGGGAAATCGCACTGTTAATTGCTAGGGTTTTAGCAAAGCTCTGTAGTTCAATTCCAATTACTTTAGTTTTGAAAAACAGAACAGCTGGATGGTAAAATTGCCCGGAGCTGTCACCAAGGGAGGGCATAAGCCGGCAACCCGACCTCTACCATTCCTGATTTGGATTTTCTACAGAGCTATTAGTGAGTGAAATTGAAGGCTTCTGGCATCGGAGGTCTCCCTGCCATGTGCCTTCTTCTGGCTGGAAGCACGTTTGTTTGCTTATCGCTCAGGTGATTGCCACCCTAATCGTCAGGCACACTCCCGTTATTGCTCAGTTCCTTCCCTCTTCACAGGGGAGAGATGAGAAAAGCAAGTCTCATCACATCTTGATCTCACCACAAGGGGATCGCTTCCTTGCTTTAGAGCCAAGTGGAGTTTACACCTTCTCCTCAGAGATTTCTTTTGCTGTCAAATTGACCTTTGAGTCCTTTGTTATCTATGGGGGCAAATTACATGTTTCCACACACAGAGTCTCTTTGTCTCTGGCTAAATCTAGAAAGAACAACTGCAGTTGTGGTTTGGAAATTACCTAGCATCAGCGGCTAAATGTAATCAAACTGGATCATTCAGTACCTCCCACCCCTAACTCCCACATCGATCTCAGTTCACTGTGCTTGAATCAGTTAAGTGTCAACTATTTTCTTTGGTTAAGGAAGTGCGGACCATATCCAGAACCTCCTGGCTCTGCCTCGCTTGGCATAGCTGTGAATATTTAAGGGGCTTTCTTCAGTAGCTTCAGGATTTAAGAGCCTAATGAGATGAGGGTGTCACCCTCCCATAAAATCTCAGTGAGGACACAGTTGAAGAAGGGTTTCAAAAAGAAATATTTGTGAGAAGAAAAAAAGCTTAGTTATGCACATGGGAAATTTAAAGAAAACAATGTCTTGCCTTTCCAGAGTTTCTTTTTAATATTCATTATTTATTTTTGAAACTGTAAAGTCAAACTAATAATTTGTGGTGCCCCTCCAAGTCAATACTCTTGAAATATGTGGTCAACACATTTTGACAGGGAAGGCTGTGGTGGGGGAAGGGAAGGCATACATGGACTGGCTACAAGAACAATTACCTTTCCTCCCTAGCAATGTAGCTCCCACCCCAGACTTGCACAATGATCATCTAAAACATACCTGTCCTAACTACTGTTACTCTTAGAATGCTTTTTGGGGGGTCTTACTCCCCCTTCTTCTCTGAGAGGCTTATCAGTAAGGTGACTATATGCTCATGTGGTCTGCACCTTGTCCTAATGCAATTATTAATAATATACCTTGTATTAGTCCATTCTCATTATGCTAATAAAGACATACTGAGACTGGGTAATTTATAAAGGAAAGAAGTTTAATTGACTCACAGTTCAGCATGACTGGGGAGGCCTCAGGAAACTTGCAATCATGGCAGAAGGGGAAGCAAACATGTCCTTCTTCATGTGGTGGCAGGAGAGAGAACTGTTGAGCAAAGAGGGAAAAAAAGCCTCTTCTAAAACCATCAGATCTTATGAGAACTCACTATCACAAGAACAGCATAGGAGTAATTGCTGCTATGATTCAGTTACCTCCCACTGGGTCCTTCCCATGACATGGGGATTATGGGAGCTACAATTCAAGATGAGATTTGGGTGGGGATAGAGACAAACTATATCACCCCTGTAACTTTCAAAAGAATACCTAGGTCAGATGATAAATTATATAGTAATTCTATTTATCAACGTATGTCTTAATCATATACAATATTTAGATTTAGAGGAAACCTGTTAAGTAACATTTCCTCAGTCTCCCCAGATTTACTGTTCTGTTCTTAACCTTTGTGGACTGATGCCCCAGTAAGTGGTTCCATCCTTCAATCAAGCCATACTTAAAATCCCTGAGTTATAGAAAAGTATGTCTGAGGGGAAAGTTAAAACAAATTGTATGCAAAAAAAGCTCTTGGAAAGTTAAGAGGCTTTATTTACCTTCAAAAAGCAGGACATAATGGTTTAAAAGTAAATACTAATTGTTTTCATTTGTCATTATTTCTGACTGGATATTTTGGATCAATGACAAATTTCTGAAGTATTTGAAATGCCACTTTTTAAAGCTGTTTTTATATCTCTTCTCTTTTCTTACATTTAACAAGCTCATCTCTTTCATTCCTCTCTTGTAGGTCCTCTTTTCCACCTTTTCATTCTTGTGGATCTGTCCTGTAGCCTTTCCATGCTATCCTCAGGCTCATCTATTTTCTGAAGATGGGGAAAAGCCCTTTGGACAAGGTAGGTGTGTCTGATGATGAGCAGAGTTAGCATTTTTAATGTGCAATGTTTTTGGCAAACCTGAATACTGCCAGTGATGGAAACTCTTTTTCTTTCTACTTCATTATATCCCTCTAAAGCCATTTATCATGGGATTTTATTAGTTTTAAGTGTATGTACTAGTATTTTTCTTCAGTGAAATTCATTTCTATATACTTCTAATGAGAGGGACCATTTATGTAGATTATAGTCCATACTCAATCCTGCTCTTCTTTTTGAAAGTCTTTGAAATTCTATTTTGTTCTCTCCATTTCTAGACCTGCTATTGCCCAGACAATTGGATTTGTTTTTTACCTTAGTAATTTAGTTATTCATAGTTCTGTGATTATTCCTTATGTGATTTCTGTCTCCTTGGCTATATTTAAAGTTTACTGGAGGCAGAAGCCATGTCTTCATATGCCTTTTGGACCTCTTACAGAACTGAGATTCTTGTTAAGTATGCAAAGAAAATTGCATTGGTTAACTTAACAGGTTCTTGACCAAAGATGTCAGCATTGTGGTTGTCTGTAATTCTTGTATACAGAACCTGTTTTAGTCAGGGGTCTTAGATTTCAGGCATGAGATACCACTTTTAGTTTACTTAAGCAAAAGTGAGAATGCTGCTGGAATCTGTTGGGATATTATGACTGTGTTTTAGAAAATTGAAGGAACAAATGAAATCCTAGTCTCAGAAACAGCAGTACCCAGGGTGGCCCTAGGGTTCCAGGTAATCATTATTAATGGACAGAATCCTTAGTCTTTGTGTTGTTTGGAATTCAAAGTCTAGATATCAGCTTGGGTCTTGTGCTGTCATTTATTGGACAGGAAAGAATGCGCTTTCTAGGTTGGTGGTGTCTTCATGTCTTGGACCCATGAGTGGAAAAAGACCTTAAAAAGCCCTTCCTCTGAAGCTGTTCCTTTCTATATGCTACTTCAGACAACGCATAATACCAGCCCACTGAGTGTCTTTCATTTCATTTCATTGCTGGATTTTTTTTTTCTTTTTACCCAAACAGACATGCATGTATTCTCTACCACTCTGCCATGCATTTTATTTATATCTCACCCTAGGGCACTTCTCCATTTAGAGATTCTATTGTAAGCTGTTATCATCTGTAGCATTGACTAGATTTCTATGCGGGTTAAAGGAATGAATGATAATGCAAGGTTGCTAGCTCTAACATAATGTTATTAACCAGAGAAAAATACATTTAATTTTTTTTTCAACTTTTCTTTTAGATTCAAGGGGTATATATGCAGGTATATTAGTATATTACATGGGTATAATCTGTGATGCTCAGGTTTGGGGTACAAATGATCCCATCATCCAGATAGTGAGCATAGTAACCAAGAGGTAGTTTTTCTGCCCTTGCGCCCTTCTCTACCTTCTCCCTCCAGTACTCCCCAATGTCTGTTTTTCTCATCTTTATGTATATGTGTACTCAGTGCTTACTTCCCATTTATAAATGAGAACATGTAGTATTTGGTTTTCTGTTCCCGTATTAATTAGCTTAGGATAGTGGCCTCCAGCTGCATCCATGTTGCTGCAAAAGACATAATTTTGTTTTTTAAAAGGCTTTATAGTATTCCTAGTGTGTATGTACCACATGGAATAAATACTTTTATGGATGACTTGAAATTGGAGTTATAACGTTTTAGGTCCTCTTCAATCATGTGTTCAAGGCAATGTACTCTTCTGAGATTCTTTCCTGCTAAATTTTTAAATTGAACTTTCTCCCATTATTTTTTTGTATAACCTCTTCTCAGACAGATCAACCTTCTCCTTCCTAAAACTTAACAGTTTCCCCACAGTGCAGATAAATAGAGTATATATAGCCAAAGACACCCTCTTGATGAACATTAAAGAGATGTGATAGAAGCTGAAATCATTATATCTTGTACAATAACGTTGTTTCTTTCTTCGGAATTAAAATATATTTTGCTAGGTATAATAAAAATAGCTTTTGTTATTTTGTGTCATCATATTGTAATGGATTTCACTGACATTTTACTTATTAATTTTTAACATTAATATTTTGCAAAAAATGTCATCTGGTCATGCATGACCAATTTAAAATAAGTTCTGCTTTTAAAATTATAATTGAATTACATTATGCCATGATGCCTCCTTTTTTTTTTTCTGTTACGGCTTGTCTGATGTTTTTAAAAGAAAATCTATAGGAAAAAAGCTAATATAAACGTTTTCTCTGTGGTATAATTAGGATATTTTGAAGTACTTTTATATCTATTATTTAATTTGTGGTCATAAATGTGCTATGAGAAAGATGGGTGGTTTAGGATGGCAGCTTTGAGTCACGAGGTATCAGTCAACCTGGAAATTGATGTCAACCATGTGGATAATCAAGGAATCATACCATGTAATGGAGCCCCAATAAAAACTCTGAATGTCGAGACTTGGGTAAGCTTCCTTGGCTGGCAACACGCTGTGTTGGCTGTCACACGTCAATACCAGGAAAGAAATACATCCTGACTTTGTGGGGAGAGAACCATGGAAACTCCAGATTTCGTACTTCCCTAGACCCTGCCCTTTGCCCCTCATCCCTTGGCTGATTTTGACCTGTATCCTTTCCCTGTAATAAACTGTAACCATACATATAATAGTGTTCTGTGAGTTCTATGGGTCCTTCTAGCAAATTATTTGTCATAAGCATGGCTTTGGGAATCCCCAAACTTGTACTTGGTGTTAAAAGTGAGGGAGGCCTTACAAACCAATTTTGTAGTTGCCTAGACTCCCAAGAAGTTGACTTAAATGCTCACAATAAGGTACTGAAATTATTAATTTCTCCTATTCCCTCTGTCAGTTATTTTGTGAAAGAGACTAACTGGATTCAGCTTTGGTCTATCCATGATAGACTTCACCCCCAAATTTAACATTTCCCATATTTATTGAAGTAAATGTGTTTGTTTAAAGAAACTAGCTAATAAGGACAGTAACACCTAAAAATCTTTTATTTCTTTTTGAAAACTAGGTTTTGTTAGGAAGTTTTAAAATAACTAAAGAGAAAGAGAAGGGAGGAAAGGAAAGGAAAAGGAAAAGGAATGGAAAGGAAAAATTTCTCACACTTAAAGTTCAGGCCGTACAAAAATTTTATCTGTGAAAAAGTAAATCCACTACCTTCCTCCTATCATAGAATCTTAAAACAAAAATTGCCTCCCTCTTCTTAATTCTTACATTTATGTATTTATTAATGTTAAAGAATTTCTTTCAGATTGATTAAGGCCCTTAAGGTTATAGTTTGTGTGTGTGAAATCGCAAGCCACACATTAATAATTTATCAGTATTTTTTCTGTCTCCTTATCAGTAATTAGCAGGCCCCACTCATTTTTTTTCTAATCTCTACATACACTACGTTTTTATTATCTTTTTTCTTGCCTGCCAGTCACCACTTCTGTAGTTTTTTTGATTTGATGCCTCTTTTAAAAATGTTTGCCCCTCCCCACCATGTAAGTTCAACTACTGGTTAGTTACTGAGTGCCTAGTGTGTGTGAGAAACCGTTTACTATTTTGAGGATTGGAAGAACTTAGGTCTCAGTTAATGAGTCTCTAGATTTGATATGTATATGTGTATATATTAATATGTGTGTGTATGAGTGTGCATGTGTGTGTTCCAGCCTTCAGAAATGATCTTTACTTCTGCAGACATCCCAACATTCTGTGATGTAATCTTTAACTAATGATAAGGGGGAAATTAGACACATATCTCTAAAACTCACTATGAAAGTCTGAAATAGATATTACAGAATAAATTAGATAGAATAAACTGCATTATATTATACTTAGAAAACAGTACACTCTAAGTATCAAGATGTCAATGATAAGAGCATACTCTCACAGCAATTAAAATACAGAACATCTAAAGAAAGCTGACCATTAGCAAAAACCCTTTTGAAAATTCTGAAAAGTCTTTCATTTTCATTGATAAATCGTGGATCTTCAGAAAATCTAAAGACAGTAGCTTGGCCGGGCACAGTGGCTCACACCTGTAATCCCAGCACTTTGGGAGGCTGAGGAGGGTGGATCACCTAAGGTCAGGAGTTCAAGACCAGCCTGGCCAACATGGCGAAACCCTGTCTCTACTAAAAATACAAAAATTAGCCAGGCGTAGTGGCGCATGCCTGTAATCCCAGCTACTAAGGGGGCTGAGACAGGAGGATTGCTTGAACCTGGGAGGTGGAGGTTGCAGTGAGCCAAGATTGTGCCCCTGCACTCTGGTGGCCTGGACAACAGAGCGAGACTCTGTCTCAAAAAAAAAAAAAAAAAAAAGGGGGGGTAGTAGCTTGATGAATAAATTGCTTAAATTAACTGATTTGAGACAGATATCAATTCAATTAGCAAAAATCTGTCTTTGTTAAGTTCTTGTACCAGTACTCTTATCCCATTCAACCAATATAGAAAGGAACTATAATGCTATCATAATAATGTAAATAAAGAGAAGCATAGAATTTTATGATTTTTGTCTGATTAATAATATAGTTATATATCTTGTCATAGAATTTGCCCCTCTTTAACTTATAGGGAAAAGAAGATATGTTGCTAGAGATTTCTTAAGTCCTAATTACAACAATAGCTGACATGTTTTGAGTGCTACATGTATGTCAGGAAAGGCATTTTGTGTGTTTTGATGATATAATTATTCACCAAACCACTATGAAAAAGGTTATATTATTATCCCCATTTTACTATGACAGCAAAGTCTGTCCCAGGATAGCTTAAATATCATGTTTGAGAGGAAAACATAGCTAATGAGTAAGGGAGCAGTGTTTGATTCCAGTCTGACTCCAAATCTTTGCTTTAGGACTGGAATAAATTGAATGATGATCTCAGCAAATATTGTCATGTTTCAGCTAAAGATACTGAGAACCAGCAAATTAAATGACAGCTAGTTTATGGCAAAACAGGAACTGGGGTGCAGGTATCTGGACCTCATTTTAGTGCATTTAGTGCATTTTAATTGTATTCCCTTTTCTTTTTACTATTAGTTCAGGACAATCCCAGCCTCAAAACGTTCAAACTGGAGACATGAAAAGCATCATATAAACCATACCTTGCCCACCTTCAAATACAAAGCCTTTCAGAAAGAAAGGGATCCATGGCTCTAAATATTTAGATTTTTGATCAATTTATTAGGGATTATGAAAACTTATTTTTAATGTGGTTGCTAATTCATCTCAAACTCTAAGCAAGTTACTAGTTGACATAATTAAAAGCTTACCCTAAAATGGATGGAAAAGATTCACACCTGAAGTTGTTTAAATACGGACAACTATAACTGCAGTTTGCATCCACAATGACAGTGAATTATACGTGATTTCCGCAAAAGATAACAATGGGCAAACAAGCTTTAACAAAGACTCATTTTTCTCCTTTTTTGGTTATTTTAAATGGCCATATTCAAACCTAAGAAGGTGTATAACCTGTTTTGAGTATTGGGAATGCTAGTTTTCTCAGGATTTCAGGATCCCATTTATTCTAAAAAATTTTCAATGGAAGTTTTATTTGTAATGAAAAGAAGTGGACTCTGGGTGTGGGGTGCAGCAGCCTCCCAAAAGCAAAAGTGCTTTGAAGTAATAACCTTTTCTTTGTTTAATTTAAAAATAATGTTTTACATCTTTAATTATTTAATAAAATAACAATTAAAATTGTCACTCCAGAAGTATGTACCATACTTTAGCTTGTAGTTCAGGTATTTCTGTCACGTAGACTATTGTAGTCTCTGTTTAATCTGAGTGAATGTAAACGCCAGTTTAACAAGCACAGGTAGAGAATGTGTGAATTTTGAGAACCATGGGATTAAACAAACAGGTTTCTTGCTGCAGAACTTATCAGGAGTTTGGTGTATTAGTATAGATTGAGAGCCAAAAAGAGGGGGAGACCTGAGCATTTCCAAAATATGACCATATAACCTTTTTCATATGGATCACCTACCAGCATCTTATGGCATGAGTATTCCAAAGAACACGTTTTGAGAAAGTCTGTTCTGATTCGTTGTTATCTCTATGTTTTATTATGTAAATACATTTTTCTTATTTTTTTTTCATTTAAAAGTTAAGTACTATAAATATTCTATTGTGATATCAAAAGAGATTTATGTTTTGGCCATTTCTTTCAAAGCCTGTCATTTAACTTTGTATGTGAATAAAGCTTTTGCACAATTTTCTCAGTGTTTGAAAATAATGTCACTAGGTCACTAGTCTAGGAATTAGAGCACTTATCCCCTGGATTCTGATACCTGCCAACTCTGGGACTCCATCCTTTCTAGTCATTTGACCTTTCTTAGTCTCAATTGCTTATTTAATTTTATTTTAGAAAGGTAACACCTGTCCTATCCAATTCACAGTGTTTTGAGTATTAAATAATTACATTTACTGTATAAACTAGGAAATATGAGAGCAATGTGAGGTATTATCAATATTATTACCAATATTATTTTTATTATATAACTAATCTCATTTCCATTTAATTCTCTAGAAAGTGTTGGATAGGCTTGGTGGAGACTTATTAACATTGCTGAAAATAATTTGAAGTAAGGAATGATTGATTATTTGAATTAAATGTGAGTCTTTTCTAATAGGTTCCACCATCTTTTGAAAATAGATCTGTCTATACTTTTATATAGGTTATGTAGCTTTAATTTGTTTTTTTTCTTATTTGCTGTCAGCTGTCACAGCTACCATTCCCATGGGAGGCTTTCTTTGTCTTATAATTTATTTTTAAGTGAGAAGACAAAATTGTTTTAGTTAAATGTTTTTTTTCAAGTTTTCTGTCAATGGCATTTATGAGCAATTTCAGATTTATTCTGTTATAATGGCATTTTAAAAAGATTATCCTTAGGCATTATGATGGCTTTAGAATAAATCTAGCTAAAAATTTTATCTTTGCTGTTAAAAAAGACCGCTTCTAAATGTCTTTAAACATAGTCCATATTTCAGAGACCCTTTTGTTTAAAGATAAGTTTGTCCCGTGAGTATACTGAACAACAGTAATGCATGGCATTTATTCAGCATTTTGTATTTTCAAAGCAATTTGCAATCATCAATTCATTTAACCACCCAACAACCCCAGCCCTGAGAAGCAAATGTGACCTGACCACCACCTGAGCTGGCATTAGCACCCCAAATTGCCTTCTATGCTCACATTATTGAGACTTGCTTTGATTAAAAATCATCCTTGGGACAAAAGAAAGGCTAAATATAAGCTACTTCCTTCTGCTTCTTTGTCATTTATTTTCTCACAAGTGGAATAATCTATTGCCATTTCAGTGGGAGCTGTCTGAGTCCCCATTACTCCTTGGAGGAGGTTTTCATTTAAAGATAATGACAAGCTGTTATGGTAAGATCCTTTTAGGGAACTTCGTGTGCTCACCCTTTAAGGTCAAATTTAGATGTTATTTCATAGCTGAAATGTTCCATAAAACTTCTTTTTCGGTCTTCCTAGGATTTAATTTCTTCCTCCTGTGTTCACACGGAATTTTATATATACTTCTGTTACATCTCTTGCCAAAATTTTGGTGTAGCTCTAAGTCTAGAATGGGAGCATTTCTATGGCCTGTAACCATGTCTTCTTTATCCTTCTATCTATTGTTCATTAGCACACTGTCTGGAATATGTGGGAACTCAAGAATCTTTTAATCCCATGTGAGAACTCAGCTGCTCCAGGTGGCTTTCACCCAGCCACCCACCCTATGCTCTGACTGATGTGCGGAGTAGAAAATGGGAACTGAATTAGATGAGTCCAGGAAAGTCTTCCTGGATGTATGAATGATTTGGCTAATTTCTCAGACTGATGAGGTGTTATTTTGGTAAAGAGCATAGGAAACAGTGTGTGAAAGCTCCCAGGCAGGAAACAGCATAACACACTGGACTATGAATAGTCCTAGTAAGAGTGGCCATCACATTCAAGCATCCCCTTCATTGCCATCATTGCCATCATCTTACAATTACCACTTAATGAGCGTTTTCAAGGAACCTGCTGCTGTCATTGGTGTCTTATAGACTTTATCACACATAAAAATTGCCATAGACATGCAGTGCAGGAATTATCATCATAATTTTTTCAGGTAAAGAAAGATTCAGAGAGACTAAGAAAATTTCTCAAGTTAATGCAGCTAGTAAGCAAGGTAGCCAGCCCTTGAACCTTAAGACATGGGGATTGTATTTCTGTGGACTGCGTAGTGCCGCTTGCATACCATCTTAAGACTGCTTGCTCCTTGGAATACCTGCTGATTGTATCATTTCTCTTTTCTCCTTTGTCTATGAACCTGCAAGTGGTGAGCAGCCCAGAGGCTACATTCAGTGGAACTTTTCAGTTTTGTGATTCTGTTCAGAATCCACACATCCTCTAAAAGGCCTCCTATAGAAGGAGTCCCCATTAACTGCAAATGGAGCTCTGATCACAGGAGGAATGAGGACAGGAGCTGAGACCATTATTCTCTATTCTAAGATGTCTAAAGCAGACCATAACAGCTTTTATGTTTTCATTCCTTGCTTTGAGGCCTACACCTTGAAGGCTACCTTTCTTCTCGGGTCCCCAAAATGGTTTTTATTCTCAGAATTATAAAAAGCAATGCTATTAGTGCGTGCTCATGCTGTTTAAGGAAGCAGAAACTTTTCAAATCTTGAGTACAATTACTTATGGAGTGTTTAATTTAAAACAAGACAGATTGAGCTTTATCGCTTGAGGTTAAGGATGTGATATATTCCTTAAAGGACTTTGGACCATGTAGTGGCTCATTGCAGAGTCAGCTAGAACCATTTGAGAACTGCCTGACACAATATAGAATAATTTACAATTTATAGCAAAGAAATCAATAAAATTTGCAAAGCTTTATGGCTCTTTGAAGACTTAGGTATTACCTAAATTTAGTTAGTACCTAAAATTTCAGCAAAGAATGGTTTACTGTATTGAAGGGTTCCGTTCCATCTTCCATCCCAAACACACTATATTATAAAATAATGCAAGGAACGTTTAATTAATCTGAGAATAATATAGAAGTGTGTAATGTGGAGGTGGGTATGTATGTATCTGTTTTTCTATGTCATTTTGGGATATGGAATATGCATTTTAGGATTTAGAAAACATGTTCCGTGTAACATTTCTTTGCTCCTTTTTCTCTTATGTATGTATTACAGTTCTTTTTTTAAGAGCAGTTTTAGATTCACAGAAAAATTGAGCAGAAGGTACAGAGATTTATCTTAAATCCCCTGCCACTATGCATGCATAGCTCTTCCCATTATCCACATCCCCCACCAGAGTGGTACATTTGTTACAACTAAAGAACCTACACTGATATACCATTATCACCCAAAGTCTATAGTTTACATAAGTTTCACTCTTGGTGTTGTACATTCAGTGGGTTGAACAAGTGAATAGTGACATGTATCTACCATTATAGTATTACATAGAGTACTTTCACTGCCCTAAAAATCCTCTGTACTCTGCCTATTCATTTCTCACTACCCAGAATCCTTGGAAACCACCAATATTTTTACTATCCTCATAGTTTTGCCTTTCTCAAAATGTCAGGTAGTTGGAATTATAGTACATTCCCTAATACATGTAGTATGTATTTAGCGCTAAAAAGAAATGAGCTATCAAGTCATGAAAAGACATACAGAAAATTTAAATGCATATTGCTAAGTGAAAGAAGCCAATGCAAAAAGGTACCTTCTATATGGTTCTAACTACAGTCATGCCACATAATGACGTTTTTGTCAATGATGGGTTACATATACCACAGTGGTCTCATAATATAATACCGTATTTTTACTGTACCTTTTCTATGGTTAGATACACATATTCTTACCATTGTGTTACAGTTGTTGCCTATAGTAGTCAGTACTGTCACATGAGGAACAGGTTTGTAGCCTAGCAGCAATAAGCTATACCATATAGCCCAGATATATAGTAGGTTATATGGTCTAGGTTTCTGTAAGTACACTTGTATTAGTCTGTTCTCATGCTGCAATAAAGAAATGTCTGAGACTGAGTAATTTATAAAGGAAAGGGGTTTAATTGATTTATGGTTCCTTATGGCTGGGGAGACCCCAGGTATCTTACAATCATGGCAGAAGGGGAGGCAAACATGTCCTTCTTCATGTCAGCAGGAGAGAGAAGTGCTGAGCAAAGGGGGAAAAGCCCCTTATAAAACCATCACATCTCATGACAACTCACTCACTGTCACGACAACAACATGGAATTAACTGCTCCCGTGATTCAATTACCTCCCACCAGGTCCATTTCATGACACCTAGGGATTATGAGAACCGAAATACAAGATGAAATTTGGGTGGGAGCACAGACAAATCATAGCAATACTGTATAATTTTGCACAGTGACACAATCACCCCACAATGCATTTCTCAGAATGTATTCCATCATTAAGCAATGCTTGAGTATAAATAACTTTCATTTAATTTCCATTAGTTACTTAGGTGGCCTTGAGTAAATCTTGACCCTTTGACAATTGAGCATATTAATGTATATATCAATTGTGCCTGATTCAACCTATGTAGAGTTCTTTTTATAAGTACATCATTAAAGGTTATGTGTTTTCTTGATCTTGCCCTGTAAATACTTTTTTAGATTGTAAATATCTGAGCTAGGATATGAACAATGGCAAGGCACAAAACTTTGGAAACATTAAGACTCATGAGGTCTTTAACAAGTGATTTCACTCTTAGTCTTACAAAATTTTGAAGCTGACATTATAATTGATGGTATGTAAAAACACAATAGGACAAAAATAATGCAGAGCATTGAATTTGTAGCCTTGTCACATTAGTGGCTAGAAAACTATCCATTGACATTAAAATGTGTTATTTAGTACCATAAGCTTTGTAACATTAACTTGGAAATAGTCAATATCATTAGGTTAACAAAGGCTACCTTGAATAAGGCAAAAAACATGGTGGAGTTCCAAAAATATGAACTGGCCATTTATGAAACTGAGGAAATAATAACATAGGTTATAAATGTTCTGCTGGGTAAAAATAATATGAATGAATGTCTTAAATATAGTGGCAAGTGAAGGGTAAGAAGTAGAAGTTCTTTTTTAATACTTCAGGAAAACTTTCACAGAATGTTTGAATTTCAGAAGTGATTTAACAAAAACAATAATAATAAATTACAAAGCAGAAAATATGTGAGATGTATTTGTCATAATAATTAGGTTTTTGAAAACCTCTGAATAGCCAACTTAGTCTCTGAATTATTTGAGGTCTAATGAGAAAGAATAGGATTAGGAGATAGAGGTAAGGAGTAAACCGCTGAATGCACTTATATAAATATTTTATGAAGGTGAAAATAAAGCAATTAAGGCAGCCCACTAAATATAAATCACATTATTGCAATTTTGTAGGCCATAACATTAGTAAAAATATTTACTATATTTAAGAATTTCCATTTACCAATCGCTTGCCCATTGCGTAAATTTAACATATTCATTCACTGTCTTAAAACAATACTCTTAAATGTGCTGTGCTTTGTTTTAGTTATGGCTCTCTTAGCCACCAGCTCAACATTTAATGGGTTCTGACTGAATCACTCAGAGTTGTTAACCCTTTGTCCCAGGTTTTTTCCAAAGCCCTTTGTCTGTGCTCTTGACACAAGTCTCATACGCTGCTTTAACATTGTATGTATGCCTCTGAGCCTAGCAGGTCTATTCTGTATGTCTATGTGTGTGTGTATGTGTCTCTCTCTCTCTCTCTCTCTCTCTCTCTCTCTCTGTGTGTGTGTGTGTGCGTGTGTGTGTGTGTGTGTGTATTTTTTCCTCCAAGACTTCATGGGAAGAGTGTAACAGAAGCAAACCTCTTATTCGCTCTCTATCTTTTATCATTTTTAGAAACGAGAGTCCATAGCTCTTGTTTTAATTCTCTCCAACTGTAAAGACTAGGCATTTAAGCATATTTGAACCATTTCTTATAGTTGCTAACCCAGTATTTCATAGTGAATTCACATGTACTGTATTTAACTTTAGAATAAAGAACTCCTGGTTGGCAAGATTTTGTACACCACATGTGTACTAATAACAATAAACCTAACTTATTATTTAATACTCTAAAGCCCTTAAAATGGCAGTTTTAGACAATTTTCCATTGTACTAGATGCAATATGCTCTATTTTTCAAACATTACAGAGTAATCCTTATAGCAAGAAACCAGTGGTTTAAAAACACTTTTTAAGAGGTTGTGGCTGATGCCAAAGCTTAGGGGTCAATACCTGAAGTTTCTTCAGTCTCTTGAGTTCCCTAATTCTTCCTTTCTTGCTTTTCCTCTTCCTACTGCCTTCCTTTTCAGTACTTTCACCTGTTGCCAGAGGATA